>NW_024412413.1:35208434-35624767 GCF_014898765.1 Herpailurus yagouaroundi
CTGAAAAGACATTTAAAAATTAATTCAGCTCCATCCATTATCTCTTTCAGATTTAACACTTATTTTTTTTTATTAGAAGTTAACATATATTAAGGTTCAGCAATCTCAAGTGTATTTATATTTTCTTCTTTAAGGATGAAGGAAAATAATCTCATAATGGGTTGGTAATTTGTCTGAAGATCAAACTGCCGGTAAATGGTGGAGCAGGAGTCGAAGCTTGCACATGTCTCACTGAAAGACCATACTCTTCCCATGAATCAGAAATAAGGAAAACTTGATTCTTGCTTCAAAAGTGAGATTATGATAGAGCAGGAAAAAGTAAGTTTATGTTTTTCAGGCAATAATGGCATAATCCATGACAAAATTTCAAGGTCTTCTAGGAATAATTGATGCTGCCTATTGGATTAAGGATGTCTCACCTAAGGAAATGATCTTGATTATATCTGCAAGGGTGATAGGATTTGGGCAGCTGGAGATGGCAGAAAAATATTTGGAAATGAGAATAACATGCAGTGAGGGGTGTTGTAGACAACTAGACAATTTTTTTCTAAAAAGGTCAACAGTTTCCTTTCTTTCTTGCTTTTTCTTTATTTCCTTCCTTCCTTTTCCTTTTCTTTCTTTCTCTCTCTCTTTCTTTCTTTCTTTCTTTCTTTCTTTCTTTCTTTCTCTTCTTCTTCTTCTTCTTCTTCTTCTTCTTCTTCTTCTTCTTCTTTTTTTTCTTCTTCCTTTTTTTCTTAATTTTGTACTTGAAAAGGTTTTTCTATTGATTTTTGACCTCCACTATTTCTGGTGAAAAGTCAACAGAATTTATTATCTCTCTTACCCTGCACATAACATACATAACATACTGTTTTCTCCTGTGGATCTTGTTGAGGCTTAGTCTTAGGTACTTTAGGGGACTAGGTTGAGGGTAGATCTAATGCTAGGATAGTGTTTCTCAACCTCAGCATTGCTGATATTTTGGGCTAGATAAATTTTTTGCTGTGGGGGCTGTTGTATGCAAGGGAGGCTGGTTAGTACCATCCTTGGCCAATACCCACAAGATACCGATAGCACTTCACTATTTGTAAGAATCAAAAATGCCTCTCGTCATCACCAAACATTGTTTACCCCAGATACTGTTCAGTCTTTGAAAAGCCCACCCGATTCTCTAACTCTCCCATTAAGAATCACTGTTCTAGAATACGGTCCCCACTCCTAATACAAGGTGGTCTTTCTGCTATCTCAGCTGGATGCCATGAATGTGTTAAAATGAAATACAAAATGGAGAATTGACTTGAAAATTCCCAGGACAAAACCATTTAAGTCACATTGGAAAAATTTATTTAATAAACATATACAAAACTTAACTTAGTTTTCTTATAAATGCCTTTGATAAGCATAAGAGAAACTTAAGTTATCTTCCTAAAAATTGTACACGATAATCACTTTTAACCAAATCTCCAGCTGTCAAGAAATCCCCATTGTAACAACCAAACATTGTAAAGCTTAAACAGCTTCCTCATTTTCACTTTATAAACCATCCTATATGTCATGAGATCATGACCTAAGACTGAAATCAAGAGTCAGATACTTAACCAACTGAGTCAGCCGGGCACCTCTCTCTCTCTGTCTGTCTTTTAAATTCATGACTTCGTTCTCAGTGATAAATCTGGCCCCCATCATATACAATGCACTTACTTATTTAAATGGCTCTCCTGTACATAGCCAAATTCTCATCATTGCCTTACTACCTAGATGTCCTTCTCTCTTTGGTTGGATTCTGACATCCTGCACCAGGCTGCCACCTCATATGTGAATATCCTCCTTAACTCTCTTTGATCTCCATCCTTTACCCCAGGCTGGGCAGTCTCCCATATACCACTCCAGATCACTACAGCTCTGAAACCCATATCACTTGACCTTGCATGAGAAAGCTTTGTCATCTTGCTTGGGCTCTGACTCTTGTGCTAAGCCACCCCCACTTTGGACTTCTTCCTCATTTGAGCTGGCTGTGAATTAATATTCTGGACTACTGTGATTTTTTAAACCTCAGATCCATACAATGGTCAGCCCTGCTAAAAGGTTTTGGAACTAAATTGTTTCAGAAGGGAAAAGAAGAAAAACAAGAGAAGGAAATAAACAAAAAAGGGGGAAAAAGAAAGAGAAAGAAGAAGCTTCAGTTCATTTTTTAAACCATTTTTTTTCTAAAAATTGATTTGTACTAACAGGCTACACTAAATTCTGAAAGACCTATTCAATCATTCATCTAACACACGTGTGTATTGATGACTTCTGAGGCAGTGGTTTACTTTTCTTGCAGAACTTACAGTCAAAGATAGTATGTATATATTAGAAAAAAGGCATTTTTTTACATTTCCAGGACAACTTTTATTTATTAAATTTGAATCTATTATAGTTCAATTTTTGTTTGTGTGTATGTATGTTGGTGAATTAAATAATATGCAAAGCTATACTATGGGGTTCCTTTTACTACATGGGATTCATTAGACATAAAAGAAAAACAATTATATGCTAATATATATACCATATGTTAAATGCTTATTATATGTCACACACTTAAAAAAATGTGTATTTATTATGAGAGAGGAGAGAATGTGAGCGGGGCAGGGGAAGAGAGTAAGGTAGAAAAAGAGTCCCAAGCAGTCCCAGAACCTGATTCAGGGCTTGATCCCATGAACTGAGATCATGACCTGAGCTGAAATATATATGCTTAACCAACTGAGCCATCCAGGTTGCCCCTATGCCATACACTTTTATAGACACTTTAAATTACCTTGTTTAGGGGCAACTGTGTGGCTCAGTCGGTTAAGCATCTGACTTTGGCTCAGGTCATGATCTCATGGTTCTTGGGTTTGAGCCCCATGTTGGACTCTGCACTGACAGCTAAGAGCCTGGAGCCCACTTCAGATTCTGTGTCTCCCTCTCTCTCTCTGCCCCTCCCTTATGTGTGTTCTCTCTCTCTGAAAAATAAGTAAACATTAAAAAAATGTATTTAAATTAACCTAATTCCCACAATGAACTCATGTGTAAGATTGTATTTCTGTATTCTTTTGTATATGTAGAAATAGATTCAAATTCAGTTTAAGTAATAACTTTCACTTCTGGGAAGAGTTAGCAGACACAACTTTCCCTATTCCTACCATTTAGACAACTGAAACCCATGACTCTGGTATATAAAACAAACATAAGAAGACTCTAAAAGTGAAAAAAATGAAGCAAATATACTAGGGACTTTGGGATCTGATGAATGACGTACTGCTGAGTTTCCCAGGTTTTCTTTTTGCCTCCTACATCCCAGACATATAGTTGAAGAAGTCAGCAATCCAGAAATACCAACAGGAAGAAACAAACAAACAAAAAAAACCCTCCACCGAGATTTGCTATCTCTAACCAAACAGTCAGGAAGGAAACTTGTGAACAGTAACAGCTGTACTCCATTCAAGCAAAGAACAAAATGCAGCCCCACCAGTACACATACCAGAAAAGGTTGGTGGTGAACCTAGAAATTCATTCTTTCAAGGCTGTAATAACACACCCTAATTCAAAATGGATCATGGCCCTAAATGTAAATCATAAAACCATAAAACTTTTATAAATACACAGATAAAATCTTTGAGATCTAGGAATAGACAAAGAGTTCATAGGTTTGATACCAAAAGTACAATACATAAAAGGAAAAATTAGTAAGTTAGAGTTCATCAAATTAAAAACTTTTGGTAAGCAATTTGTTAGAAGGATTGAAAGACAAGCTATCCACTGGAATAAACTGTGCACATCACATTTTTCTGACAAAGGCCTAGTATTTAGAATATACAAAGAGTTTTCAACTCAATAGGAAAATAACTTAGAAAATGAGTATGAAAATTTTACTGAAGAAAAAATACAGATATCAAAGAAGAACATTAATAGTTGTTCACCATTATTTGCCATTAGTGAAATAAAAAAACTCCCAAAAAACAGAAGTCCAGGATCAGATGACTTCACAGGTGAATTCTACCAAATATTTAAAGAGACTTAATACCTATTCTCAAACTATTCCAAAAAAGAGGAGGAAAGAAAACTTCCTAATGTATTCTACAAGGACAGCAACCTTGATACCAAAACCAGACAGACACATTACAAAAAACAAAACAAAACAAACCAACACACAAAAACTATAGGGCAATATTACTGATGAACACAGTTCCAAAAGTCTTCAACAAAATATTAGCAAACTAAATTCAACAATATATTAAATGGATCATTCATCACCATCAGGTAGGATTTGTTTCAGCAATGAAGGATGGCTCAATATGTACAAAGCAATCAGTGTGATACATGACATTAAAAAAATGAAAGATAAAAACCATAGGATCATCTCAATAGATGGAGAAAAAAATCATTTGGCAAAATTCAACATACACTCATAAAAAAAAAAAAACAACTCTCAACAATGTTGGTTTAGAGGCAGCATACTTCAACCTAATAAAGGCCATATATGAAAAACCTACAACTAACATCATACTCAATGGTGAAAAACTGAATTGATATTTTCCTTTAAGATGAGGAGCAAGACAAAAATGTTCACTCTTGTCACTTGTTTAATTTAGTAGTGGAAGTCCTAGCCACAGCAGTCACACAATAAAAAGAAATAAAAGGGATCCAAATTAGTAAGCAAGAAGTAAAACTATTACTATTTGCAGATGTATATAGGGAGAGACAGAGAGAGTGTATATATATATATATATATATATATATATATATATATATACTCCAAAGATTCTACCAAAAAACTATTAGAACTAATAAATGGATTCAGTTAAGGTCCAGGATAGAAAATTAATATACAGAAATATCTTTCATTTCCATATGACAATAATGTATTAGAATAATGTAGCAGAGAGAGAATTTTTTAAAAATCTCATTTACAATACATCAAAAAGAATAGAATACCAGGAATAAATTTAACTAAGGAGTGAAAGACTAATACTCTAAAACCTGTAAGACACTGATGAAAGAAATTGAAGAAGACACAAACAAATGGAAAAATAGTTCATGCTCATGGTTTGGAAGAATTGATATTGTTAAAATTACCATATAACCCAAAGCAATCTATATATTCGCTGTGATCCCTATCAGAACACCAATAGTATTCTAAACAGAAGTAGAACAAATAATCCTGAAATTGATATGGAGCCACGATAGACACAAAATAGCTAAAGCAATCTTAAGAGACAATAAGGTATCCCAACCTAAGATTTAAAGATAAACTGCAAAGCTATAGAAATGGGTACAGTATGGTACAGGCAGAAAAATATATACATAAGTCAATGGAATAAGATAGAGAATCCAGAAATAAATCCACACCTCTATGGTCAATTAATCTATGATGAGGCAAAAACATACAGAGGTGCAAAGACAGTCTTTCCAAAAAATGATCTTTTTCATGCAAAAGAATAAAACTGGACCAATTTCTTACACCATATGCACAAATAAACTCAAGATGGATTAACCATCTAAATGTGAAACCTGATTAAAAAACTCTTAAAAGAAACATAGGCAGTAACCTCTCAGACATCAACTTTAGCAATATATTTCTGGATGTTTCTCCTAAGGCAAGGGAAACAAAATTTAAAAATAACCTATTGGGAATATACAAAAAAAAAATTGCACAGCAAAGGAAACAACAAAGCAAAAAAGCAACCTACTAAATGGGAGAAGATATTTGGAAATGATATATCTGATAAGTGGTTACTATCCAAAATACAGAAAGAACTTATGCAACTCAACACCAAACCAAAAACAAAACAAAACAAAACAAAACAAAACAAAACAAAGCAAACAATCTGATTTAAAAATGGGCAGAGGACCCTGAGACAGTTTTCCAAAAAAGATATACAGATGGCCAACAGACACATGAAAAGATGCTCAATGTCACTAATCATCAAAGAAATGCAAATCAAAACTCATTGGGATAACACCTCACACCTATCAGAATGATAGTATCAAAAAGACAAGAAATAACAAGGATTGACAAGGCTGTAGAGAAAAGGGAACACTTGTACACTATTGGTGGGAATGTAAGTTGGTGCAATCTCTGTGGGAAACAGTATGGTAATTCTTCAACAAATTAAAAATAGAAATCTCATATGATCCAGTAATTCCACTACTGGATATTTACCCAACGAAAAATACACTGATTCAAAAAGACATATGCACCCCTTTGTTTATTTCCAGCATTATATATGAATATATATGAATACACACAAACACACACGCGCGCGCACGCACGCACACACACACACACACACACTGGAATATTATTCATCTATAAAAAAGAATGAAATGAAATGAAATGAAAGTACAGCATATGGAATATAGCCAATAATAGTGTAGTAATGTTATTTCGTGACAGATGATAACTACCCTTATCATGGTGAGCATTGCATAATTATCAAATTATGAATTTGAAGAAAAAAAACAATGATATATCACTAAACACTTGTCAGAAAGGGGAAAAAGGACAATTCTAAAATATGAATTGACAGTTTCTTAAAATATACATACATGCATACAGATACACACAAACATACTGTACAACTGAGAAATTGCACTCCTGGACATTGTCCCAAATAATAATGAACATTAATAATAAAAAATAAAATTTAAGTGAGTAGTAGAATTGTATTACTTGTCTCCAGGTCCCACACTCTTTAAAAAAAATATTTACTTGAGAGAGAGAGAGCACAAGCAGGGTTGAGACAGAGAGAAAGTGAGACAGAGAATCCCAAGCAGGCTCCACACTGTCAGCACACAAAGCAAGGTGGGGCCTGAACTTACAAACTGTGAGATCCTGACCTGAGCTGCAATCAAGATTTGGACAGTTAACTGTCTAAGCCTCCTATGTGTCCCAAGGTGCCACACTCTTAACACTATACTATAGTAACCTGCAATGTTTTGTCCTCTCTCTGTATGGACCCAGTTTGTAACTAAAAAAGTGCTTCTTTTTAAAAATTTTCTAGTAGTATGATGATATTTTTTTAGCATTTTTAACTTAGATATTCCTTACATTTAAGTCCAATAGCACACAACTATAAAATGTTATGATTTAATGTGTATGTACTCTGGAAATTTTGTGGAGAAAGGGTTATCTTCCCGAAGAATTCATGGAAGTTAAAATGGGTGGGCAATGATTTGCCCCATGTGAGACAATGTTAAGTCACCTTTCTACAGACTCATTCATGCCAATGCTACTTGCAAATAAGGAAAATACTTTGGAACAGTACTTGGACTGCTAACTCTATTTACTAGAAAATGTCTCAATCTTAAAAAGAAAAATTGTCACTTAAAAACTTGCTTGTTTGTTTTGAAAAGAATAAAAATGTATGGGGCACCTGGATGGGTTAGGTCATGATATGAAGGTTTTTGAGTTTGAGTCCCGTGTCAGGCTCTGTGCTGGAGCGGGGAGCCTGCTTCACATTTCTGTGTCTCCTTCCCTCTCTCTGCCCTTCCCCCTGCTCATGCTCCCT
The DNA here is from genome assembly GCF_014898765.1 of Herpailurus yagouaroundi. NCBI lineage: Eukaryota > Metazoa > Chordata > Mammalia > Carnivora > Felidae > Herpailurus > Herpailurus yagouaroundi. Next base: position 35,215,946 of record NW_024412413.1, read on the forward strand.
GTTTCTCTGTCTCTGTTTTTAAAAATAAACATTAAAAAAAAGAATTAAAATGTAGACATCAATATATTGTCCTTTTCCCTTCCCAAATTAAGAAAATGGGGTGCTCTTTTGTCTTATTCTGTAAATTTTATAAAGTGCCCATGCAAGTTAGCAGGAAAGAGCAGTCGGCCCTTTTCTTTTTGCTTTTTTACTGGGCAGGAAAATTACCAAATTACCAAAAATGCACGGAAAAGCTTTAGAAACAATGAAGTAAAAAAATGAGGAATCAGAGTGATTTAGTCAGATTTCTCCAGAGAAACACAACGAATAGGATATGTGTGTGTGTGTGTGTGTATGTGTGTGTGTGCATGTGTGTTGAAAGATTTGTTTAAGGAATTGGCTCATACAATTATGGAGGCTGAGAATTCCAAAATCTGGTAGGGTTGGCTGGCAGGCAGAAAACACAGGGAAGAGCCAATGTTGCAGTTCAAGTACAAAGGATCTCTGCTTAGGAAGAGTCGATGTTGCACATGAAGTCTGGACAGTTTGCGGGAGAATTTTCCTTTTGCTCAGTGGAGGTGAAGCCTTTTGTTTTATTCGGGTGTTCCACCAATCAGATAAAACTCAACCCCACTAGGGACAGCAGTCAGCTTTATTCAAAGTCCAGCAATTTAAATGTAAATCCTATCCATACGTACCCTCAGGGAAACAAAAATCTGGGCACTGTAGCCCCAGACAAGTGACACATAAAATTAACCATTGCACAGGCAATTGCTTTAAGTTACAGGATGATATTAATACTCAAAAGAAAATTGCAGAAAATTTCACTTCACTTGGGATAGTTAAAAGATTGTGTGGAGGATTCAGAAGAAAGGGAATCTGTAGGAATTCACTGTGTCATGTTTGTAGAAGATATAAAACAGTGAATAGAAAATATGCTATGATCTGCAGGACAGAAAATTCTTCTCATTTTTCTCACCAAGTTAATTTTATGCAGCAGTGTTATCAGCAAAGCTATAAAACCCTTACCATGTACCGAGCATTCTCCTAGGTGTTTTATATATATTAACTGATTGATTCATTTTAATACGTTAGCAGGCAGGATTTATTACCAACCACCTCCCCTTTTTTTCTGCAAAGATGAAGCAATGAAAGCATAGAGAGCTTACAAAATTTGCTCTAGGTCACAAATCTAATAAATCTCAGATTTTAATTTGAACCTAGGTCATCTAGTTTTAGACCCTGTGTTCTTCGCCACTACTCTTAATGGCTTTCATAAATATAACTCAGATTTTCACACTGAATTTGAATCTGCTGTTTTACTAGCGTGCCAGCAGGTTATTGTGTATGGGAGAAGCTTTTGTGGGGTGAAGTCAGAATATCCATCTCTGATTCTATCTTCTCATCTGTCAAATGAGAGTAATTACTGCATTAGGTTAGGCGACGCAAGATAAACTAACATCACAGTGCTTGGCATAAGATAGAACATAATGATTTATTTGCCTTCTCCCCACCTGCCTTCCTCATAACCACTTAGACCTTCTCCTTAATTTTTATGTAGATGTTAGTAAGTGTTTCCAAAAAAAACTACATATTAGCAAAGTTAGAATTTTAAAATGAAGGACTAGGGAAGGTTTTTTGGCTAGGGAATACCTGACATTGGAGTCATATATTATTGGAATAATATGACTTGGGTTAAGACAGTATTAAAAATGTTAATGGTATAAAATGAAAAATACTATGTTTTATCTGCAGATTACTTACCTTCTACCTCCAAATGAGCATTAATATGATATCCTGTAGGCCTCTGTCTTCAGCTAAATTAACACAATGAAGGCTTTAACCCAAAAGATTGACACTAACTACGTTAATGTATTTACGACACTTCAAATAAATTTTTATTTCACTAAGGTAAAGCCATAAATATGTGGATATTATATTTAGCACACACAATTATATATTAGTAGATAGATATGATAGACAGATGGGTTGATACATTATTCTCTATAGACTAGCACATAACAGTGACATTATTTATTCCTTGAAAACTTGAAAGCACTTCCTAACAAAATCAATCAGGCCTAAAGCCATTTTCATCTAAAAATATTTCTCACTTTTCTCCTGACCATGATTTATTTTTTCCTCTAAATATAAAGCCAATTTTAATAAAAGTGCTATTTATTCCCACCAGATTTTCCATACTATTTAGCATAGCTTTATATAATTATGAATTGATAAAATTTTCATTTCTTTTTTTTAACAGTAGACTTATTTTATTTTTCATATAGAAAAGAATTTTATCTTGAATATCTTCAGAATGGACCTGATAAAAATACAGACCAACATTTTGTTTACAAAAATAAGGGTCATCATGGAAAATAAAAATCTCAAGTTTTAAAAAGTAGCAAAAGTAGCATTTTTATTTATTCTCATCTTACCTACTTCTACCCCTTCCAAAAGATAGACTACTTAAATTAAAAATGCACACAATTTTTATTTAAAATATTCAGTAGCCTTATTTTTTTAACCTCAGTGTAGTTAATAAAATTAAAAAAAAAATATATATATATACAATTAAAGTCTGTTAAACAGAGATCCTTGTAGTATAAACAAACTATCCTGGGAAAAATAAATTTATTTTTAGTCACTCTGTGATTTGGAACCAGCCTTTCCTTCGATTTGGTTCAAATTGAACTTGATCTATAGGCAACTTCCCTTAAGGTTTCTGCCATATGGATACATGATCTCCTACTTCATTATTCAGTTGGGATCATCTGAGTGGATTTCTAGAAGGCAGTTATGCATCTATGCCTATATCACCCTCTTGTCTACACTGATTCCTTGTTCTTATATCTTTAACGTCTTTTTGCTTCTATTACCATTAATATAGACCTTCCTCATCAATTTCTGTTTTGTTTTGTTTTCAGTTAAACAGTTTTGTTTTGGTTTTCTGTCTTTTTTTGTTTGTTTGTTTTTCTTTTTGCTACAAGGCACCAAAGAGTCATTTGAACCAGCTCAAGCAAGTGGTTTTATATGGGTACACACTGTAGTCTCAAAGAAACCCACAAAGAGGCCAAAATACATCCAGGCCTCTTATGGAGCTCAACTGGGAATTTAAAAGCCATCAGGAATTCAACTTTCTATTTATCATGGGCCAGAATTTCTCTCAAGTCATTAAATTTCTGCTCCTTTCTGGGTGTCTGAAATCTTTATATTTTTCATCTCAATAAGTTCTCAGTAGCAACTGGCTCAGTCTCATGGTTTTCAAATTCCAAATTTCAAAAAGGTAAATCTAATTGCCCTAACTCATACTTTTACAAGGACTTCCAAAGTCATAGAAAAGGAAGTAGTCTTCCTTTTCATCCTACTTTACATTAAAAGAGCTATGTCCTATGTATTTTGTATGTACATCAATTATATCTCTTCCTCTCTTGTCATATTTATGACATTTCTCTATTCTAGATGTTCATTGCCTCTAGCCCAACTATTCCACATGTTTTCATACCTGAACCTACTCACTGCTTCATTGCATTCTTCAAGATGCCATAAATGTAGTCTTCATAACTTTAAGAAATGAAGATTATGTTTCTGTAGGATACTGACAAGAATAGGGGAGAAGAGAAAAGACGAATGATTGGAAAAATTATAAACCGTGGATCAGATAGGCCAGATCTGGAATCTTGGCTTTTCCACGAATTATTTACCACTAATAATGTTGCTTATTTTCTGAAAGCTTTAGGTTCTTTATCTGAAAAATGTGAATTTATGCAGTTAGAGTACCAACAATAGCCCAAGGAAAAGGCCAAGAAACCCAACAAAATGCCATGTTCCTTCATGAATTTGCAAGACCCCAGAGACTGATTCTTGGCCTCAGAGCTAAGAAATTTGATTTGCCAGTACAGTCAGCATGATTTCAGTGTGACTCCTTCTGTAATGTTATTGCTGAGTTTTCACATAATTACTATTTTACAAAGAGGTTCTTCTTTTCACAATATTTATAGGACATGAAAATAAGATCTAAGTGCTAAATAGGAAAAAATATTGTTACAGATATTTACACTAAAATATTACATTTATGAGTGCCAGGATGCCACTGAGGTTAACTGTCCTATCTGTTTATCATTCTGAAAAAAGTATTTTCAGCCTGGAATGAGAACAAAGCTATCTTCAGGGTATTTCCAGTATGGGTATGTTTTGTGCTATTATGGCATTTGAACAGTAATATGCTGTGGTTAGTCAAAACTCTAGTGGTTGTCATCAGTGGGAAAGGTGGTGTAGAGGAAATTAACTTGAGGCAAGGAAATAATAATGGCCTGCAACATGGATTTTCATTTTTATTTAGACAGTAATTTTCCGAGTCAATAATAGCACTTGTGGTGCCATTCATTGGAGACTCAGTTTCAACAAAATTTCCAATTACAGATGTTATTAATTTCCCTCAGAAGCCACAGACAACAACATATACCAAGACTGCTGTTTTATCTCTCTCATAATATTTTACAACATTTTATTTTGATTGAGGAAAAGGCAAAATAGAAAATCTAGAAACACATGATTGCCATGAAAACTGAGTACTTATTCTTTGGTGCAAAATTTTGCTTTTAAATTCAAAAATGAATTTTATGGTAACTGAAAACTAGCTATCAAAATGTGTTTTCTCATGTAGAGCCTCATATTTTGTCTTCTTATTCTTCTATTTATGTAAATTTCATTTAGTTTTTTTTAAATATTTACCAATTAACAGCCTAGAAAGTGAATATTACTCAAAATTTATATTTAAAATAAGGCAATTTAAAATTCATACACGAAAGATCTTTAGAAAGAGTTTTAAAACTTTAAATTTAGGGGCGCCTGGGTGGCGCAGTCGGTTAAGCGTCCGACTTCAGCCAGGTCACGATCTCGCGGTCCGTGAGTTTGAGCCCCGCCTCGGGCTCTGGGCTGATGGCTCAGAGGCTGGAGCCTGTTTCCGATTCTGTGTCTCCCTCTCTCTCTGCCCCTCGCCCGTTCATGCTCTGTCTCTCTCTGTCCCAAAAATAAATAAACGTTAAAAAAAATTTTTTTAAACTTTAAATTTAGTTTTAAGTAGCAAATGTTTACTTACATGACTATAAGAAAAAAAAAAACTCGCCTACATTTTTCAGAAAAGCCAATGTCTCTGACACTTCTTATTATCAGTCATATATCTCTCAGCTGTCATTTCTACTCATCTGTCTGGGTGTACCTTGACCAGGCTTATGTCTGGAATAGAGACAAACTGTTAGGACATCTGCTTCATGTAAATTTGTCTTTTGGCCGTTGGGTGAAACCAAACTGGTGTAACACCTGGTGAACTATTATCACTCAAGACAGGGAGAGATACTGACCAAATGGCCTCAGGTAATCTGCATACACATTTGGGATTCTGGGACTATGGACTGAATCTATGAAAAGACAAATTCCTCATGACCTTGAAAGTTTTAGAAAATGCAAGGAAAGCATGCAATGTCCTAGTATTGAATGGGAGGTATTAGAAGAGAGTTTTTCTAAGTAAAATTGGAGTGGCTATACATCCCCATAGATCAGGCCTCAAATTAAACAAATGTCCAGTGAAGAGATATGTTGGAATGAATCCATCAAAGTGAAATCAACATCCAGGAGTGGATAAAGGGATGTCTATGATCCATGCATTCCTTGTTTTGGATACCGTAAATGGTGTGGAAAGAGCTGCCAAGATACAAGTATGTGTACTGGGAAGTCCTTACACCCCTTTCTGGCATAATCGCAAAAGTATAAATGATGAATAAAGATTGATAATGACATAAAAGTTCAGTGAAAAGAAAAATTCTATTAAATGGAAGCTATAGTATCAAAAAAGATGGTGGGAAAATCTTACTACAACACCAAATAAAAGATTAAGGAGAAATTCTCATGGTCTGGGTTTATTTATATCCTATAGGCAGTGAACAATCAGGCAAGTGAGAATAGCAGCAGATTTTATTTAAAAAAAAATAGAAAATAATAATAAAATCTCCACACAGGGCAAGTGAAGGAGTTAAGTCTGCCTAGGGATTTAAAGAGACCTATTTAGTGACTAACCCTCATTTGAGCTATATAACCTAGTCCATGAAGGACTAAAATATTTTACTTGGACTGTTGAAGTTAGCCACAGAGAGGGTATAATCTTTCTGAGGATTATGATTTGCCTGAATAATAAACTATTGGAAGTGATGCAAAAGTGAAACTTGCAATATTGTGTTACTTCTCTTCTACTTCCCCTATGATTTTATTGTGCCTCTGTAATTGATGTTCACTTTTTTAGTGTATCAACTGAGTTTGAATATATTATATGACATCTCTCAGGCTGGCAGAATATTGAATATTTAGACTGGACAGTGAGCCAAGCTGCCTTTCCTAGTTTTACATAAATTTAAGATTTTACATTACAAAACATAAGGGGAAATGTGTTCCACATCCATACCTAATTTTCAAATTTAGAGTCACATGACACCTTTAGTAAGTGCTTTGTTAACTTTTGCTTAACTAAATTTTCTTCTACTCTTTAATTTTATAAACTCTATTTTTGGAGTATTATAGATTTTGAAGTCTTAGTTTGGATTCTGGGTTTATTAAATGTATGCATTTTCCTTTTAAAAATATGAAAAATATATAACAACAGTGCATAAAATTATACCATGCAGCATATCAAATAACTGTATGTCCATGTTACTACCATGTTTGGCTGGAAAGAAACTTGCCACCTGCCAAAAGTCCCTCATATGTTTTTGTTTGATCTCACACTCCATCCTCAAGAGTAACTACTATGCTAATCTTTATGGTAAGTAGCTTCATACTTTATACTGTTACCACCTAGTATGTACCCCAAAAGGATCTTACAAGTAACACACATGCTGACTTTGATGATAATTCTTTGTTTTTATTCATATTTTTACCAACAGCTATAGATCAAATGTCTGTCTCTCCCCAAACCCACTTCATTCATATATGAAATCCTACCCCACAGCGTGACAGTACTATGGGGTGGGGCTTTGGATAGATGATTAAGTCTTGAAGACAGAACCTTCATAAATGGGATTAGTGCCTTTTCAAAAAGACCCCAGAGAGCTCCCTTGCCCCTTCCTCTACAGCAAGGACACAGCCAGGAGACACAGTCTATGAACCAGGAAGCATGTTCTCACAAAACAGTCTGACCAGCACATTTTTCGTGGACTTCCCAGACTCTAGGACTATGAGAAAAAAATGTTGCTTAAGTTATCCAGTCTAAAGTATTTTTGTTAGAATAGCCCTAATGGTCACTGCTTATGCATATTTTCCTAAAAAGATTTAACATAATATTGTATTTTTGACCTTTTTTATGAAGGTAATCATATTGCATATTTTAACATGTTTGCATCTTTAACTCAGTGTTGTTTTTATGATATACATATATATTTACATGTGGCTGGAGTTCAATAACTTTAATTACTGTATGTTTTTTAATTTGGTGTATGATCAGGTAACAATTTATCCATTCCATTACCGATGAGCATTTTAATTGTTTTGGGATTTGGTGTAATACTAAATGACTGCTATAGATATTCTTGACATTTATTTTGACGTACCTGTGTATGCATTTCCCTAGAGTATCCATTCATCTCAGAGTGGAATCATCAGGTCATGGATACACATATCCTGAGATTTACTGCATAAAGCCAAACGATTTTCCAAAGAAGTCATACTTACTTACACTTCTACCAGAACTGTTTCAGAAAACTCTCAATACTTTAGCCAATATTTATTAGCTCCAGCCTCTTTAGTTTCATGTCAGTCTGTGGTGTGTGTGGTGGAGAATTACATTAAAGTCTCCTGATTATTAATGAACCTTATTGTCATTTTGTGATAATTGATCCTTTGGATTCCACCTTTTTTATTTTGAAATAATTTTAGAATTTATAGAGTGTAGAGTTCTCATATAATCTTTACCTTGTTTCCCATAATTTTAATATTTTAAATAGATACATAAAAATAGGAAATAAAAAGCTCATATTGGTACAACAATATAACAAATTCTAGACTTTATTTTTTATTTATTTTTTTAAATTTTTTTTTTCAACGTTTATTTATTTTTGGGACAGAGAGAGACAGAGCATGAATGGGGGAGGGGCAGAGAGAGAGGGAGACACAGAATCGGAAACAGGCTCCAGGCTCTGAGCCATCAGCCCAGAGCCCGACGCGGGGCTCGAACTCACGGACCGCGAGATCGTGACCTGGCTGAAGTCGGACGCTTAACCGACTGAGCCACCCAGGCACCCCAACAAATTCTAGACTTTATAATGGATTTTAATAATATTTCTATTAACATCATTTTTCTACTAAAAAATGATACTGGATCATAATCCAGGATACTGCGTTGCATTTAGTTATAAAATTTACTCAATTTGTGACATTTTCTCAGTCATTCCCATTCTTTTAAATGACTTTTAGACTTATGAAAAATTCTGGTATGTATTTTATGGAATTCCTTTAATTAATGTTTGTCTAAAGTTTTTTTAAATGATTAGTCTTCGGATTGTGGATAATAATAGAACAGAGGTGAAATTTCTTTTTTTTTTTTTAATTTTTTTTTAACATTTATTTATTTTTGAGACAGAGAGAGACAGAGCATGAACGCGGGAGGGTCAGAGAGAGAGGGAGACACAGAATCTGAAACAGGCTCCAGGCTCTGAGCAGTCAGCACAGAGACCGACGCGGGGCTCGAACTCACATACTGCGAGATCGTGACCTGAGCCTAAGTCGGACACTTAACCGACTGAGCCACCCAGGCGCCCCTGAAATTTCTTTTTAATTAAATCTTTTCAGAGGATACATAACACCAACATGGATTGTGTTTGGCATTGTTAGCTTAAATTATTCCATTAAGTTGTTTGCCACATTTTCTACTGCAAAGTTAGTATCTTTCACTTTCCATACTCTATTCCTTTAAAACAAATCACTGAGCATTGTCTACACTTAAAGGGAAAGGAATTAAACTCCACTTCTTAGAGTGGTTAAAACCACCACAATGAGTAATAATGACACTTTGAGTCTATAAAAATATTGATTCTTCTTAACGTTTCATCCACTAATATTAGCATTCATCAGTAGATTTTATATGTGACAATTATAACTGTGGTTGTCTAATGATCTATTTTCATTTTTATTTCTTCTATTTTTTGGGGATAGTTCTGTACAGAAAATATGTCTTTCTCTCCTCTTATTAATCATTAATTATATCAATATAAACTTAGACATTTATTTTGTGCTTTGATTTATAACCCAATGTTGTCATTATTTTTTTGCTCAAATTTTTCCAGCTTTGGTCACTGGGAGCTCTTTCAGCTTGCTCCTGTGTCCTTCTGGTATGCTCTCATCCTTCTGTTCCTTTTTCAGCTTTTCTTACCATTTGAGAATAAAAAATACCCAGAATTGATTTGTATTTTTCCTACCTCAGTCCTAGAATCAACTATTTCTCCAAGAAACTTTCGTTCCTTTTATTGCCTAATGATACTTAGAAACCAAAGCCTTAGTACTTGATGTGCTTGTTGCTACCAGGGTGCTTCTAAGCCCTCTCAGATATATCTATATATCTATATAATTATCATTAATATAGTATATTAATATACTATAGTATATAGTGCATATAGTACATATTAATAGTTATATTATATATTAAAATATATTAATATATGAATTATATGAAGTATATATAGTATATACAATATATGAATTATATAGTGTGTGTGTGTATATATATATATATATAGTGTGTATATATATATATATGTATATATATTTACTGACCCATGTATAAGCGCTATTCTACAATGGTTTCTGTATCTACCCATCCATGTATGTGTTAAACTAAAAATGACTTAAAAAACTTTTTTAAAATGTTTTATTTATTCTTGAGAGAGAGACAGAGCATGAGCAGGGGAGGGGCAGAGCGAAAGAGGGACACAGAATCGGAAGCACGTTCTAGGCTCTGAGATGTCAGCACAGAGATTGATATGGGGCGCGAACTCACAAGCCGTGAGGTCATGACCTGATCCAAAGTCAGACACTTCACCAACTGAGCCACCCAGGTGGCCCTAAAATGACTTTATACTGATGTCAGATGAAACAGTTTTTAAATATTCTGGTAAAGCAAACTGTTGAAGGAGATTTAACAACTACTTTTAATGCAAATAATAGGTAAAATAGCAAATAAACATTATAAGAAAGTATCTTACTACCTAATATTTACTGTTTAATTTATTAAACACTTTAGCATAATAGCAAGTAGAAAAACACGATTAATAAAATTTTTGAAAGAGCAGGCATTTTAAGCAAAATTATAACCATAAATTTAAGAATAGTGATATTATCAGATATAAATTGAAAGTCATATCATAAATGAGCACTTTGAATGAAAAGGATCTATTATTATCTATCCTATATAGGATACACAAACACACATGCACACATACATATAATTCAACCATCATCTATTAATTGATCTTTCTTTACTCAGTCAACCCTGGCTTCTTCAGTGGTAAAATACAAGTAAAACCAAATGTTGATTTGAATTAAAAACACCAGTGTTTGATACATTAAAAGTATACTGCTGACAGCTGTTTATAATTATGTTTTTATGAACATTGTGACAGTAACAGTTGGCAGAGTTTCTTTATAGCAAAAGTATATTTAAGAGCTCAGGTTACTATAAAAGATCTCCCTCTGAAGTACAGTGAAAATTATAAATTACTGCTAAACTTAAATTTAATTTTATAATAATTTTAACAAAAAATCCAGGGGCATTGCCCATATTTCTTTCATTTTAGAAGGCACTGAATAAACCTGTGCTCATAAATAGATGAATGGATATAGAAAATATAGTATATACAATGGAATATTACTCAGCCATAAAAATGGGTGCATGCAAATGTTGCCGTTTGGAACAACATGAATGGACCTAGAGGCTATTATGCTAAGTGAAATAAGTCACACAGAGGAAGACAAATACCATGTGATTTCACTTGTATGTGGAACTTAAGAAACGAAGGAAATGAATAAACAAAGATAAAAAGAGACAAAAAAACAGACTTAAATAAAGAGAACAAACTAGTGGTTGCCAAAGGGAAGGTGGGTGGGAAGGGTGAAACAGATAAAGGGAAGACAAAGTACATTTATCATGATGAGCAATGAAAAATGTACAGAATAGGGTGAATCATTATATTGTACACCTGAAACTAACATAACACTGTATGTTAATTATACTTCAATAAAAAAAGAAAACTGAAAAAAAATTGATAAAGAGATGTTAACTACATTTGATTGAAAAGCATTTTTAATTTTAAATTTAGTAATGTTTATTAAATTTTAATTAGAAACAACAAAGCCTAGCATATACTAGAAACAATGATCAATTTCATAGTATTGCTCAGTTAAAAGTCTCTTTTACAGTTAGAAAATATCTGAGTTGAAAATTTCAGTTCCAGAGCCTATTAATCTCCAATCTAGTTTCTACATTTGATCAATAAAAAATCCATCAAACTAGTAATGTTTTAAAAAAATTTATCTGTCTCTTTCTGTCCCAAAAATAAATAAACGTTGGAAAAAAAATTAAAAAAAAAATTTAGATTAACACATTACTTCTCACATTTCCTAAATAATTCTTCCCAAAATGCACAAAAATGCATAAAAAAGAGAAGAGAGAAAGCAGGGCACTGAAGGAAGTAAAAGGGAGTTTTCGTAGAGGAACTGAGGAGAAGAGTAGAGAGGAGTGGAAGGTAGGAGGTGAGCAGCAATGGTAATCACAGCCTCATGCACTGGACTTTAGCCTTGATTAGAAAGCTCAGACCACAGCTGTGAGTAGATTTGGAAGAAACTGAGCAAAGGCAGACATACTTCAGTATCGGCACTGTGTTGAGAAGGGTCTTCTCCCAAACTCTTTATGGAACTCATTAACATTTTTTGAATGTTTGTTTTTTAAATTAACATTCAATACATTTTATTATTTAAATCATGATGTCATAGAAAAATATAAATTCTCAGAGTTTATTTATTTATTAAAACAATCTTTTTAATGTTTGTTTATTTTTGAGAGAGAGAGTGCGTGAGTGCACTCGCATGAGTGGGGGAGGGGCAGAGAGAGAGAGGGAGACACAGAAGGCTCCAGGCTCTGAGCTGTCAGCATAGAGCCCAAGGCAGGGCTTGAACCATGAACCATGAGATCATGACCTGAGCCGAAGTCAGATATTTAACCTACTGAGCCACCCAGGCAGCCCTCAACATTTATTTTATAATGCCAAGTTCCAACCATCCCTGTAAAGAAACCTTGTTGACTATATGCAGTTCGATAAATACCCCAAGAATGCCAGGCTTTTATAATAGGGCTAAACTGGCAATAGAATAATGGCTACAACAGACACAAGCCTCAAAAAAATCAAGCTGACTCACAACCAACTTACGTATCAGCCACAGAAAGATCCAACATAAACAAAACTTTTACTAAAGATGAAGAAAGTAGCAAATACAATCTATAGCTTAGGATAAAATTAATGTAATTTAGAAATGACATAAGGAAAGGTCAGTGACCTTTAAGATACAATAATATAAATGATCAAAACTGAAGCTCAGAGAAATAAAACACTGAAAAAGTAATAATATGAGATTCAGTGACCTGAAGAACTATGTCACACACTGTCAGAAAACACTTTTGGAGACCCAAAAGTAGGGTTACAAAAAAAATAATTTGAAAAACTAATAGCTGGGGGGACCTCCTTTATAGCTCCAGGATCTACCATGTGGCTAACAATGTCTTGCTTTCCTTTCTTTCTTTACTCTAACTTTACTTTGAGTCTTCAGCTTTCCAAGTTGGACAAGGGTAATGTTATATTCTCATAGTCAACTTGGATCCCAGTCCACAGGCAGAAAGTCTCATTTAACCAAGTTATTACCTTACCTTTCTTCTTTTAGAGAAGTTGCCATTATACTAATTATATCTCTGTGTTTGGAACCATATTGAATGCTTGAAGAAGTAGACAACAGAGATAATCTGTATTTTCCTTTGTAAATACATCTTATTCATAAACACATTGTCTTCATCAGTATGTGTGCCTTAACATGCAGTAGGCCAGAGTTTGTACCAAAAAAGGAAACACGCCAAAAAGAATTGACACAATCTCAATTCACTAGAAAAGAGTTCTGAATGATCATTAAGCACATGAAAATATTTTCACCATCATTATTCATCAAGAAAACACAAATCAAAACCATAATAAAAAGTCTGAAAACACCAAATGATGGAAGATGGCAGAGTAACTGTAAGTCACATTATTCATGGCAGTGAAAGTGTTATAACCATTTGGGAAAATGTCTGGAAGTTTCTTATTAAAATTAAAACTATGATCCAACCATTTAATCCCTAAGTATATGCCCAAGAAAAAGGAAAACATGTGTCCAAAAAATACTGTACAGGAATGTTCATAGAGGCTTTATTCATAATGGCCCATAACTGGGAAACATTCCATGTGTCTATCAATAGGAGAATGGACAAAGAGTAAAATGGAACACTACATAGGAATAACAAACTTCTGGTACATGCAACACCATGAGTTAATATACAAAACTGTGTAAGTGAAAGGAAACTTAAAGAGTAGTATTGTTCTGTTCCATTTTTATGACATTATACAACAAGCAAACCTTATCTATGGTGGACAAAATCCAGAACAGCCATTGCTTCCCCAGGTGGGGCTGGAGTTGCTTGTAAAGGGTATTAAGAAAACTCTAGGTAAAACTTCTGGTAATATATGATGGTAGTGTTCTAAATCTTGGTAACATTATGGATTACAGAGGAGTATGCATTTCTTAAAACTTAGCAAACAACACTTAATATTACATTTTTTTAGAACAAAACCAGTTATATGATTAATTTTAATCCTTTTTAACTCTTAGAAGGCTGTGGAATATATCAGGGCTGTGTCTCCCAAACTTTTATAATTGTAGGAATCACTTTGCTTATGTATTAAAAATATGGATTTGGGGATACCTGGGTGGCTCAGTCAGTTGGGCGTCTGATTTCCGCTCAGGTCATGATCTCATGGGTTTGAGTCCCGCATTGGCCTCTATGCTGACAGCTCAGAGTCTGGATCCTGCTTCCTATTCTGTGTCTCCCTCTCTCTCTGCCCCTCCCCTGCTCACACTCTGTCTCTATCTCGCTCAAAAATAAATACACATTTAAGAATTTTGGAAACAATATGGATTCTTAGTCTTTTTTTTTAGAATATTCTGATTCACTAGATCTGAATTATAATACATTATAAGTCTCATTGATAATTATTTTAACTTGAGAAACTTGGGAAATTTTGCTTTAATACACAATATTTGTGTCCATGCTATAAGCCAATATTTTGAGGCTCACTGACCCCTACCAGTCATTGCCACATGAATATACATTTGCGGTTTTTGTTTTCTCCTTCATTACTGATATTTAAAATAAATTTTCATAATGTTGATATTTATAAAGTTTGTGGTTTATCATGGTCTTCCTTTCAAATAATTAGTCATAGTCCCTATTTACAAAAAGTTATGACATTATACAACAGACGATAAACTAAAATTTTTAGAAATATTTTTTAAAATCTCCAGGAAAACTTATTTTCAACATTAATATGCAATTAGAAAAAAAGTGTTGTTATTAATTCCAGAATTTGGTAAACAGCCATTTAACAATCCACCTGAACATTTTCTCTTAACCATTAAAAGGATATAGTAATAGTATTTGCCTATTAGTTGGGCAATGATTGAGAAATTCTGTGAAAGGATGATTTTATAAACTATTAATGATTCACAAGTGTTAGTTGGACATTTTTGGAATTTAAAAATACGTATAACTTTGGAGAATAATGCAATAGAGTTAGACAGCATGCACTTAGAATATATATATTGTAGGGAGGTATGGTTAGTTAGGGGGATATTCCCATTTGAAAATAAAGGTCTTACCTGTGCTATTTCTCTTCCAAAAGTGTGGATCAGTGTGTCAATGTTTGTGTGTGTGTGTGTGTATGTGTGTGTTATTTCTTATAGTTTGAAATAGTTCTTTCTTACAGCTGACATGTGTTCATTCAAAAATGAAGGGAGAAGGGAATCCCTTTGTTCATATTTCCTATCCTATCGTGTGTATGTATGCTCTGCTGTTTTTCACATTTACACTCAGGATGGCTCCAATATGTTTTTAATGAACTTGCCTCAACCTCAAACTCCAAGTGCCCTGTGGCGTTTCATCCAGACACATGAAAGCTGAAAGTTGTCAGGAACACCTGTATGTATGCGTTAGCTTTCACAAGTAACATCAAGTGTTCAGGTGAGAGCAGAGGTTAGCTTATTTAATATTTCCATCACATATACATAAAAATAATCTTTCTGGATGAAAGGCAGAAGTGAGCAGGCTATTATGGTTACTAGAAGGAATTAACTGCTGCTATTAGAAAGAAGATAAATTTTGTGATACAGATACATTGCAACAACCAGGATACACAGTTTTTTTAGAGCAAATGAATGTTACATGTTTTGTTTCTGCTATTTTGATATTTGTAAGCATCTCATTCTCATTTTGACATCATTTATTTTATTCTACAATAAAAATTTATTAGGCAAACGGTAAAGCTTTCAATAAAATATTTTTTTTTTGGCAAAAATGTCAAATAGCCGGCTAGATATTTTCTATTTTGACATCAATTAGTCTACTCTTAAAAGCAGTTTTTGAGAAGTTTAGATTGATTCATTCTGCTTTGTTAATTGAAGAACACTTGTTAATGAAAGACATATTACAAAGGAAATTGTTCCTTTTTAATTTCAATTGGATTGGTTTCTTACCAATGAATAATTATGGTTATGTTCTTATATACTTCATGTTTTACAGTAACTGCTAATTGTATTTTAACAGGATGGGAATCACACGTGCCTTTTGAAGGCAGTAGGATATAATGAAACAAGAAGGGATTTTTAAGTAAAACATATCCCTTCTTTAAAATTTTTATTTTCTGAAAATATCAGTTCTCGAACTTTCAATACCTGGTTACTGATCTATGGAATGGTCCTAATGTATGAAAATTTAAGATAAAAAGGATATAAACTTCTAATTATAAGGTAAATACTAGGGATATAAGGTACAACATGATGACTATAAGTTAACACTGCTCTATGATATGTAGTAAATTTGTTAAGAGAGCAAATCCTAAGAGTTGTCATCACAAGGAGAAATTTTCTTTTTATTGTATCTATATGAGAAGATGGCTGTTAGCTGACCCTATTGTGGTAATCATTTCACAATATATGTAAATCAAACTATCATGCTATATGTCTTGAGCTATACAGTGATATATGTCAATTATTTCTCAATAAAATGAAAAAAATGAACAGGATTATCTCACATTAAAAAAAACCACAATGCTTTTAAAAGGTATTTAGTAGTATGAATTAAAACAATGCCTTGTAAAAATTAAAGAAAAAAACAGAGGTACAAAATCAAATACAATTTAAATATTTGTTTTTAAACAATTCCTGAAACCCCCCATGCTCTGTGTGATGTCTGGTCCCTCACCTAACTATGCATGTCAACAATCAAGGTAAGGTAGGTGTCTTGTAATGATCAGAGCCATTAATTATTCAGGAAAGTTCTTTTTGTCATTTTAACTTACAGGGTTCTCCTATTCATTGAATTTTCATCAAATTATTAGCTAAAGTGATATAATAAAAACAGGCAATTCTTTGAGCATCTTTGTATATAATTGAGCCCAGAAAATATAAAAACACTGAGGTCACTTAAGGATTCTCTGAGTGTCTTTTCTCTTCTTTCAATTTCACTTACAATCTTTTCAACTGTGCTAGACATGTTCAAATTATTTGATCACCCATGGTACATTTTTGTTAATAAATTAATGCTATTAAATTTTCTATCTTTATTCTGCCTTTCATTGTTAAAATCTGCAATCAAGGGAACAAACTTATGTTGGCATTCCTCTCATGAATTCCGAGTCTAAAAGTTTAGAGTATAGGATACAGAGTTTGTAAAATTTTGAGATTTGCCTCTCCTTTTTTTCTGTTTTTGACTGTTTTTTGTTTGTTTGGTTGGTTGGTTTTTGTTTGTCCTTGCATTAGTCATGCTGATTCTTCATACACTATTTTCTTTTTCTTTCCATAAAACCAGTCTGGAACAAATCAGGACATAAACTTAAAACAATGTTTTATGTTCCCAAATCTATATATCAAGTTTTAAATTTTGCACTATCTGATCTTGTGTTTTCTTTTGTGTTGTGTTTTCTTTCTTTATTTTACTTTATTAAGGGTGAATCTGAATGGAAATCAGTGCCACTGACATCTTATAAGTCAAGACTATTGCTGTTCCATATGTACTGTCTCTACTCTCAAATCTTTCAGTTCTTTTGAAACCACAGCAATTAGACTCATGTTCGTACTAGTCCACTGAAACCAATTAAGTCAGTGTCGCTAGTGAGCTCTATTTTGACAAATCCAACAATTAATTATTTTGTCCTAGAGGAATTGACCTAATAGCAACATTCTACACAGACAATCACTGCCCTCTTTAACAGAACTGTGTAGAAGAATTCCTAATCATTACATTATCTGTACTTTCCTTTTTTGGTAGTAAAAAAGTTTTATCTGGCCACATTCCCATCTCTTTAAAAACTATACTTTCAAATTCTGCAGCAGCTAGGCAGGGACATGAAATGAGGTACTTGCATTAGGATGTGCATAGAGGTGATGTGTGCCTCTTCTGTGTCATGGCCTTTAAAGAAACAGGAGCAAATTCCCTTTGTCACTTTTCTCTTTCCCTCCACCTGGGAGATGATTGATTGGAACACTTTTCCTCTTGAGCAAATAATTAGGTGAATACATAGGAGTGGAATTGTTGGTGATAGAATAGGTGTATGATCAATTTTATCAGAAATTTCTATACAGTTTGCCAATGTGGTTGCGCCATTTTATAGTGATACAGTGATATGTAAAAGCACCAGTTGTTCCACATCCTCACCAACAGTTGATGTTATTAGCCTTTTTAATTTTAGTCATTGTGTGAGTATAAAAAATCTAATGGAAGTTTTAATTGACATTTTCTGCTTCTTGTTGATTTTGAGCCTTTTGCAAGTGTTTGTGGCCATTTCTGAAGTATCCGTTCAAGTCCTTTACCCATTTTATTTATTTTTCTTTCTTCTTTTGAATTGTAGGAACTCTTTATATTTTAGATAAAGTCTTTTGTCAGATATATGTTTTGAAAGATTTTCTCCCAGTATGTGGCTAGGCTCTCTATACTTCCTTTTTGCTTCCACACGTGATGAGCACATGTATTAATTTTTCATGATGTATTATTCAATATTTTCTCTTTAAGTGTGAATATCCATATGGTTCTTTCTTGTTCCTGCAATGTTTTCTTCAGAAGATTTCTATTTGGGGGGCGCCTGTGTGGCTCAGTCAGTTGAGCAACCGGGTTCGGCTCAGGTCACGATCTCACGGTTTGTGAGTTGGAGCCCTGCCTCGGGCTGTATGTTGACAGCTCTGATCCTGGAGCCTGCTTTGGATTCTGTGTCTCCCTCTCTCTCTACCCCTCCCCCACTCATGCTGTGTGTCTCTCTGTCTCAGAAATAAATAAACATTAAAAAAAAATAAAAGAAGTTTTCTATTTGGGACTATTTCTGAACTTGTTGCACTTTTACATTGATTTACTTGTCTACCTTTATGCCAATATCATATGTTATTCACAATTATTCTTCTTTTAGAATAAGTATGATATCAGGTATTGAAAGTTTTAAATTTGCTCTCTTTCCAAAATCGTTTGACTGTTCTAGGTTATTTGTATTGATACATCTACTTTATCAATTTCTTTAAAAATATCTGCTGTGATTTCAATTGGTAGTACATTTCATTTACATATCAATTTAGGGAAAAGTAATGTCATGACAATATTGAATCTTCCAATCCATGAACATGGTATATATCTGTTTTTAAAGCTTTTTTTTTTTTCAGTTTTACTGAGAATAATTGACATAGATAACTAATTAAGTTTAAGGACTATGACATGATGGTCTGATTTATATATATTGTGAAATTATTATCACAACAGATTCATTTAACATCTATCTTCTCATATAGATACAATAAAAATAAACATTAAAAACAGAAAAAAAACAAAAACTGCTCTCCTTGTGATGAGTATCCTTAGGATTTGCACTTTTATCAACTTTCCTATACAACAGTGTTGGCAATTTAAGTTAAAGATGTTTTATTCCTGTTATGTTTGCTGTTTTTTTTTTTTTTGTTTTGTTTTTTGGTTTTCGGCATGCACACTTGGCACATTTTTACTTTCTGTTCTTGTTATATCCTTTGGTTATTGCACTTGATTTTATTTCCTAAACACAATTTACAGGCACTTTAAAGTTTTATCTGCATACATTTATAAAGACCTCTCTCCAAAGTCTAGATTCAATTATGAACATGCCTACACAAACTTCTTTTGGAAAATTTTACACATTTAAATCTCAACATGTCACAATTGAACTCCTGTTCTTTCTATTTTTTAAATAATTTTTTAATGTTTATTCATTTTTGAGAGATAGAGACAGAGTGAGAGTGAGGGAGGGGTAGAGAGGAAGGAGATACAGAATCTGAAGCAGGCTCCAGGCTCTGAGCTGTCAGCACAGAGCCCAATGCAGGGCTTGAACCCACAAATGGCAAGTCGGACGCTCAACTGACTGAGCCACCCGGGCACCTCAAACTCCTGCTAATTCTTCAAAAATATAGTCTAAATACATCTTATCAATCAATGAATTGTCATTACCTTGGATGGAGCCACAATAATTTTTTCACTTTAACAGCCTCTAAACAAGTCTTCCTTTTTCTATCATCCCTGTAGTTTCATTTCTTTTCTTTTTTTTAAGTTTTTATTTAAATTCCAGTTAGTAAACATACAATGTAAGTATGTACAATGTACATATTCAGGTGTACAATGTAATAATTTAACACTTCCATACAATACCTGGTGGCCATCACAAGTGTACTCCTTAATCCCCATCACCTATTTAACCAATCTCAAAACAATCTACACATTTAATACAATCCTTATGAAACACCCAACAGAATTTTGCACAGAGCTAGTACAAATAATCTGAAAATTTGAATGGAACCACAAAAGCCCTCAAATAGCCAAAGCAACCTTGAAAAAGAAAAGTAAAGCTGGAGGCATCGCAATTCTGGACTTCAAGTTATATTACAAAGCTCTAGTGATCAAAATGATAGGGTATGGCACAAAAATAGACACAGATCAATAGAATAGAAAACCCAGAAATGAACCCATACTTGTATGGTCAATTAATCTTTGACAAAGGAGAAAAGAATATCCAATGGGGGGAAAACATTCTCTTCAACAACTGGACAGTAACCTGCAAAAAAAATGAAACTGGACCACTTTCTTATACCATACATAAAAAATAAACTCAAAATGGATTAAAGCCCTAAATGTGAGACCTAAAACTATAAAAATCCTAGAGAACATAGGAAATAATCTCTTTGACATCAACCATAGAAACTTCTTTCTAGACATGTCTCTGGAGGCAAGGGAAACAAAAGCAAAGATAAACTATTGGGACTTCATAAAAATAACAAGCTTGTGCACAGTGAAGGAAACAATCCACTAAATGGTTTCATTTATTTTCAAAAAAGCAAAAATAGTAATCCTGCTAAAACACAAGATAGATTATGTCACTCTTCTTTTTAAGCTGTAATGCTAATTTTTTTCAGAGTAAACAAAAAACAAACAAACAAACAAACAGAACTTCTAGTCTACCAGACCCTATATGACCTGGCCCCATTCTTTCTCAGGTTTATTTTTGTGTTACTCTATTTCTCATTCTGCTCCAGTCACTCCAGTCTCCTTGTTCTTCCTCAAATACACCAGGCACGTTTTTATTTTGCTCCAATGTTCCCTCTGCCTTGTACGTTCTTTCCCTGCATACCCACCTCCATTGTCTAATACCCTGCAAATCTTTGTCTAAACTTCATCTTTTCAAAGATTACCTTGACCACCTTTTTGTAAGAGAATCTTTTTAAGGTGATTGTTTGTTTGGTTAAAGTAATTTCTACACCCAACGTGGGGCTCAAACTAATGACCCTTAGATCAAGAGTTACATGTTCTACCAACTGAGCCAGACAGGGTCCCCTACCCGGAACATATTATTTAATATTACACTCTACTATATCTAATTTTACTACTCAGCATTCCTGATTTTCATCATCTTGTTTTCTTTTTCCTTTTTCCAATCCTAATCACTACCACAGCGTAATTTTTATTCACTTATAAAGTTTATTTTCTGAATATTAGGTTTTATTATCCATTTTTCCCAGTAAAATGAAAATTCCTTGAGAGCAGACACCATTGTTTTATTGTTGTTTACTTATGTATAAAGAAAAATTCCTAGCATTAGTGAGCTCTTATGAAATGTTGGTTGAATAAATAAACAAATAAATAAGTGAGTAGTATATTTGTCTTTATGTGGCTACCACTCATATTTTTATGAGATTAATTCTTCTTGAACCAGTGATTTCCATGAAGTTCATACAGAGATGAGCCAAGGATGTCTTTGAAGGAAGCATAAATTGTTTTCATAATAATGTGTGTGTGTGTGTATAGATAGATAGATAGATGATAGATAGATAGATAGATAGTTAATTCCTAGTCCTTGCAACTAAAATCCACACACATAATTTAGAGAACTTTTTCTCCATTCTATCCTGATTATTTACTCCATCCTTCATAAATTGATTTTCTGAATGATTCCTAATTTAAAACCACAAATTTATTTCAAACAGTATCCGGGGATATTCCCACTTCTAGTGTACTCAATTTTATCCCAGTTTTCCAAACCAAGTATTGTTTTATTCCATTAAATTGTGCAACTTAGTTGAGAGAAAAAAATACTAGTATCAATGATAATAAAAATAGGAGCTAATATTCAAACTCAAAAATTGTAATAACAATAACATCTAACATTCCAAAAATCCTTACTATATGTCTGGCAAAATTCTCAGTGATATATGCATATATGTAGATATACACTCAATGACACTATGAAATAAGTTATGCACTGATGCCTATCTTAAATTGGGGCTAATGAAATAAACATTTTAGGTAAATTTGCTTAAGTTCATGAAGCTTTTAAATGTTACAGATGGTATTTGTAATCCAGATGTAATGGCTGCAGAATTTATGTTCATGAATGCCATGAAGAGAAATATCCTTTGCCTTCTATTTATAGGATGTGCATCTTTGAATGTTCCCTCTTTCAACCAAAACAAAAAACTTAATTTTATCCAGGTTACTGCAACAGAAAGAGCACCTCAGATCTGGAAATGAGAGTTTCTTGTCAAGAGGATAGTTTCTGCACTGTTATAAGGAGCAGTAGACAAGTCATAGTTGGAATGACTTACTATTGGGATTGATTTGGTAATCAGGACATGTCTCAGTTAAATCAGTAAAACAGAGACTATTTATTTTTCTGCCTATCTACTTTAGAGGGTCAAACAATTCGACTAATTATAGATGAGACAAAGAATGGCAAGTTGAAGGGTCTGTGTCTGGCCTTGTTAAATTCAGGCAAAAGTTTAAAGATCTGCGTTTATCTTGTCATAAGTAAAAAGTGTGTCTTTGGTGAGTCTTATGGAAGTCAAGAATGAGTGGACAGCAAGTCTACATAAATCATACAGGGAAGGATCGTTCTTTGTGGTAAGCCATTTTCTAGGACACAAAATTAGATATGAGGATTTATTTACCATTGCTGCTTTCAGGGCTTAGGTGAAGTTCAACATTGTCACTTCTTAGAGACCTTCCACATGTCTACTTAACCTTCATTGCATTTGGCTACTTTTCTTTATGTATTATGCTTTAGGGCTACAGATGTCTCTTAATAATATTAAAACTTCCTGAGAAGAGACGGTTGACATTTTTTCTTAGTTGTGCTACTTAAAATGGAAAGGTGTAAAAAGAAATATTAGATCCAAAACCACAGAAGAGATATTTAGAACAGCAAAAGTATTTCCATAGCACATATGTTATTTATTTCTATTCTTTTATATATTATTTCTTCCTTTGGCACTTACTTTTTTATTTCTAGAAATTTTTCTTTTTCATAGTTCATGTAGAAATTTTACAGTCATATCAGTTATAAGAATTTCACTTTATTTTCAAATAAAAATTCCTTTATGCAGACATCTTTACTATTCTGCTAAACTTTTAGAATCAGAACTAATAAAAACATTTCCAGATAATTATATGGAAATTTTATTATTGGAGTGAAACTTCTTTAAGGTATTACCAAAAAAGTTTGGTATTTAATTTATTGTCCAAAACACAATGCAATAATAAGCCATGGAGTGAAGGACAGACCTACATGAATTGTCTGAGACTCTTTACTTGATTATTATTGTGTAATATATTATAAATTTATTAAATATGGTGTGTTTACCATTGTTTTTCATTACTTAAAAATAAAGTTTGGCTTCTTTAAAGAATAGGTTATATATGGGAATTCACTGCTTGCATACTTTTAATTTTTTTTTTTTTTTTCAGAGACAGAGAGGGACACAGAATCTGAAGGAGGCTCCAGGCTCTGAACTGTCAGCACAGAGCCCAATGCTAGGCTCAAACTCACAAGCTATGAGATCATGCATGACCTGAGCTGAAGTTGGACACTCAACCGACTGACACCCAGGTACCCCTCACTGCATGCATACTTAACTCATTAGCTACAAATTGTTGTGGGTGAATGGCCTTGTAACCGAAGAAAGGTCCAAGGAGAACTCAAAGGTAATGATAACCTTGCAAAGAAAACATGATGACCCCATTGACCATTTACCTACCTAGAACTGAGCTAAGATGTTTGGATTTTGCTAAAACCAATAATCACGGCATTGATTTTTTCATCAAAAGTTTTGTTAACATTAAAATAAATGCAATTCTATTTCAACATGTTTTATATATTTTTTATGTACCATAAGTGTAAAAACAAATGTGAGACCTTTTAAGATATTACTAATCAATCATTCCAACCTCAAAAAAAAGCTAAGTTGAGAGCAAAATAGTAAGATATTCAATAGTGAAGTAATATAAGAATAATATGTAATTACATCAATATGAGGCTTACATACATTTTCCCACTTTGGAGGAATAGACTGTAGCAGATTACCATAATGCATCTGAAACAATAAATAGATACTCTTAAAGCTACTATCAAGCATGAGTCTCAAATATTTAAAATTAATCTATTACTCAGAGGATATGGAGAAATCACAATTAACATTGACCTAGTCATTATTTAAATTGTGTTTCCAAATTCAATTCCTCAAACTTAATAAAAAAAATTAGAGGCAGCACAGTGAAAATTAAAAAGAGATGATTAAACAGCTAGAAATTAGGATTACATGTAAGACCTAAAATATTATGTTTAAATGACTTGGATAAAGCACAGCTAATGAAGGAATCTAATAATAGCATGGTATGCAGTGATGCCAATAATCTGCTATAGGGGTAGATGAACACCTGTTCTCCCGTTGCACCAAAGCAAGACCAAGAATTGAACTAAAATGAAACAGGAATGATTTAGGCTAAAAATTAGCAAATGCAGAAGCTATTACTCTAACCATTGTCTTTATGTTTGTATCATTTTCTATAGAATTTCAAAGATAGAAGCACATGGGCTTTTTTAAGAAGGTCAATATTTAATTAGTTACTTAGTCTTTTTGAATCTAAGTTTCCTCATCTATGAGAAATAGGTATCTATGTACACTTTCATAACAATTTACTAATGGTGTTCTTTTACCTTATTGTCTTATTTATCATCACCATGACAGCTGCATGAATTAGATGTGGCAAGAATCCACACCTGCATTTTACAGTTCAGAAGACAAGTGCTCAGAGTTTTTTGGGTTCTCAGGGATGTACAGCTTAGCTCCCAGGATTCGTGAAGCACTTGTATATCCCCTAAACCATCCTCAATTGGATGGAGCTTATTCATCTTGAAATTTCATCTTTTCACTTTTACTGTATTATTGTATACTGAGCAGGGCCCAACATCACACAAGAGAGCAATATAAAAAGCCAAGTCAGTAAATATCTCCCAGCACTCACCTGATCTCCATTCATATAATCTTGAAAAAAAAATTAACATGCATAGTGACAAAGTATTACTTGACGTTAATATAATCAATAGAAAATAAAAGGTATGCATCACATTGTAACATAATGATGAAAATGGAATTCAATGGCCAAAAAACTTATTTAATCTCTTTAAATTTCATGCAAAATATGTTTTGCTTAAAAAAATTCATTAATTATATTAATAATTCATCTAATATTTTAGCAAATTCTGATTTTGCAGTAGGGGCCTTGTTTCTATTGCATTAAAGTAGCTGATTAATTATTAACAGCATAGTTATTACATTATATTAATTGTGGAAAAAATTGAAAATGTGGAATTATCTATAGGAAAAATGTTATACAAAAATATAAAGCTTATTTTCTGTGTAATTAGACAGCTGAGATGGAAAATTGTTTTTGATAGCTGTTGAATACTGACTTGAAACACCTAATATCAATTATCAACAACTCTAAATGGATTTTAACACATTTTGTTAGTCAATAAAAAATTTATATCTGGTGAGCAATCTCTGTCCCAAGAGAAGCAATGGTAAATGGATAGATTGTTAGATTCTCTTTTTTTGGGGGGGGGGGGAGGAGGGAATTACATAAAAATATGTGTTGAGATTTCATTAGTCTGTAAAGGGAGTAATGATGAAATACATGCAAAAAAAATTAAGTCATCAAAGAGATTTTCTGAGTAATATTGCTATCAGTGAGTAGAAAAGGACTGCTTTATAAGATCTCAGAGATCTCAGAAAAAATCACCTGATCTCCTGCTGTACCTACTATTTGGTTAAACTACATGAGACTGCATTTTCTTGCAGGTAAAAAAGGATCAGACATTAGTAATTTCGTATGATTCACCAGATAGAATTCTTGATAGACCTTAAAGACACTGATTTCTCTGCATAGCATGTTGTCCGTATTCCAGTGACTTTTCTCTATGAATATGTCATTCTTGCAAGAATGATTGATGCAAATTTTCCTTCTAAGAAATGCTAAGGAACAACTTTGTGTTTTGTTTTTTATTTTATTTTATTTTTTTTATTATTATTTTTTACATCAAATAGGTTCCTCGAAAAATAAAAATAGATCTACCCTATGACTCAGCAATAGCACTGCTAGGAATTTACCCAAGGGATACAGGAGTGCTGATGCATAGGGGCACTTGTACCCCAATGTTTACAGCAGCACTTTCAAAAATAGCCAAATTATGGAAAGAACCTAAATGTCCATCGACTGATGAATGGATAAAGAAGTTGTGGTTTATACATACAATGGACTACTACTTGGCAATGAGAAAGAATGAATTCTGGCCATTTGCAGCAATGTGGATGGAACTGGAGGGTATTATGGCAAGTGAGGAACTGGAGGGTATTATGGTGTGTTTTGAAAAGGAGGTAGGAAACTCATTTTGAAGCTTCATTTATATAATTAACACTCTCATTTCATTCATATTGTATGCTTATTTGAGGTTTTCCACAGGTAAGGGTGTTTTACAGAAAGCAAACCTCGGTCCCCTTGGCACTTACAGCACACTAAGGAAGGAGTGTTCACACAAAGGGAGTCTATGTTCAAAGCATATACTTTGGAGAATTAGAAACAGGGCTTCAGTTTGCTTTTCCTTGTTTGATCCTATCACTGCACCTTCTCCTATGCTGTCCCATCTTAAGTAATAGCACCATAAGTAATGCAAGATAGAAATCTAGGGAACATTCTTATGTCCTTTCTTATTCCATATGTTTGAGCTTTCATAATTTCCTGTCAATTGTAACTGTAAAGTATATCTAAAATCTATTAATTTTTTTCCATTGTGACTACTATATGGCTACTACTATTACTATTCCCTCCCCTCCCCACTACGTAGACACACACTGGAGGTAAATATTTACAAATTTATACACACACACACACACACACATACACACCTTCTTAAAGAGTTATAGATATATAACTCCTTATAGTTATATATATATATATATAGTTATATATATAGTTGTATACATATAATTTTATAGATATATATAGATGGTTATATATATGAATACATATATATAACTTTGCATATATATCACTTTAATTTGATAATCACTACAACTACATAGAATGGCATTACAGATGTAGAAAATGATGCCTGGAGAATTTATGCATATTGCTCATCATTACAGAGCCCATAAGGAAATGAAGGCAAGATTGGAACTTAGGCAATTCTACTCCAGTGCCACAGAGTTCCTAACTATGGTATATTTCCTTCTACAGACCAGTCAGGTCACCATCAGCACAAGCTTGTACAGAGGGAGTAGTCAAAACACTCTCCTTAATTCCTCCTTTATGCCACTCTATTCCAAACTCCTCAGAGAGCAAGATCAGTGGTTTAAAACTTACACAGAATAATGTTAGCAGATTAAGTCTGTAAATGAAGCCTTTTGGACAGTCTGGTACAAGGACATGTGTGTATAATCACCCATAGAATGACAAATACAAGCTTCTCCAGCCTTGCAGGATTCTCATTTTATATAGATGATGACATTGGCTGCTCTTGTCTTTCTGCACGAGACAGTATAAGCCTGTACAATGGGAAATATACTTAAGTATCTCTGATGTCTCAGTGTATGTTTGCATACACTTAAAGAAATTTTAATCTTAAAAGAAATTGTGCTATTTACCTTAATAACTCTCACTCATTTCTAAGACTGAAATCATGAATTGAGTAGTAAAACGGTAATACTGGGATTATAAAAAGTACTAAGAATCTTCTGATAGGTGGAAAACTAGCATCTTTACAGAAAATACTATTCAGGTATAAAATCCCACGTAAGAGAAGAGGATCCTAGGAAAATGGCAGAGTAAGAAACACCAGGAATCTATCTCTCCATCTAAACAATAATTGCTCTGATAAAATCTGTCTCATGTGACTATTTTGGAACTCTGGGGTCTGTTGAAGGCTTGCAACTTCTGGCAGGAAGCATTGGATGGCAAATTTTGGCGAATTTCAGCTCCTAGCACAGTAGAAGCTCCCCATTTCCAAATCCAGCCAAATGGCAGGCAACCATGGCCATTTTCCCAGACACATTTGCACACAGGAGCTAAGGTGGACAAATAAATGGCCCTTTATTCCAAACATCAGAGATCTATACTTTGATCTCTGATTGCTACTTCTGATCACAGAAATGAAGACAAAGAGGCTGGCAGTTTTTGATGTTGTACTTGCCCCCCACTGTTGCAAGACTCTACCCTTCTGGCTGAAATGGCTTCCAGGGGATTTGGGCCAGCATCTTTTCCCTTATTACATATTTTCACTTTTTTTCCCCTTCAAGACAAAGACAAAACAACTGCATATATAAGGGAAATTAGAAAGTGACCTGGCATGCCCAGGGAAAGGCTTAAAAAAGACTCAAGAATACCTTAAGTTTACACTTTAGGCTGATCGTTAGCACAGAGACAACCTACAACAATAATAAAAAAAACAAACTATAAACAAAACAATAACAACAACAACAACAACAACAACAAAACACCCAGGGAACCTTTGAAAAGGAAGACAATCTGATTTCCAGAGTTATGACATTATTAGATTCAAATGTCCAATGTTCAACAAAATAATCAAAAGACATGCAAAGAAACTGGAAAATATGGCCCATTCAAAGAAAAAAATAAATCAACAGAAACTGTCCACGAGAATTAACAGCAAATAAACTAGACAAATACTTACTAATAATAGTAATAACAATAATAATAATAATAATAATAATAATAATAATAAACAACTATCTTAAAGATAAAGAACTAAAGGAAGACATGGAGAAAATCAAGAAATTATGCATGAACAAAATAGACACAAGAAAGATCTCAAATCAACAACCTAACTTTACAACTTAAAAACTTAGAAAAGAACAAACTAATTGAAAGCTACCAAAAGGGAAGAAGTAATAAAGATTATAGCAGAAATAAATATAAGAAAATAGAAAAGCAATAGATAAACAAATCAATAAAGCCAAAGTTAGTTCTTTGCAAAGATCAACATAATTGACATTCAGCTAGACTGACCAAGAAAAAAATATATAGTATCAAATTACTAAATTCTGAAATAAAATTGAGGACATTACTACCAATTCGACAAAAAATGAATATGAAAGAGTACTATGAATAATTGAATACCAAGAAATTAGATAACATAGATGAAATGGAAAAAATTCCTAGAAACACAAAATCTACCAAAATTGAATCATAAAGAAACAAAATTTGAACAGACATATAACTTGTAAAGAGATTGAGTCAGTAATAAAAAACCTACTAGCAAACAAAAGTCTAAGGCCACATGGCTTCACTGATGAATTCTATAAAATATTTAATAACTAATACCAATCCTTTTCATATAATTTCCAAAAAAAAATAAACATGAAGAGAAAGGGATTATTCCTAATTCATTCCTAGGCTCAAGACACTATAATAAAAGAAAAATACAGATCGATATCCTTAGTGAATATTGATGTAAAAATCCTGAACAAAATACTAGCAAACAAAATCCAGCAGCATATTAAAAGAATTTATAACCATGAGCAATTTTTTTTTTATTTCTGGAATTCAAGAGAGTTCAACATGTTAAAATTGATGAATGCAACACACCCCATCAACAGAATGAACGAAACTAAGAAACCCCATATGGTCAACTCAATCAATGCAGAAAAAAGTGTTTTGACAAAATTTAACACATTTTCATGATAAAAACACTCTACAAATCAGGAATAGAAGGGAAACACCTCAACATAAAAAAAAAGTCATATATGAATAACACACAGTGAATATCACACTCAATGGTAAAGAACTAAAAGCATTTCCTTTAAAATCAGGAACAGGGCAAAATGCCCACTTCTGTTCTGCATACTACTGGAAATGCTAGCCAGAACCATTAAGCAAGAGAAAGAAATAAAACACATTAAAATTGGAAAGGAAGACATAAAATTACCTCTGCAGATGAAATGATCGTATATGTATAAAACCCTAAAGAGTCCATTAAAAAAATGTCAGAACTACCAAATGAACTAATTCATCAAGGTAGCAGGATACAAAGTCAACAAAAATGAGTTGTATTTCTATGTATAAACAATTAACAACCTGAAGGAAATAACAAAAAAAACACAATTCAATTTATAATACCATCAAAAATAATAAAATACTTAGGAATGAATTTAACCAAGGAGATGAGAGCCTTGTAAAATAAAAACTACAAAACATTGTCAAAATAAATTAAAGAAGATATAAATATATGGGAGCACATCTCATGTTCATATGATGGACTGTTAAAATATTATATGTTAACTGTTAATATACCAAAGTGATCTGCATATTTCAATGTAATCCCTGTAATACTCACAATAGCCTTATGAGCAGGTAAAATTATTCCTATTTTAATGAGGAGGAAACTAGGCAGTGGAAGGACAAATTAATAATTGGATGCCACATGGACAAATGCAAGTTGTGAATCAGCAGTGTGACTAGAATCTCTGTTCTTATATTACATTCCTTCCTATTGAATAAACCATTGCATGTAGAGAATTCTCCAGT
Organism: Herpailurus yagouaroundi; assembly: GCF_014898765.1. Taxonomy (NCBI): domain Eukaryota; kingdom Metazoa; phylum Chordata; class Mammalia; order Carnivora; family Felidae; genus Herpailurus; species Herpailurus yagouaroundi. The sequence goes on from NW_024412413.1 coordinate 35,246,691, forward strand.
GTCACAGGGTAAGATAATATTCAAAGTTGTATATATATTTTGCCCACTTGATATATAAAAGTGTTGTATTATTTTCTTATTCAGCTAGACTGTATATTTCACCCAATCTTTGCAGCCTATGACGTTCCATGGTGTTCAATTCCAGGGAATACTGTTCATAGTTTTCTGTTTCTTTGGCATTTTATAATTTTGGATTTTTTTTTAAATTTTTTTTTCAACATTTTTTATTTATTTTTGGGACAGAGAGAGACAGAGAATGAACGGGGGAGGGGCAGACAGAGAGGGAGACACAGAATCAGAAACAGGCTCCAGGCTCTGAGCCATCAGCCCAGAGCCCGATGCGGAGCTCGAACCCACGGACCGCGAGATCGTGACCTGGCTGAAGTCGGACGCTTAACCGACTGCGCCACCCAGGCACCCCTATAATTTTGGATTTTTAATTATATGTAGTAGGATTTTTAATCTAGTGAGACTTTCTCTAACTTTATCTATGGGAATCTTTTGCATTTACTTTTTGTCAGTTGCTCCTGGTTGCTACCAAACTTTGAATTCAAGAGTTCATGAACTATTCAATATTATTTTCCTAATGTGATCTTCCTTGCATGTTGTGAACGCCAAAATAAACACTTTTCCTTTTTCAGCTACTTTTGCTAGTCTAGGGTATTTTTCTCAACATTTTCATTGAGGCTTTATATGTTCTAGGGTCCAGTATTAAACCCCAGTATTCTTAATTACTACAACTAGTAATGCCCCAAGTGTGACTATAGCTTGAGGGTTAGCTTGCAATTTTTGGTTCAGATTTTGTTTTTCTTTTTTTGGCCTCTGGGGATTTTTCTTATTCTTCTATAGGCACAGTGTTGCATTAACAAATGCTTTCTACATTTTCATAGCATTTTGAGGTGTTTTGTCAAGAATTTTCTCAGAGCATGTGTCTTGGCTTACCAATGGAAAAGCAGGTCCAGGTACTCTCCACTTTCCGCCAGTATAATAAACAAAGGTCTTTGAGCTTTTAAGTTCCTAAAAGACACCGTAACACTCTGAAAGGAGAAAGATATAAAACTCTATAAGATATAAAGATATAAAACTTTGAAAGCAAGGAAAATTCTTCAGTATGGCCACAATTTCATATCAATAAAGAGGTAATCAAAATACCTCACTGAAATGAGAAAATGTGTCGCTTATATCAAAGATGGATTTTTATAACCAATAAAAGCAATTTCTTTTTTTAAGTGTGAAACCATTTGTAACCTCTGAAATCATAATTGATTTACTTTTGCAATGTAAAGAATTTTGTTATAAAGTACTATAAAGTAAAAACTTGTCATCTCTTCTATACAATTGTGTTTTGTGTATGTAAAATAAAATGAAGACACTCCACATAGAAACTACTATTTTAAAGCCAAGAATTTTTGTTTGAACATAAATACAAACTCAAACGATTAGGAATTCCTATCAAGATTGTTTAAAGTAAGGTATACATTAATAATTATTGAAATGTTATAACTATTCCACTGCACATTGTCAAATACCTTCTCCAGATACACATTGCTTATATAAGCACAGGATTAAGTTGTCATCATTCTGTTATGTTTATGCCAGATTGACCAAAATTCTTCACTTGGGTTGTTTAGTCTGTGCTAGGTAAGGTATATCGCACTCTTAATAAAATCTATACCATTCATATAACTCATAAAAAATCTTCTTGAACTATTGGAACTCTAATATTTTGTGCCTTAATTATAATTTTAATCTATCACTCCAACTTTAAAAAGACATAAGTAGTAAAATATTGAAAAACAAATGTATTTACATATGTCATCTTTCATATCAGACTGTAAATGTCCTGAAGATGAGTGTAATTCACAATATCAATATTTTTAATTGACTAAAAGATAGTTCTAAATTTTATGAAATGTTCTAGCTCATAGAGAATTTTTAAAGTTCATAAAGTAAGTACAATCTGATTTCAAAGTTGCCAGATATTAGAAGCATCACAATATAAATTCATTTACAATATATCAACCCCTGTCTTTGACTTATATGTATTCATTTACTTATCTTCATCCACAAAATATAAACTCCAAGAGGTCAGTAATTATCTACTTTATTCACTTATGTTAGCTATAGTTATTGATTTGGGCCGGTTAGCATTTATTTTTCTCCCTGTTTATATTAACTGCTCCTGATGTTCATTTGGGAGCCACATCTCACCAACTCTCAGTCCATCCTTTTCTCATGACTCAAGAGTGGAATATGTGAGTTAGAATTGGCACACAATTCATGGACCTGCCACAGGGAATATTTCTGGAGATGGATCTTGGCTGCAGTTGGACCAATCAGAACTTTTAGTCCCAATTTTGTCACTTGGTTAAAATTAATGGGTAAGCATCATCCCTCTTCTGCTGGATTAATATTGTGAAGACAGGACATAGAAAATTATTCAGCCATTGTATCAACACAGCTAAAGAACCTCTTTACAAATGGCAAAACAAAAAAAAATTAGTAGAAAAATGACGTTTTATTATATTAATGCATGCCATGCATTACAAAGTAACCTAAAAACTCCAAAATTATTGAAAACTATGCAAAAAATGAAAATGAAATTATATATGTATACATGTGCATGTGTGATTATTAGCATTTTTAATTGATTATTAAAGTATGGGCATATTTTAAGAATTGCTATTTTTTCTTTTATTTCCTTATTTTATTTGGGAGAGAGAGAGATAGAGAGAGAGAGAGCGCTTAAGTTGGGGGAGGGGGCAGAGGGAGAGAGACAGAATCTTAAGCAGGCTCCATGCTCAGCACAGAGCCCAACATGGAGCTGAATCCCATGACCCTGGGATCATGACCTGAGTGGAAATTAAGAGTGGGACGCTCACCCAACTGAGCTACCCATACACCCCATTATTTTTCCTTTTATATTAACTTGAGCAATTATATTTCTACATATGTATAGAGATATAAAGATAGATGGATCGAAAGGGAGAGACAGCTTCTAATCCTGGCAAAGGTTGGGTAACATCATCCAGTCTAGCTGTATAAGGAAATAATACAACCCTTTCCTATGTCAAATCGTCTAAATTCATCTACAGTCTTGGCAATTCTCTTAGCTTTTGACCCTGGAGAACTCTTTAGGCACAATGATTTATTCAATGGGAGAGAATGTAATATATATATAAGAAATGAGATTATTATCAAACCACGTATTCACATCCTATATTAGTCCATAGAGTTGCATGACATCCAATTATCTACTTGATCATCCTGTGCTTATTTCCCTCATTAAAATAGAAATAATTATATCTGTTCATATGCTGTTGTATTATGGGAAAGTTTAGCCACATTTTCCAAATATTAACCATAATTAATAGTATTCATATTACTATCTAAGGAGAGAATATTATTCATCTCAACCTCCATAAAGAAGGGATAAGTATATAAAAATATAGCAGTATTTTATGCATCTTTCAATCTCAACCTCCATAAAGAAGAGGCAAGTATATAAAAGTATTGTAGTGTTTTATGCATCTTTCAAATTGATCGTTAAAGTCACTATGTAAAAACAGACTACAAAGGATGATAAAATTATAGGTTAGACTTGAAATAAAATTTTGTGTAGCTATTGTGGGTATAATTGTAAATATACATGAAAGCATAAATTCACCATCTAGGCACAGGATAATGGACAAGAGTAAATAAATAAGAATATTATGAAGTGTTTTGGAGTGCTTGGCTTTTCTCCTTAATTTTCTAGAGTTTCAGTAATTGCCTTTGGAGTAAGACAACAGGCTCTGGAGCTCAGGTTCTGGAGCTGACTCTGGAGCCACTTCCTCATACTAGCTGAATCACCTGAGCCATTCCTTAAGCACAGTGTTGTTCAGTTTTCTTACTCATTAAACAGGGACGTTAACAGGGTCTGATGGGGGAATAACTGAGTTAATACATAAAAAGTATTCATAATAATGTTTGGCATGGATTAAATGACATGAAAATTTTCTTAACTAAATGAGTAAAGCCCTTTATAGAGATAAATAGAAATTATAAACCATGCCTATTATTTTTAAAACTGTCTCTTCAAGCTAATTACATATATTTTCTTGATAACATAAAAGCCTTCACACAGAATACACCTTTTTTTCTCACTAATATCAAGAACCACTTTCCTCTAGAAGAAATAAGAAAAGACTAAATTTGAGACAAAACCACACTTTATAAGAAATCTGGAAACAGGGATATAAAGCTGTGAATAAAGACACTTACAAACACCATATGTCCACAGACGGACATGATATTCTTCAAGAGTAAAGTGGTTTTTGTCTATATAAAATGTTCAGAGTTATTAGTATTAATAAATGTAACAAAATATAAATCATTTTTAAAGCTCTAGTGTGCTATTTTATGTTGTTATGTAACCTTCTGACCCATTTAAAATGAACATGTAGGGAATCCATTTTAATAGCTTCTTCCTGTAGGCTTGAGGGATTCTATAGCTAGCACAAGTCCTAAACCAAAAATATAGTTGGGTATTTCCACTCATTTAAAGATTTCCATGCCAGAAAGTTTTGTGTTGAGTTGGCATCTCCTAGGAATACAAGTGAATAAACAATACAGAAAGAGGAAAGAAAAGAGAAATATTTGTTCAACACTCTGCATGTTGTAACAACGTGCAACATCATTTATGATATGTTACCTCAGCCAAAAATGACATGATGTTATAAATCACTAATTTCTCAATTTTGGAAAGGAAGTTGGAAATATGGGATAAGGTCATGTTCAGTTCAGGTCATGAAAACCAAAAATGCGCAGGTTGGAGTTTTTATAATGTTTTACTAAATCCCAGAGGAGGTTCAATATCATAGTTATTACTATTATTTTCCTCTTGGAAAAGAAAGGAAATGGAAAAATTCTTGCCCGATCTTTGAGGCATATAACATGACCTGGAAGAGTTTTACATTTTATTTAATACTTACAAAGTCCTGCTTATGTTTTTTATTTCACAAGCTAATATTTCAGTAAATAAATATTAGTAACTTTTTTTAACATTCCCTACTTTCAGTAATGTATTTTCTCTGCCTATATTGATCATCTTAAATTTCTGCCATTGTGAATTTTATATTAATCTTAAAGAACAGTTCTAAACTAGCATTAGAATATATACATATTTTTAAAATTCACACCATAATATTTTCAAAGTTGGGATAGTCTAAGAAATAGGACCCTAGGGAATCAAACAGTTGGTTTGAAACAGAAAGACTGCACTGCTAAAAGAATGAGAAATACCTGTGCTTTCAAAGGCTTTCTCCTGTCATTGTGCCAACGGGCTCTCTTTTACCCTCAATAAAACTTCTATTTCTTTCACTTGATCTATGTGGAAAGAATCACACAAAGAACCACAGGTTAAAGATGAACTATCCAACAGAAGAAACAGGAAACTCTTCTCTATGTGTTTTGGAGGGTGTTTAATTGCCTGGCCAAGTCCCCTTAATTCTACAAAGTTCATTCAGCAGGCTAAGATGGAGGCTGACTCCCTGTTAGGGCTCCAGTTATAACTATCAACCACCTTTCTGTTTTGTATTCCGGTAAACAACAGCAAGCCTACTGAGCAAGGTTACTGGAACTTTATTTTAGGATTGGTTATGTAAAACACATCCAAAATAAACTTTATCATATGGAATTCTTGCCACACTTTTCATCCTTCTACTCCACAAACATTCATTGCCTATTTCCTAGGTTCAAACCCTTTTAAGCAGTTAAAATAGGGCTTGACATCCTCTACCTATAATGGAAATGACAGCTCAGTGAAACAGATGAATAAATTTAAAATGCAATAGAATGAAACAGGAGCCTTCATAAATATATACAAAGAGAGCAACAGGAGAAAGTGTGGCTTAGATGAAGGAGTCAGACAGATGGAGATTAATCTATCATCTTTATTTACGACAAAAGCTAGGTTGGAAGACATGGCTTGCTAACAGCACATCGAAGAACTACACTTAGTCACCCAGGTACAGACATAGCTGGAAAACCACAAACTTCCTCGATTGAGCTTACCCTTATAAAATTTACGGCATGAAGAGACCCCTGACTCTAAAAGAGGAAAGAGCTAAGCTGAATATGTCCAGGCTCCTTTTTGTTAAATCTCTAATCTCTAACTCACTCCTCCCACAGAAAGAAATGGATAGCTGGTGGGGAAAGAATTTGAAGTGTTATTCTAGCAAAGTTCTCCACATGGAAAGATGAAGAACTGTAACATAAACAGCAGTTTACCAAGGAGCTTGACTCTAAGAATTGAATGACTCTAAGGCAGACCCTTCCAGGAGACACTTGAGCTCTCCCCCCCCCCCCCCGCACCCATTCACAAATCTCCCTACTCTAAGAACAAAGCAAAAATCTTGGGAAGCTTGGACCCTGATACCTCACCCTCCCCAGGTGACTCCCAATACAGCATGGAATGAAATAGTATATATAATCCTTATAATGTGCAATATTCTGGGATTTTTGGCACCTATTAAAAATATTATTGGCCACAACAGAGTTTAAGTCATAATAATTGAGAATCTGCTATGTAACTTGAACTTAAGAATGAAAGCATTGAACTGGAAAATAATTCTTCTCATATAGTTTGCTTTATGAAGGGAATGTTTTAGTTCACTCACACCCCTAAAGAAAGTGATTTAACTATATATTTAAACAAGTCAGTTAATGATATCATCTTTAGGCTTATAAAATCTTATTTGAGCCTAATAAGTATTCTTTCTGTGTCTTTTCTTTTTTTCCTTTTTAGAAATGCAACTTAGAGAATTTTGGTTGAAACAATTATAACTGTTATTTTAAAATAAAAAACAAATGGAAAATCAATCCTTTCTTCTCCTAATTTAGTTAATGCCATGGATATCCCGCTCTTCCCGTTTCAGAGTGCACTTAAATCAAACTTTGTTTGTTATTTCTTAGACTTTAGCCATAACGGTCTACTCTAGTGAAATCTCAGAAAAGTCTTACTCTGGCTAGGGCAAAGGCCCACAATTAGAAAAAAGGCAATTCTCTCTAGCTAAGTGTATGTTTTCTTGTTTGAAAAGAATAATAGACGTGGTTTCGCTGGTTAGCCCTGAGCCTATCATAGCATCTCCACTTTGATGGAGTGAAAAAATCTCTACTTTGTGCCTTGAAAAAAATCACCTGGAACATTTAAATTAAGATGAGGATACACTGTTGCTTTTTAACTATTGATTTCCAGAGAGACAAAATTTATTTATTTATTTATTTTTTTATTTATATATGAAATTTATTGTCAAATTGGTTTCCATACAACACCCAGTGCTCATCCCAAAAGGTGCCCTCCTCAATACCCATCACCCACCCTCTCCTCCCTCCCACCCCCCATCAACCCTCAGTTTGCTCTCAGTTCTCAACAGTCTCTTATGCTTTGGCTCTCTCCCACTCTAACCTCTTTTTTTTTTTTCCTTCCCCTCCCCCATGGGTTCCTATTAAGTTTCTCAGGATCCACATAAGAGTGAAACCATATGGTATCTGTCTTTCTCTGTATGGCTTATTTCACTTAGCATCACACTCTCCAGTTCCATCCACGTTGCTACAAAAGGCCATATTTCATTTTTTCTCATTGCCACGTAGTATTCCATAGTGTATATAAACCACAATTTCTTTATCCATTCATCAGTTGATGGACATTTAGGCTCTTTCCATAATTTGGCTATTGTTGAGAGTGCTGCTATGAACATTGGGGTACAAGTGCCCCTATGCATCAGTACTCCTGTGTCCCTTGGATAAATTCCTAGCAGTGCTATTGCTGGGTCATAGGGTAGGTCTATTTTTAATTTTCTGAGGAACCTCCACACTGCTTTCCAGAGCGGCTGCACCAATTTGCATTCCCACCAACAGTGCAAGAGGGTTCCCGTTTCTCCACATCCTCTCCAGCATCTATAGTCTCCTGATTTGTTCATTTTGGCCACTCTGACTGGCGTGAGGTGATACCTGAGTGTGGTTTTGATTTGTATTTCCCTGATAAGGAGCGACGCTGAACATCTTTTCATGTGCCTGTTGGCCATCCGGATGTCTTCTTTAGAGAAGCAGAGAGACAAAATTTAAATATCACCCTCTGATAGTACAATGCCAAATAAAATATTATATTATAGAAATTTAAAATTGTTAGTATGTATTATGTGTTAAAGCTTGCACATCTCAAAATCAAATTCGTCAATAGTTTATCTGTACTTTCTTTAAAATTATAAAAAATATGAAATGATTATTTACAATATTTTTGACATGCTGACAACTGTTAACCCAATGTGAGAAACTGCCTCAAATAAACTTCCTTAAACAAATCAAAATTAGGGTGCCTAGGTGGCTCAGTCAGTTAAACATCTGACTTCCCCTCGGGTCATGATCTCACAGTTAGTGGGTTCAAGCCCCATGTTGGGCTCTGTGCTGACAGCTCAGAGCCTGGAGCCTGCTGCGGATTCTGTGTCTCCCTCTCCCTCTACTGTCCCCCACTTGCACTCTGTCTCTCTCTCTCAAAAATAAAATATTTTAAAAATTAAAAAAAAGTCAAAATAAGTACATTGTCTTGCAATTATTCTTCCTTCTACCTTGCCACTACATTACTAAGTCAGGGGCTCACTGAGGTTTTTGAATCTACCAGTTTACATTTTCATCAAATTTTGGAAATTTTGACCAGTATTTCATCAAATATTTGTTATGCCACCCTTTATTTCACAGGCTACAATGGTAAATTTCACAGGCTACAAATGTAAATGTTACATCTATTAGACTGTTTAAGATTGTTTCATCACTTCCTGGTGCCCTGCTCTTATTTATTTTTTTGACTCTTTTCTGTATGTGTTTCATTCTGGATGGTTTCTATTGCATGTCAACAGATCCAGCGTTGAGAGTATAGTATGTCCTTGAATAGCTTACTCAACTATAATGGATGCCTGAAAAATAAACCATTTATAATGTCTTGAGAGTTTACACTGAATAAATAATTATTTTAGTATTTGTATTTTTGCTTGTCAAAATAATTGTTGACATGTATATAGACATATTTTTGAATGGCTCTAGGATGCCATTTCAACAATTCAGAAATACTGAACGATTATTAAGTACTTATGCTGGTTATTGTCCTATATATTTTCAGGTACAGTAATCAACTGATTTTCACAGCAAATCTGGAGGATAAGTACCATTCTCATTTAGCAGGAAAAAAAGTTATCAGGGTTAGGGCAGAGAGAGTACCATTATACTGGTAGACTGTAGGGCTAAGGATAGACTCACTCACTAAGACTCCAAAGTCCATGATCTTTTTTTTTATGAGTCATGACCTGGAGAGACTGCTCTTCTAAGAGAAAAAAATAAAAATGGAAGCAGCAGGTAGGGCATTGGACTGTGAAACTTACACCAAATATTATAAAATGAATTCATATTTAAGAAATTAAAGGATATATCTCTGCAGCATCAATTCTAGAAATTAAAGCTTGAGAAACTCAGTTCAGCTGTCAAGACATGAATTAAAATAAAGTTAGAGAAGACCATGTTAAAAATTCCAAATTATTGTGAATTTTCATGAAGGAAATAAAAAGAGGTCTAATTTAACATTCTATATAAAACATATTATGAGATTCTTTTTTATCTGTACTTACAATAGTGACAAAAATGAGCCAGTATTTGGGGGGGAACACCAGCTTATATTAGCTTGCCCTGCCTCTTTGAAGCACCAAGAGAACTTTTCAGATAACTGGGAACTAATCATTCAAATGCGTAGATATTGTGTTGGTGTCGTGGACATTTGTGTCATTAGCTAATGGTTTAAAATTTTCTATCAAAGTAGCAACTGTTGAGATTAGAAAATCTGGGCAAACATCTTTTTGTTCCTATCTTTAGAAACAACAACTAATTGCGCAATTTTGAGTAAACCTCATGGGGAAAACAAATTGAATGATACTGTGGAACAAATCTATAACCAGCAGAAATATTTCTTACAATAATTATTTGTAGACCTTGGGTTACTTGTCTACTAAAAGAATACTTTTCTTTATTTTCTTCTTAAATGACAAGCTTCATGTTTCATAATACTTTTGCTAATCACTACAAACAAAAGCAGATTCTTTAATAAGAGGGGAGGGAATACATTTAAATTGGAAGTTTTATACATTCATTATTTGGCACTTAATTTTACATAGTTAAAATATTTAGACCTTCTGGTATGCATTATTCACTAAGGATTTTATGATGTATATCATATAGTGGTAGGAAAATCAGTAATTTTTTTTGCAGATTTCCATGTTCTTCCTCTTAATAATGAATTGTTAAAGAAGAAGAAAACTTCACAATTATTCTCTTACTTTCTCCAGTTTTTATTTCTTCTAATATTCTTCATTTGTTTCTTGTTTGTCTTTTGACTTCAAATGTTAGGAAAAAAATGAAAAAAGTTAGAAAATATTTTTCTCTTGGCTTCCTTTCCATTGAAATTGGTGACATATTTATTATATAAAATGACATTTTGCTCTAACTTAAATGGATTGCTTGAGTACAAGCTGTGAATGAAACCCTTAGAAGATCTTGTTGGGGTTTTATTAACTTATCTACATCAGATTTGTAAAATATTGCAATATATTTTTTTGTTTTTTTACAGTTTTAACAATTTTACACCTTCATATATATATATAAAAGAGTAAATAAACAAGAATATATTATATACTCTTTTGTCTTTCTTTTTTCTGCTTAGCATAATGCTTGTGAGATCTACCCATGTTATTGTATCAGTAATTAGTTGCTAAGAGCATTTGTATACAAATCCTTTTTTGATCATATGCTGTGTTATTTTCTTTAGGTGATTACGTACAAGTGGAATTTGTGGGTCATATGGCAATTGTGTATTTATCTTTATTAGAAACTGACAAATTCTTTTTGACAATGGTTGTAATATTTCCACTCCAATGAGCAACATAGGAGTCTAGTTGTTCCGCATCTTTGCCAAAACTTGGTACTCTCTGTTTAATTTATGCATACTAGTAGATGTGTTTCCATAGTTTTAATTTGCAATTCTCTTATGGTATTGTTAATGAGCATCTTTTATGTGTTTATTGGCCATTCATAGGTCTTCTTTGGTGAGGTTTCTGTTCTAGAAGTTCTGGAAAAATCATTTCCAGGTATTTATATTGAGTTGTTTATCTTATTATTGAATTATAAAGGTTCTTCCCCCCTCCCCAGTCTTACTGAGATATAATTAACATATAATATTATGTAAGTTTAAGGTATACAAAGTGATGATTGTATATATATATATAGTATATAATATGATGATAAGGTATACCATGTGATGAGAATGTTTACCACAAAAGGTCAGTTAATACATCAATTATTTTATTTTTTATTTTTTTAAATTTTTAATGTTTATTCATTTCTGAGAGAGACAGACAAGAGTGTGAACAGAGGAGGGGCGCAGAGAGAGAGAGAGAGAGAGAGAGAGAGAGAGGGAATCCAAAGCAGGCTCCAGGCTCTGAGCTCAGAGCCAGACACAGGGCTCAAAACCATGAGCTGTGAGATCATGACCTGAGCCAAAGTCAGATGCTTAACCCTACTGAGCCACCCAGGCACCCCATATCAATTATTTTTAAATTATACTTTTTAATCTGTTTTGGGAAATATATTCATTTTTCTCAGTACAACAGTACATTACTTTTGATTCCTAACATCAAGAAATGTTTGGAGACAGAAAATGTGATTTTGCTAATTGAAAAGATGAAAAAATAGTACCTACTTCAGAGCAATTGCACTGTGTCTAAGACTGGGCCTGATACATGCTATTGGGCTCCAACTGGCTTTTTCTGTGTAACAGCACCCTAACTCCTTCACCCTACATGAAGCATAATCTGACCCACAGTGAGCCAATTATATCAGTCACACATTCCTCACTACATTTGTGTGAGTCTGGGCTGTGCACCTGAATCAAATTAAGCCATTTAGAAACCTTTACTATATTTTCCAAACTGTGACAAAGAGCAAGAGAATACCTTCCCTGGTGGTATTAACCTTGGTATATGGGTTTTGGAAGCTATCAGTTACCATATTCCTTGTGGAGAGAAGAGTGGAGAATGTGAAGTTCACAGGCAAAGAATGAAAAGGACAAGATAGAGGGATGATCCATGGAAATGTTTCAGAACATTCTTGTTTTTCACAAACTTTCCTAAAATATTCCAGTATCTTTCTGTTAGGTAGAAGCTAGACATGAACAGTGGAAGGAAGGTCTGAGGTAAAGTCCTGACTCCTCAAAGAGGAATGATAGAAACATGAGCTGGGGGCAAGAATGGTGATTAAAACAAACAAACAAGCAACAAACAACATCAACCCCCCCCCCCCCAAACCTACACATTATAAGTCTGAGAGCTCAACATCCAGACCTTGTGGCTTCAAGACCTTGGGCCTAACAGATCAAGAGCCACAGGTGCAGAACATGCACTCTCCTCTTCTGCCTCTGCCACAGGGTAACCCCTAGATTCAGTATAATGCATTTGCTTTGTGGGAACAGCCCCTCCTCCTCATTGAGAAGGGCTGCCTAGACATTATGCTACAAACCTTATAGGGTCAAAAATTCCTCCTCTCGACCTGTGGGAAGAATTTCCCAAATGATTGGAAACAGCCTCCACTAGAGGCCACCACACTATTTGTCACAGCTCCTTCCAGCCAGAGAAACCCAATATTATCCAATTCCAAAATAACCTAGGTGCTAGTTCCACCTTCAGGAATGTGCTAATTCTTTCACCTTGAGAGTGTACTTTTGCTTTAATAAACTGCTTTGTGTTTGCTATCTTCCTTCCAGTTGTCTTTATTCTGAACCCTGATCCCCACGTAAATCTTCTCTTCTCCTGGGCTATCCAAGGACCCAGGCCATGGTTCACAAAACACAGACACTCTCTCACCCCTAACATCTCCAATAGCTCTCACCTTTACTCTCAGCTTTATCAAATTTACTTTGACTTATTTGATAGTAAGTATGCCCTGACAAATCAACAACAGCAAAATCTCAATGTCAGGGACATTTACTCATTCTCTTTAGAGAACTCATTCATTTCAAAATTATTTATTTAAGCACCTTCAAGAATAAGAATCAGACTATATCAATAGTCATACATCTCTTGATGCCTAAAAATAATCTAAAGGCAACCAACTTGAAAGAGTTCTTAAGTCTGGAACATATTCTACATCAGATAAAACTACTATGATTTTACATTCAGTGGGGAAAGCAAAATGGAAATGATCACTTTCTCTTTTTTTTAGGAAGTTCAAATTTGGATTAGTTCTGTCAGATTGTTATTTTGAGATTTGATATTTTGAAGATTATTATGCCTCCCTGTTATCCTCAGTTACATATGACTACTAATATATGTTTATAATTTTTATCAATGCCAAATACAAAAAAATGAATTATTCTTTATCATTTAACTAATTGAAAGGTGCACTTAAATGAATACACATGTGTATTATCTCATAAAATAAACCTGTCTATATTAGGAAACAAAACAAACTTAATAGCATTACATAAGTTCAAAAAATTTCAGTGATTAATTTGACTTCTTTTCTCCTGGCTACATTATTTCCTGGAGAAGATATATTAGTTCACAATAAAATATTATTCAAAATAAGCCAAAGTTACAGTTAAATCTAAATCCCCAGATAATTACACTGCACTGAATACTGCTAATACATCCTTAAAAAAAAGAAAAGATGGACACTGATTAAATGTATGCAGGAAGTTATAAATTAAGGACAATGCAGGTTGGTAGGATAAAGTTAATCTCACTGTGCACACAAACAGACAATTGTTTGTATTTTTGGCATTTTAGATCAGTTCGTGCTATATTTAGTTGTGACTTTTAATGCTTGGATTGACAATATTTTTTCTGGCTGCACATTTCTGCCCTGAATAGGACAAGGAAACAGGAACACATCACTCTCATCCTCTTCAGACAATTCCCCTGAAGCTTTATTTATATTGGGATGGATTCAAAATTGCTCTCAACATTTTAAGGATTGTTTTGTTCCAGTATAACTTATGGATCTAAATTCCCTTTTCTAATTTCCTTAGCTCTATTTAGGGTCTGTTCTAAAACCCATTATTTCCCTTGGTAATTTATTTAATACTGATAATATAGTTTTATTTTATTCTACTTTCAATGATAAATAAGCTCCATCTATCTAGGGACACAGCAAGTGGGTGGTATTTATGTTAAGTGTTGTCCTCTGCTCTCATCTTGTAACAGGGGCTTGGTTTCCAGTTCCAAAAAGAGATAGAGGCTGGTAAATCAATTTCCAAAACACTAAAATAAACATAGAAGTGACAGAGAGAAAAAAGAGAAGGAAGAAGAGAAAGAGAGAGAGGGAGAGAATGAATAAAGAATTCTAGCTTTTTTGTTTGATTGCAATTATAGTTATAATTAAATTGCTCCAAATTTTTCTTTTTCCATAAGGCATATTATTATACTATAGATGGTAGATATTAGACTGATCACATATATTCCAGCTGTCTTTCCTTCCAGACACTTTTGGTTATATTATGCTTGGTCTTCCTGCTTGAATTTATAGACGGCCATGTGATTTTATTTGGCTAATGAAATGAGTAGAAGAGACATGTGTCAAACCCAGATAGAAGTTTTAAAAGCCAGTTAGTGCCTTCCCATATTCCTTTCTCTCTCTTCTAACAACTAGTTACAGTGGCCCAGAAAATGGCAACACCAGTCTGGTTATTGGACGATTATGACAACACGTAGAGCTCACAGAGAACCCAAAATAGACAGTGAGTATGAACAAAAGATTATTCATGACTCTTGAAACAATTCATATTTGGGAATTTTTGGTTACTTACCAATAAGCTGATATAACTAAAATGAAATGGTACTCAGTTATCTATACTACTTAGTATGAAATATTTTTTACTTATAATTAATAAACATACTCTAGGTAATATACAGTTTTATAAATCTCTATTATCTTGTAATTTTAAATTCATGAGGCAATGCTCACCAAATTAATGAAAGATTTTTACTGGGAGGAATTTGGAATCATTTAGAGTAAAGGCACAGAAAAGGCCATGTTGCCCTGCAATTGCTTTGAGTAGGGATATATGTTGTTTTATTAAACATTTTATGTTTTCTCTTCCTGAATCACTATATTTTATTTATGCTTTAGTCACTTAAGTTGTTCACCAATTATTACTTAAAACTTTCCCTTCTTGAAGGAAATATCAAAGATTAGAGCAGAAATAAATGATACAGAAACTAGAAAAAACAAATCAAAACAAAACAAACAAACAAACAAAAAAACCACAATAGAACAGATCAATGAAACCAGGAGCTGGTTCTTTGAAAAAATAAATAAAATTGATAAATCTCTGGCCAGACTTAGAGAAAGTACCTAAATAAATGATATCACAAATGACAGAGGAGAAATAATACCAACATCACAGAAATGCAAACAATTATAATAGCATATTATTTAAACTATATGTCAAAAAATTGGACAATCTGGAAGAAATGGATAAATTCCAGGGTGCCTTGGTGGCTAAGTTGTTTAAGCGTTTGACTCTCGGTTTCAGCCCAGGTCATGATCTCATGGTTTCGCAAGCGCAAGCCCTGCACTGGCTCTGCGCTTACAGTATGGAGCCTGCTTGGGATCCTCTCTCTCTCTCTCTCTCTGCCTCTCCCATACTCACACTGTCTCTGTCTCTCTCAAAATAAATAAACATAAAAAATTAAATAAAAAATTGATAAATTCCTAAAAAGATGTAAACTACCAAAACTGAAACAGAAAGAAATACAAAACTTGAACTTTAACAGAAATCAAATCAGTAATAAGAAAAAAGAAAGAGGTAGACAAGAGGTCCATGGAAGAGGGTAGAAACGGCGGAGAGGCAATGTGCACTACACGGACTGGCGGGAGGGAGCTGGGGCGGAGGGGTGGCCCGCCGGTCAAGCAGAGCATCCGAGTCTGGCTTGCAAAAGCGGAGGGGCCAGACGGAGTGTGTTCTGACAGCAAGCCGGACTTAACATCTGGAAGCTTATAAGTTAACAGCTCTGCTCGGAGAGCAAGAGGGCTAAAGGACAACGGGAGGGAGAGTTGTTGAGCCTGGACGACAGAGCTCAGCTTTGTGGGGAACAAAGGTGCTTGCCACGCCATCTCCCTTGCCCATCCCTCAGCCAAAATCCCAAAGGGAACCAGTTCCAGTCAGGGAACTTGGTTGCACCGCGCAAACACCCAACACTGTGTTTCTGCAGATCCATCCCTCCAGCGGGTCTGACTCCCCCCCGCCCCCCCCCCCCCCCCGTGCTGCGGGGCCGCTCCCAAAGTGGATCACCGAAGGAAAAGCGAGCTGAGCCTGCCCCTCCCGCCCCTGTGCACCTGGCTGATCTACCCGAGCTAATATGCCAGATCCCCAGCACCACAAGCCTGGCAGTGTGCAAGTAGCCCAGACGGGCCACGCCACCCCACAGTGAATCCCGCCCCTACGAGAGGGGAAGAGAAGGCACACACCAGTCTGACTGTGGCCCCTGCGGTGGGCTAGGGGCAGATATCAGGTCTGACTGTGGCCCCACCCACCAATGCAAGTTATTCAAGACAGCACAGGGGAAGTGCCCTGCAGTTCCCACCATTCCAAGGACTATCCAAAATGATGAAACAGAAGTCCCCTCAAATGAATCTCTAGTAAATAACAACAAATAACGAACTGATCAAAAATGATTTATTTTATTTTTTTATTTTATTTTTTTTATTAATTTTTTTTTCAACGTTTATTTATTTTTGGGACAGAGAGAGACAGAGCATGAACGGGGGAGGGGCAGAGAGAGAGGGAGACACAGAATCTGAAACAGGCTCCAGGCTCTGAGCCATCAGCCCAGAGCCTGACGCGGGGCTCGAACTCCCGGACCGCGAGATCGTGACCTGGCTGAAGTCGGACGCTTAACCGACTGCGCCACCCAGGCGCACCCTGATCAAAAATGATTTAAACAATATAACAGAAAATGAATTTAAAATAATACTCATAAAATTAATTGCTGGGCTTGAAAAAAGTATAGAGGACAGCAGAGAATCTATTGCTACAGAGATCAAGGGACTAAGGAACAGTCAGGAGGAGCTAAAAAATGCTATAAATGAGGTGCAAAATAAAATAGAGGCGACCACAGCTCGGATTGAAGAGGAAGAGGAGAGAATAGGTGAACTAGAAGATAAAATTATGGAAAAAGAAGAAGCTGAGAAAAAGAGAGATAAAAAAATCCAGGAGTATGAGCAGAAAATTAGAGAACTAAGTGATGCACTAAAGAGAAATAATCTACGCATAATTGGTATTCCAGAGGAAGAGAAAGGGAAAGGTGCTGAAGGTCTACTTGAAGAAATAATAGCTGAGAACTTCCCTGATCTGGAGAAGGAAAAAGGCACTGAAATCCAAGAGGCACAGAGAACTCCCTTCAGACGTAACTTGAATCGATCTTCTGCATGACATATCATAGTGAAACTGGCAAAATACAAGGATAAAGAGAAAATTCTGAAAGCAGCTAGGGATAAACGTGCTCTAACATATAAAGGGAGACTGATAAGACTTGTGACGGATCTCTCTACTGAAACTTG
The DNA here is from genome assembly GCF_014898765.1 of Herpailurus yagouaroundi. Taxonomy (NCBI): domain Eukaryota; kingdom Metazoa; phylum Chordata; class Mammalia; order Carnivora; family Felidae; genus Herpailurus; species Herpailurus yagouaroundi. The sequence goes on from NW_024412413.1 coordinate 35,264,325, forward strand.
GCAGGCTAGAAAGGAATGGCAGGAGATCTTCAATGTGATGAACAGAAAAAATATGCAGCCGAGAATCCTCTATCCAGCAAATCTGTCATTTAGAATAGAAGGAGAGATAAAGGTCTTCCCAAACAAACAAAAACTGAAGGAATTCATCACCACTAAACCAGCCCTACAAGAGATCCTAAGGGGGATCCTGTGAGACAAAATACCAGAGACATCACTACAAGCATGAAACCTACAGACATCACAATGACTCTAAACCTATATCTTTCTACAATAACACTGAATGTAAATGGACTAAATGTGCCAACCAAAAGACATAGGGTAGCAGAATGGATAAAAAAACAAGACCCATCTATTTGCTGTCTACAAGAGACTCATTTTAGACCTGAGGACACCTTCAGATTGAAAGTGAGGGGATGGAGAACTATTTATCATGCTACTGGAAGTCAAAAGAAAGCTGGAGTAGCCGTACTTATATCAGACAAACTAGACTTTAAATTAAAGGCTGTAACAAGAGATGAAGAAGGGCATTATATAATAGTTACAAGGTCTATCCATCAGGAAGAGCTAACAATTATAAATGTCTATGTGCCGAATACCGGAGCCCCCAAATATATAAAACAATTACTCACAAACATAAGCAACCTTATTGATAAGAATGTGGTAATTGCAAGGCACTTTAATAGTCCACTTACAACAATGGAAAGATCATCTAGACACACGGTCAATAAAGAAACAAGGGCCCTGAATGATACATTGGATCAGATGGACTTGACAGATATATTTAGAACTCTGCATCCCAAAGCAACAGAATATGCTTTCTTCTCGAGTGCACATGGAACATTCTCCAAGATAGATCACATACTGGGTCACAAAACAGCCCTTCATAAGTATACAAGAATTGAGATCATACCATGCATACTTTCAGACCACAATGCTATGAAGCTTGAAATCAACCACAGAAAAAAGTCTGGAAAACCACCAAAAGCATGGAGGTTAAAGAACACTATACTAAAGAAGGAATGGGTCAACCAGGCAATTAGAGAAGAAATTAAAAAATATATGGAAAAAAAAAGAAAATGAAAATACAACAACCCAAACGCTTTGGGACGCAGCGAAGGCAGTCCTGAGAGGAAAATACATTGCAATCCAGGCCTATCTCAAGAAACAAGAAAAATCCCAAGTACAAAATCTAACAGCACACCTAGAGGAAATAGAAGCAGAGCAGCAAAGACACCCTAAACCCAGCAGAAGAAGAGAAATAATAAAGATCAGAGCAGAAATAAACAATATAGAATCTAAAAAAACGGTAGAGCAGATCAACAAAACCAAGAGTTGGTTTTTTGAAAAAATAAACAAAATTGATAAACCTCTAGCCAGGCTTCTCAAAAAGAAAAGGGAGATGACACAAATAGATAAAATAATGAATGAAAATGGAATTATTACAACGAATCCCTCAGGAATACAAGCAATTATCAGGGAATACTATGAAAAATCATATGTCAACAAACTGGACAACCTGGAAGAAATGGACAAATTCCTAAACACCCACACACTTCCAAAACTATTTCAGGAGAAACAGAAAGCTTGAACAGACCCATAACCAGTGAAGAAATTGAATCCGTTATCAAAAATCTCCCAACAAATAAGAGTCCAGGACCAGATGGCTTCCCAGGGGAGTTGTACCAGACTTTTAAGGAGAGATATCCTATCCTTCTCAAGCTATTCCAAAAAATAGAAAGGGAAGGAAAACTTCTAGACTCATCCTATGAAGCCAGTATTACTTTGATTTCTAAACCAGACAGAGACCCAGTAAAAAAAGAGAACTACAGGCCAATATCCCTGATGAATACGGATGCAAAAATTCTCAATAAGATACTAGCAAATCGAATTCAACGGCATATAAAAAGAATTATTCACCATGATCAAGTGGGATTCATTCCTGGGATGCAGGGCTGGTTCAACACTTGCAAATCGATCAGCGTGATACATCACATTAATAAAAGAAAAGACAACCATATGATCCTGTCAATCGATGCAGAAAAAGCATTTGACAAAATTCAGCATCCTTTCTTAATAAAAACCCTTGAGAAAGTCGGGATAGAAGGAACATACTTAAACATCATAAAAGACATTTCTGAAAAGCCCACAGCTAACATCACCCTCAGTGGGGAAAAACCGAGAGCTTTTTCCCTGAGATCAGGAACACGACAGGGATGTCTACTCTCAACGCTATTGTTTAACATAGTGTTGGAAGTTCTAGCATCAGCAATCAGACAACATAAGGAAATCAAAGGCATCAAAAGTGGCAAAGATGAAGTTAAGCTTTCACTTTTTGCAGATGGCATGATATTATACATGGAAATTCCGATAGACTCCACCAAAAGTCTGCTAGAACTGATACATGAATTCAGCAAAGTTGCAGGATACGAAATCAATGTAGAGAAATCAGTTGCATTCTTATACACTAACAATGAAGCAACAGAAAGACAAATAAAGAAACTGATTCCATTCACAATTGCACCAAGAAGCATAAAATACCTAGGGAAAAATCTGACCAAAGATGTAAAAGATCTGTATGCTGAAAACTATAGAAATTTATGAAAGAAATTGAAGAAGTTATAAAGTAATGGAAAAACATTCCGTGCTCATGGGTTGGAAGAATAAGTACTGTTAAAATGTCAATACTACCCAAAGCTATCTACACATTCAATGTAATCCCAATCAAAATTGCACCAGCATTCTTCTTGAAGTTAGAACAAGCAATCCTAAAATTTATATGGAACCAAAAAAGGCCCCGAATAGCCAAAGTAATTTTGAATATGAAGACCAAAGCAGGAGGCATTACAATCCCAGACTTTAGCCTCTACTACAAAGCTGTAATCATCAAGACAGCATGGTATGGCACAAAAACAGACACATAGACCAATGGAATAGAATAGAAACCCCAGAACTAGACCTACAAAAGTATGGCCAACTCATCTTTGACAAAGCAGGAAAGAATATCCAATGGAAAAAAGACAGTCTCTTTAACAAATGGTGCTGGGAGAACTGGACAGCAACAGGCAGAAGGTTGAAACTAGACCACTTTCTTACACCATTCACAAAAATAAACTCAAAATGGAGAAGGGACCTGAATCTGAGATAGGAAACCATCAAAACCCTAGAGGAGAAAGCAGGAAAAGACCTCTCTGACCTCAGTCGTAGCAATTTCTTACTTGACACATCCCCAAAGGCAAGGGAATTAAAAGCAAAAATGAACTATTGGGACCTCATGAAGATAAAAAGCTTCTGAACTGAAAAGGAAGCAATCAACAAAACTAAAAGGCAACCAACAGAATGGGAAAAGATATTTACAAATGGCATATCGGACAAAGGGCTAGTATCCAAAATCTATAAAGAGCTCACCAAACTCCACACCCGAAAAACAAATAATCCAGTGAAGAAATGGGCAGAAAACATGAATAGACACTTCTCTAAAGAAGACATCCAGATGGCCAACAGGCACATGAAAAGATGCTCAATGTCGCTCCTTATCAGGGAAATACAAATCAAAACCACACTCAGATATCACCTCACGCCAGTCAGAGTGACCAAAATGAACAAATCAGGAGACTATAGATGCTGGAGAGGATGTGGAGAAACGGGAACCCTCTTGCACTGTTGGTGGGAATGCAAACTGGTGCAGCCACTCTAGAAAACAGTGTGGAGGTTCCTCAAAAAATTAAAAATAGACCTACCCTATGACCCAGCAATAGCACTGCTAGCGATTTACCCAAGGGATACAGGAGTACTGATGCATAGGGGCACTTGTACACCAATGTTTATAGCAGCACTCTCAACAATAGCCAAATTGTGGAAAGAGCCTAAATGTCCATCAACTGATGAATGGATAAAGAAATTGTGGTTTATATACACAATGGAGTACTACGTGGCAATGAGAAAGAACGAAATATGGCCTTTTGTAGCAACGTGGATGGAACTGGAGAGTGTGATGCTAAGTGAAATAAGCCATACAGAGAAAGACAGATACCATATATTTTCACTCTAATGTGGATCCTGAGAAACTTAACAGAAACCCATGGGGGAGGCGAAGGGGGAAAAAAAAAAGGAGGTTAGAGTGGGAGAGAGCCAAAGCATAAGAGACTCTTAAAAACTGAGAATAAACTGAGGGTTGATGGGGGGTGGGAGGGAGGGGAGGGTTGGTGATGGGTATTGAGGAGGGCACTTTTTGGGATGAGCACTGGGTGTTGTATCGAAACCAATTTGACAATAAATTTCATGTATTAAAAAAAAATTAAAAAAATTAAAAAATTAAAGATGAGGCTAAGGAGCATAAACTTAAAAAAGAAAGAGAAAGAAAGAAAGAAAGAAAGAAAGAAAGAAAGAAAGAAAGAAGAAAAGGAAAAAGAAGAAAAAGAAAAAGAAAAAGAAAAAGAAAAAGAAGGAAAAAAAAGAACCCAGAAAACAAAAGTCCAGGGCCAAATGGCTTCACAGGTAAATTCTACCAAAAACTTCAAGAAGAGTTAACACCTACTCTTCTCAAACTGTTCCAAAAAATTGAAAAGGAGGGAGAACTTCCAAACTCATTCCATGAGGCCACCATTACCCTGATACCCAAACCAGATAAAGACTCCACTAAAAGAGAGAACTATAGGGCTATCGCCCTGATGAACATGGATGCAAAGTTCTCAATAAAATACAAACAAACCAAACCAACAATAAATGTCAGAAAATCATCATCATGATTGAGTGGGATTTATTCCTAGACTGCAAGGGTGATTCATTTGCAAAGCAACATGAGGCATATCCTATCAATAAGAGAAAGGATATGAAACATATGGTAATATCAATAGATGCAGAAAAAGCTTTTGACAAAGTACAACATCCACTCATGATAAAAACCTTCAAAAAAGTAGGCTTAGAGGGAACATACCTCAACATAATAAAGACATAAAATACATAAAAATGAAATAAAATATTTAAAAATAAATATTTTAAAAATTAAAAATAAAAACATTTAAAATATTTTAAAAATATTTAAAAATATTTTAAAAATATTAAAAAAATAAAAATAATATTTTTGTAATATGAAAATAAAACACAGCTAATATCACCCTCAATGGGGAAAAACTGAGAACTTCTCCCCTATAGTCAGGAAAAACAGAGGGATGTCCACTCTTAACACTGTATTTTAACAGTACTGAAAGGCCTACCCACAGCAATCAGATAAGAAGAAATAAAAGTCATCCCGATCAGCAAGGAAGAAATAAACTTTCCCTATTTGCAGATGACATGATGCTCTATATAGAAAACCCAAAAGAGGGCGCCTGGGTGGCGCAGTCTGTTGAGCGTCCGACTTCAGCCAGGTCACGATCTCGCGGTCCGTGAGTTCGAGCCCCGCGTCGGGCTCTGGGCTGATGGCTCAGAGCCTGGAGCCTGTTTCAGATTCTGTGTCTCCCTCTCTCTCTGCCCCTCCCCCGTTCATGCTCTGTCTCTCTCTATCCCAAAAATAAATAAACGTTGAAAAAAAAAAATTTAAAGAAAACCCAAAAGAGACCAAAAATAAATGTATGGAAATCTGTTGTATTTCTATACATTAATCAGCAAGCAGAAAGAAATTAAAGAAATCAATCCCATTTACAATTGCACCAAAAATAATAAGATACCTAGAAATAAACTTAATCAAAGAGGTCAAAGACCTGTACTATGAAAACTATAAAACACTGATGAAAGAAATTGAAGATGACACAAAAGAAAAAAAAATTCCATGCTCTTGATTTAGAAGAAAAAATTATTGTTAAAATGTCTATACTACCCAAAGGGATCTACATATTTGATACAACCCCTTTCGAAATACCAACAGCATTTTTCACAGAGCTAGAACAATCATAAAATTGTATGGAACCACAAAAGATCTCAAATAGCCAAAGCAACCTTGAAAAAGAAAAGCAAAGCTGGAGACTTCATAATTCTGGACTTCAAGTCATATTACAAAACTGTAGTAATCAAAACAGTATGGTACTGGCACAAAAATAAACACGTAGGTCAACAAAATAGAATAGAAAACCCAGAAATGAACCCACAACTGTGTGGTCGATTAATTTTCTACAAAGCTGGGGACAATACTCAATTGGAAAAGGTCTCCTCCACAAATGGTTCTGGGAAAACTGGAGAGCAACACGCAAAAGAATGCAACTGGACCACTTTCTTATACCATATACAAAAATAAATTCAAAATGGAGTAAAGACCTAAATGTGAGACCTGAAACCATAAAAATCTTACAAAAGAACATAGGCAGTGACCTCTTAGACTTCAACCATAGCAACTTCTGTCTGGACATGTCTCCTGAGGCAAAGGAAACAGAAGCACAAATAAACTACTGGAACTTCATCAAAATAAAAAAGCTTCTGCACAGTGAAGAAAACAATCAACAAAATGAAAAGGTAAAAACTGAATGGGAGAAGATATTTGCAAATGGCATATCTGATAAAGGTTAATATCCAAAATATATAAAGAACTTATAAAAGTCAACACCCAGAAACCAAATAATCCAATTAAAACTGGACAGAGGACATGAATAGACACTTTTCCAAAGACATCCAGATGGCCAATAGACACATGAAAAGATGTTCAACATCACTCATCATCAGGGAAATACAAATCAAAACTATAATGAGAAATCACCTCACACCAGTCAGAATGGCTACAATCAACAACACAAGAAACAATATGGGTGGGTGAGGATGTGGAGAAAGGGGAACCCTCTTGCATTGTTCATAGGAATGCAAACTGGTATAATAACTCTGTAGAACAGTATGGAGGTTACTCAAAATGTTAAAAATAGAACGACCCTACAATCCAGCAACTGCACTACTAGGCATTTACCCAAAGAATGGAAAAATACTAATTCAAAATGATACATGCACCTCCATGTTTATAACAGCATTATCTACAATAGCCAAATTATGAAAGCAACACAACTGTCCGTTGACTGATTAATAAATAATGAAATGGTACACAACCCGCAACCTCGCCCCCCCCCCCCCCCCCACACAGAAGACTATTATCTGGCCCTAAAAAAAAATAAAGAAAAAGAAATCTTGCTATTTGCAAAGATGTAAAAGGAGGTAGATAGTGCTATGCTAAGCAAAATAAGTTAGAGAAAGACAAATACCAAAGGATTTCACAAATATGTAGATTTTACAAAACAAAACCAATGAGCAAAGGGGTAAAAATAGAGAGAGGCCAACTAAGAAACAGACTCTAAAATATAAAGAACAAATTGATGGTTACCAGAGGGAGGTGGGTAGGGGGATGGGTGAAATAGGTGATGGGGATTAAGGAGTGTACTTGTGATGAACGCCAGGTGTTGTATGGAGGTGCTAAATCACTACATTATACATCTGAAACTAATATTACACTCTATGTTAACTAACTGGAATTTAAGTAGAAACTTGGAAAAAAAATCTCTTCTGACTACCTATTTTATTTTTCTGGGAATCTAATTTGATACACATGAATACTTCTCATTATTTTTTAAAATTTATTTTCACTTTTTTCTTTGGTATTTTCTATATCTTTGTCAGTCTCTACTGAGTGTATTCTTTGGATACCTCTTTTAGTTCATTATTTCACTCCCCAGCTATATATTTTTGTTCTTTCACCTATCTGTTGGCCTTTTATATTTTTTTTAAATTACGTTTTTATTTGTAGAACTACTTTTTTTCTAATATGCTTGAAAATCTTATATAGCTATTTGGCTTTCTAATATTGTGTTTCTGTAAATTGCAATAACTTAAGTCCTAGAATATAATTTTTACATTTTTTTCTTTAATTTTCATATGTAAGTACTTGCATGCTTGATATTTATTGTAAGGTCATTGCCATGTCTTTATCTGGCATATCCCTGTGAAACTGGCATAACTTTTATTCAAAGATGACTCATATCAGGGTGCCTGGGTGGCTCGGTCAGTTGAGCGTCCAACTCTTGATTTTGGATTAGGTAATGATCTAACAACCGTTTGTGAGTTCAAGCCCCACGTCAGGCTCTGTTCTGACGGTACAGAGCCTGCTTGGAATTCTATCTCTCCCTCTCTCTCCGTCCCTCTCCTGCTTTCTCTCTCTCTCTCTCTCCCTCTCTCTCAAAATAAATAAACTTAAGGGGCACCTGGGTGGCTCAGTTGGGTAAGCGTTTGACTTTGGCTCAGGGCATGATCTCATGGTCTGTGAATTCGAGCCCTACATGGGGCTCTGTGCTGATAGCTCAGAGCTTGGAGCCTACTTCTGCCCCTCCTCTGCTCATGCTCTATCTCTCTCTGTTTCAAAAATAAATAAACATTTTTTAAAAATTAAGTAAATAAATAATAAACAAAAGAGAAAAAGAGGACTGGTGTCTTTTTCAACTAAGCAGTAGGAGACATATCTGATATGAATCTTTCAGTTTTCCTCAAAGTTCTTGCCTCAATACAAGTCCTGGCTCAGAAACTGGCCCAAAAACTCAGTAACACCATATCAGTGATCATCTGCTTAACCAATCTTTGTAACACTCTTGGCAATGTGTGACTGTGTTCCTAGGTCTGGCACCAACTTGTTTTTGTTTTTGTTTTATTTAAGAAGTGTTCTTGAAGAACTTTCCTAATTCTTGTAAATGAAGCAATGCCTCAAAAAAAAAAAAATGTGTCTCTTAGCATCTAATTGCTCTGCAGTGGGTGGTCCCTTGAAGTGTTCCCCACACTCCATGGTTTAGGATTAAACCTTAAAATCTACATTTCCACAACTCTGTCCCTTGGTGATTCCAGTTCAACTGGATCACTAAAGAGCCTCTGAGGAATATTGCTGTTACAATGTAGGAATTTTATTTCAAAAGCCATTTACAGGGTCTTAAGAATGTTAATAACAGTTTAAAGTATTGTAATATTATATGTAAATGGTCACTTTGGTTCACTCTGTACGGTGAAGGGAAGAGGAAAATTAGAGGGAAACAAAACTGAGTCTAATATCAGAGAAATAAATTAGGAAGGCTTAGCTAAGGTAGTCACAGTGTGGAGAGAGAATTGAGCAGATTGAAGCCTAGGAAGTATAAAGTATGAGCTTCAAGGATTAAGTTATGAGGGTTGGTTAATGGAAGAATCAGATTTGAACATTTGTTTTTTTTTTTTTTTTTTTGCTTATCTTGGTGATTCTGACACATAATTAAAGTAGGGAAGGTCAAATTTGATGAATTTATTTGGGGTTAGAAATAGAATGAGATGACTTTAGCTTTGGATGCTGTGAAATTGGTATGAATCTATGTGGATATTCAGGAGGCACTGGTATACAGATATTGGAATCAAGACATAGACATGAGATTATTATATATAATTTGAAGATATCAGCATATATATGGTACTTGAAACCATAGAAATGAAGCATATGATCCAAGGTAATTGTTAAGACAGGAGAAAGATGAGACAAAAAATATAGGGTAGGAAAGTATTTAAATTGACAGATAATTGGAACTAGTGAATATATTGCCATGGTACATTTATATCCAAACACAAAAAACATTCTAAAGCAATATTTTGTATAAGGTTTCATTTTTCCAGTTTTAGGCAATCCAGACACTAGTGTCTGTGCCTAGGTAATTAATAACTTACAACAGCAATTATCAGCTATTATTTTGTGTCATAATAACTTGGGAAGGTTGCAGAGATAGACACTCTTGGGTCTCATCCCTAAAGACTTTTAATCAGAAGATTTTTGGTACACTGCCATATTTACAAATCACAGTTTTATATTTATCCAAGAAATTTTACATGGAGTTAAAAATCAAAGGTTTGACTGATAAAACCTTAATGTATACATATATGTTTACATATAATCTATATAACCATAAATATATATTATCATATATATATATATATATATATATATATACTTTGCTATTTACTTATTTTAGTCATCTTCAAAGGCTGCTATTATAACTAACTGTGTGAAGAATTTACCTGTTGTCTCTGATATTGTTTAAGCATTCTATACCTATAGAAAACTTAAAAATAAACTTTCCAGACATATGCTTTCTTCTTTTCTTTTCCAATTTAATGCTTTGATGTTTAATCCTTCATATCTCAAGGTAAAATATTATATAGACTATACTACAGAGACAGAGAAAGAGAGCAGTATTAACATATAGGAAACTGGATTAGCATTATTTTTGCATATGTTTCACATTATATATCAGTTATACTCAGGGGGCACTTTTCACTTAGAAATCCACTAGGTGGCATTACAAACTGTACTGTTTTAATAATTCATTGATTAAACACTTAATAAAATTGTGTAATAATGCACCTGTTCATAATTTATTTTAAATAATAGGAGTTATGTCTTATACCATTATTTTTGATATAAATAATATAGGATGTTTATTAAAATTAGTATTCATCAAAAGTTTTATTGAAAACCTATAAAGTTATTTAAGTATGTATATAATACTGGAGGACCTAGTTTGGGGACATTCTTATAGTGTTGTAATCTTATTCGCTGAGACACCTTTAAATTCCCTTAGGCTTTATATTTCAAAATTCCCACCTGTTTAATGGATATTGTCTGAAAAAGGAAATAAAAACAATGAAAATAGCTTAGAGAGCAAAACTCTGAGAACATTTATTAATGAAAGTTGGCATGGTTAACTTGAGGCAGATCTGATCCAGGAAAACAGTTTTATTCCCATTCCTACTTAAAACTGTCAGACATTCAGACTGTGTCTGCTTGAAACCATAAGATTAAACTTTTGAATCACCTGAGGAGCAATTTTATTCTGATATCCAACTGAAATAATTCCCTGTCCCCAACAGGATTGAATTTTGGTTTAGGATTTCCGTAGAGAGATTATCTGTGTAATACTCCCGGAGTCTGCAGAATGAATGTGCAGTTTGTTACAAATAATTAGAAAAAGAGAGAAGAGAACTTTGGGAAGAGACACTAACAGTGAAGTAGAGAGAAAAGTGGGAATATATGTTGTAAAATACAACCTTTTGAGAAATAATGGAGGCTGCAGGATAGTACTTCCATACCTTGTAGTTGCATTTCTGTATCTGTGAGGGAGGTGGAAATTACAATGAGGGAAGGCACACTGAGATGGCCAAGTCAAGCGCCAGCTATGTTTGCTGGCAAGAAGTGAATGTGAAAAGAGCTGAACTGAAAACAGTTAGTGATTGCGGAAGTGGTTTTAGAAATGCCACAGGGTATACATGAAAATGTTTCACTTAGTGATGCCAAACTATGCAAGTTATAAATGCCACCTAAATTTTTTCGTGTCTCGTATGATCAGGAAATCTGCATTTACTGAGTAAGGGGAAGAGTATGAGGTTGGAGTCAATCCTATGTTGAAAGCAATTGCATTTACACAGTAAAATTAATCAACCTATTCCCAGTTTAACATTATTTTCCTAGATCTGAGTGGAACATAGGAATCTAAAAGAAAGTGTTAGGATGTGTGAACGACTGGTAGGTCAAAGAAGAAAGGAAAAGGAGGAGGAGAAGGAGGAAGAGGATAAGGGGAAGAAGAAGGGAAGGAGGAAGAGGGAAAGTAGTAGTAGTAAGAGGAGATTCATTTAATGATATGAAATAAGAAACGTCATGCATCTGTGCTTTTCCATGATGATGTAATTCCATGTCAACTTAGACCACAATCTGAAAGTCACTCCTCTGGATGAAATATATGGAAAGAGGGAAAAAGTAACAGACGGTTAAAACATAAAGTGCTAAAACAATTTGAAGATCATGAAATACTCAAGTCCAAGAAAAACATTATATTATCTGGGGATTCTGTCTTCAAATTATATTTAGAATCCAACCATATCTTATCACTTTCACTGCTACCAATATGGTCCCAGAACCCAGTATCTCTCATGATGACTGCAACTATATCCTCCTAACAAACTCCTGTCCTCACCATAGCCACCTCCCCAGTCTACAAGAAAGCAGCTGAGTGAACCTGATAATGCCTCATTGCCTCCTTATTTGACTCAGGGTAAAAGCCAAAGTCACTAAAATGGTCTGAAAATGACTTAATTCTCCCTCCTTTATATACACATGTCATCTCTAACAAAATGGGCAAACCTTTGGTAACATTTACCAGGAACAAACAAAACAAAACCACCACAGGAAAAACCCCAGGCATTAATATTAGAATATAAAAATATTAGAATAAAAAAGTACATAGTCAATTTTATGACAGAGAATTGGAAAGAGGAAATGTATAAATCTCTCATAAAATTCAACATACCAAAACTGACTTAAGACTTCTTGTGTCCACTCTGGCATATGGGGAGCTTGGAAGTCACCACTCCATCCTAACAGCAAATAAAAAGCCAAACAAACTAAAAAATCAATATTTTTTCTTAGGTCCATTAGAGAAGTGAGGCCACAGGGAAAATCACTGCCCCCTGAATGAGGAAGATAGTCAAACAGATACAGAGAATCACAATTTAGCGGAGCAGAAATCTATTAAGCAGAAACCTCCCTGGGAAGCAGTACCTGAATAGGAAACCCCAACCTATAATTGATGAATTGCTGAAGGCTCAGTGTAGATAAGTCCAAGAATTAAAGGACGGGGGCACACTTTTGTCAGTTTTAACTCATGTAGTTCTACCAGGTTCTCACAGTAAAATTCAGAGAAAAACCCCTCCCCTCCAGTTTTCTTTATAAAAAAAACTAAGGCCAACATCATACTTAATGGTTAGAAATTAGAAGTTTTCCAACTAAGATCAGAAGCAAGGCAGAGATGTCCTCTTTGCTTCTTTTTTGCAATATCATATTAGCAATCTAGCACAATAATTCCTTACACAATAACACAAGGTAAAAAATGTATACAGATTGAAGGAAGAAATAAACTTTCTTTTTTTACAGATGGCATAATTGTCTATGTAGCAAATCCAAATCTATATAGAAATCTATGTAGAATTGACAAAAAATCTGGATGTAATAAGTAGTTATTTAAAGTTTGCAGGATACAAGTTTAATATGTAAAAGCCAAACACTTTCCTACATATGAACAGTGAACAAAGGAATTGGAATTAAAAACACAATGCTATTTATATTAGCACTCCCCCCAGAGAAATACTTCGCTATGTATCTAACAAAATATGTACAAGATCTAAATGAGGGAAACTACAAAACTGTGAAGAATGCAATGAAAGTAGAACTAAACAAATGGAAAGATAATCCATGATCATGGATATGAAGACTCAGTATTGTCAAGGTGTCAATTCTTCCCAAATTGACCTGTAAATCCAACGTATTTCCAGTCAAATATCAGCAAATCATTTTGTGAGGATATCAAAAAATAATTCTAAAGTGTATATAGAGAAGGCAAAACCCCCCAAATTGCCAACACAATATTTAAGAAGTATAAAGAGGACTCACAGTGGCCTACTTCAGGACTTACTAAAAAATCTGCAGTAATCACGGTAGTATGGCCTGGGCCAAAGAATACACAACCCAATCAATGAAACAGAAAAAGAGAGCCCCCAACTAGACTCACATAAACGTATTCAACTGATCTTTGACAAAGGACAAATGTCAAGGATAATATTTTCAACAAACGGTGCTGGAATAACTGAACATCCACATGCAAAAAAATGACACAGACCTTAAATGGGTCAGAGACCTAAATGTAAAATACAAAACCAAAAACTCTGGGAAGATAATCCAAAAGGCCCAAATGGCATTGGGTATGATAATAACCTTTTAGGTATGACATCAAAGGCATGATCTATGAAAAAAAAATAATCAATAATCTGACTTCATTAAAGTAAACAAATGCTTTGAGAAACAAACAGTTATGAGAATAAGAAGACAAACCACAGACTTGGAGAAATTATTGCAAAAGACCTAATAAAGGAGTACTATCCAATATATACAATATGGATTGTATCAAATATAAAAATCTCTTAGAACTCAACAGTAAGAAAATAAACAATCCTATGAAAAGTAGACATCTGCGCAGACATCTCACCAAAAAAAAAAAAAAAAAATGATACACAGGTGGCAAATAAGCATATGAAAAAATGTTCCACATTATATATCGCTGGACACACCCAGGTGAAAACAATAGTAAGATACCTCTACACACCTGTTAGAATAATCCAAACCCAGAACATGGGCAGCAGCAAATGCTGGTGAGTGGAACAACAGGAACTCTCACTCATTGTTAATGAGGATGCAAAATGGTACAGCTACTTTAGAAGGCAGATTATCAATTCCTAACAACATTAAACATACTTGACCGTATGATTCAGCAATCTCAGTCCTTGGTGTTTGCCCAAATGAATAGTATGTCCGCGCAAAAACCTATACACAATGTTTATAGCAGCTTTTTTCATAACTGCCAAAACTTGGGAGTTTTTCATGACTGCCAAAACTTGAAGGCATCCTTCAATAGATGAATGGATAATAAACTGTGGTACATCCAGACAATGGAATATTATTCAGCTTCAAAAAGAAACTAGCTATGAAGCCATGAAAAGACAGGGAGAGACCTTCAATTCATATTACTAAGTAAAGGAAGATAATCTGAAAAGGCTACATACTGTATGTTTTCAAATATATGACACTCTGGGAAAGATAAAACTATGGAGACAGTAAAAAGATAGTGGTTGTCAGGGGGAGGGGGAGAAGAATGAATAGGAGGCTAACAAAATATTTTTAGGGTAGTGAAATAATTCTCCATGAATAGCCTATGAATTCTCTATAAATCTACCATGGTGAATGCTTACTGATTTACAATTTTGAAAGCACATGGAATGTACAACACTTAGAGTGAAGCTTAATGTAAACCATGGACTTTAGTTTGTGTCAGTGTAGATTCATCAATGGTAACAGATGTACACCCTGGTGTAGGATACTGATAGAGGGGGTGACTGTGAACAGGGAATATATGAGAATTCTCTGTACTTTCTGCTCAATTTTGCTGAGGACCTAAAAGTGCTCTAAAAGATAAATTTTAATTAAAAGGAAGAAAAAGGAACTGACTTAAGAAAGACCATTCCTTCACGATCTCGCGGTCCATGAGTTCGAGCCCCGCGTCAGGCTCTGGGCTGATGGCTCAGAGCCTGGAGCCTGTTTCCGATTCTGTGTCTCCCTCTCTCTCTGCCCCTCCCCCGTTCATGCTCTGTCTCTCTCTGTCCCAAAAATAAATAAACGTTGAAAAAAAAAAATTAAAAAAAAAAAAAAGAAAGACCATTCCTCTGATTTTTAAGAAGAAATTGAATAGTGAATATCAAATAACCATTTTAAAAAGTTATTTTGTAATTTAAAACCCCACTCCCCAGAAAACACACACACACACACGCACGCACGCACGCACGCACGCACGCACCTGCTTCAAAAATTATTTACACATTAAGGAACAGAATATTAGAATCATTCACAAACACTTTCAGAAATCAAAACAATAAGAATCATTTCCCAACTAATTTGTAAGACTAGGATCACTGTTACTAAAAGCTGGTAGTAATAATGCAAGAAAAATAAACTTCAATGTAATCACATTTGTAACTATACATGTCAAAAACCTAAATAAAATAGTAACGAATTAAATCCAGAAAAGTATTAAATAAGATAACCCACCATGCTCCTTTTTACTTTATCCCAGAGACTTCAGGAACAAAATGTTGATTTAATTTTAAAAGTGATTAACACAACAGATGAACATAAGGGAAGGGAAGGGAAATAAGATTAAATCAGAGAGGGTGGCAAACCATAAGATACTCTTAAATACAGAGAAAAAACTGAGGGTCGTGGGAGGGGAGGTGGGGGGGGGAATGGGTAAATGCTGATAGACATTAAGGAGGGCACTTGTGATGAGCACTGGGTATTGTATATAAGAGAAGAATCACTGGGTTCTACTCCTGAAGCCAAGACTAAACTGCATGTTAATTAACTTGAATTTATATAAAAAGTAAAAAATAAAAATAAAAAATAAAAGGCAAAAAGTGATTAATGAAACTCACCATATTAACAGGAAAACAACTATATGACACTGTTAATCAATGAAAAAACCTATTTGATAATGCTCACCATCCATTTATGCTTTTTTTAAATATTCAAACTGAAATAGTGAAGAATTCAAGAAATTGTTAAAGGCATTAAATCTCCACTCCTCTCTTTAATATCTGTTAACTTGAATAAATCATCCTATCTTTTCTCAATCATTTTTGTAATACATTATACTTTACAAGGCAGTTTAAATATACAGTATATCACTTACTCCTTACAATTTTATAATGGGTTATATAAAATGAAGCCTTTTTGGTAGTGTAAACACTGAAATAAGCCTGGGACACAGAGACATTACCATGAATGTCCAGTATTGAAGTTGAAATGTGACAAAGTCTTGTTTAGAATTTGTAGGTCATGACTCCTAGTTAAGAGCCCTTTTGAGAGCTCAAATCTCACCTTTTCAAAATTACAGCCATGGATTTTTGTGAGTAGCTGAAAGTAATATCTCTCTATATGATTTAATATAAAAAGAAGCTACATTTTATCCTTTGCATTGAGTCCAACTCCCCTCATGCCTAGAGGAAGAGAACAAAAGGAGGAAATATGCCTGAGTCCTTGCCCATATATCATCTATGCCAAAGCATGGAACCTGTTAGGTGGTTACTGTGCGAGGAAAGTTTGTGGAAGATAAAAGAATGGAAATTTATACGGACAAAATGGAGGTCACTGATCTTAACTTGCCATCTCCTTTAGGCAAGGGATGCAAATACCACTGTGGCACAAAATATGTAGAATTTGGCAGCCTCCTGGATGAATAAAATGCCACAGTCACATTTAAGCCCAGGAAACTCAGAAAACTGGGGAGAATTTATCCTCCTTTGGACTGTAATGTGCATTTTAATTACACAGACTTGAGTTCAGGTAAGAGTGTTGAATGTAAAGATATCCAATTTTTTTTCTGAGGAAAAAAAATCTTTTATATGTTATTTGGTGGTAATAGCTTTAAATCATATCTGAAAAGTTTGTGGAAATTGGTATTTAGAAAAACAATTCTGTTTGTGCCCTGGAGTTTTAGTGATATTAGAGTATAAGGATTTTTTCATATATTTATACAAATATAATACATATGAGTATACACACACATGCACATTTGCACATACATCTGAAAGAAATTAATCTATCAGTGTTGACTCTTTTTCTAATATAATTAGCCACTCATGTTTCCTATGTTTCCTATGAAGTCTATATGTTTCCTTTGGGTTTAACTTAAACCCAAAGATGGTTTATTTACATATATTATGAGCACAAAATAAATCTTGACTAGTATTTTATGATTTTTTTATAATTAATAATGTTAACAGTTTATAACATAAAACTTATTCCTCTGAAACAATACTTTGAAATGTAAACATATCATTTTGTGCATGCTCAGAGAAAATTCCATGAATATTTGGATCACCTTTGATCCAACAATTTATTGTCATGACTCAATACATTTTAATTCATTTTATTAAATCAAGCAAAAATGTTCATTTTCATTTACCTGCTAAAATCATAATATGGTTAACATTTTCAGCTTCATTCATTATAGAAGAAATAGTTGCATTCATTGCCTACTGTTAAAGATAAAATGTTAATATGAAAGAGCTACTAAACATTATATTTAATGAATTATTTGCGCTAATTACATGTAATGTATATTTGAATCTAAAGCTTTGCAATACAAATTTTACCACCAAATTGTATACGTATCTATAAAAATGGAAATATATATGAAAAAAATGAATTATATCTGTGAAAGGAACATGAATTTATATATATACTGTAACTAAATTCAAGGAACTACACATAAAAGATTTTCTAGAATAAATATTTAAATTATAGATTTGGTTTTGTTATTTATGTATAGTCTGTTCCTCACTTTGCCAATAAGATTTTACATGACCTTCAATTTTCACAGATACATTCCTTATACTGAGAATGCTGCTCATTTCCTAATGGTTACATCTTATCATTTATTGACAAAAAATGTTTCCATATTGGATAGTATGAAGGAATACAAAAGCAACATTAAGAACTTTTTCTTCCAGGGACAGTAGTAAATACTTGTTAATTATCTAATATGATCTTCATAATAAACACATAAGAAAAATATTTTTGCAGCTTCTTCTAGAGGAAGAAACTTAGTTCCACAAGGGCTTAAAGTATGGCTGAAGGTTACACAATTTTTAAATGCATGACAAAATACGGCATCACCTTTTTTTTAATATATGAGTATATAATATACAATTTTCAGAAGCCTAATTAAGAATAATTATCAAAAATAGTGCTTGTAGCTGGTGGCAGACTCCAATTAGTGAAATCATAGTTCTTATTTCCTGCTGCTAAAGTATGGATTATGAAAAAGGGAGAATCTTAGATTAAAAGTTAAATTATCTCTAGGGAAAATAATAGGGAGAATCATATAGAAAGCATCATTCTGTTTCTCCACAGATGGTTACTTGCTCTAAAGTCAGAAAGATAAGAGCAAGAGATACTGCATGTATTTTCTTAACGTTTTTTGTTTTTTGTTTTCCAAAATGTTAGTGAAAGGAGTGTTGTGTCTACAAACTAATTCCTGTCTTTTTCATTTGCTCCAATTTGGTAGCTGGGTCTATATAGTCTAGAGAATGTAAAATCTTGAGGATATGATGCCAGACCTTCCAAAATGTGGAACCACCCAAGCGAGGAAAACAGGTGAGGAAAAAATGTTAAGTCAAAATAAAATGATAGAGGAGGAATACAAGGACATGATTTAGTACAACTGTAGGTTTAGCCAAGATTATACACATGGGCATTAGTGAGGACAATTATCAATTGGCCTTATAGTTTTCTTTAATAATTCTATTTCATTCTTTAAAATATTGTGATAAAATTATCTAACTTCATACTTGTGGGGAGTAAAATACATGTCTGAACTAAATGCACTCAATGGATTCCTAGAATTCCTGTGCATTTTTCTTCTTTGTTACTCAATAAAGCTAGTTTCTTTTAAGCTAAAAAGCCAGATAACTTACATTGTTAAGTATTATCCGGGAAGTAATGGCGATTGACGCTTTTGAAAAAAATCTAACAGAATCTGCCAAAATCTATTTCTAGGGCCTCCCATATAAAAATGTAGAATATTGGTGGGCCTGGGTGGTTCAGTTGCTTTAGCATCTGACTTTGACTCAGGTCATGAATTCATGGTTCTTGAGTTTGAGCCCTGCATTGGGCTCTCTGTCCCTCTCTATCCTTCTCCAGCCCATTCTCTCTCTCTCTCTCTCAAAACTAAATAATCATTTTAAAAAAGGTAGATTATCAATAGCTCTTATTAAAGATATAGATTCTGGTCCCTATTCTAGATTTAGTGAGTTAGATGAAACTTAAATCTCCTCAGATTATTCTTATGTATATTACAATAGAAAACTACTGGGGTGCCTGGGTGGCTCAGTCAGATGAGCTACCGACTTCAGCTCAGGTCATGATCTCACAGTTTGTGGGTTCGAGCCCTGCATCAGGCTCTGTGCTGACAGCTTGGAGCCTAGAGCCTGCTTCTGATTCTGTGTCTTCTTCTCTCTCTGCCCCTCCCCTGTTCACGCTCTGTCTCTCTCTCTCTCTCTCTCAAAAATAAATAAATGCAAAAAAAATTTTTAAATAGAAAACTACTGACCCAAAAATACAATTTTTAACACATGTGTTTTTACCTTTTTTTTTTTTTTTACATTTATTCATTTTTGAGAGACAGAGACAGAGCACAAGTGCGGGAGGGGCTGAGACAGAGGGAGACACAGAATTCGAAGCAGGCTCCAGGCTCCAAGCTATCAGCACAGAGTCCCACACGGGGCTCAAACTCACAAACCGCAAGATCATGACCTGAGCCGAAGTCGGAGGCCTAAACAACTGAGCCACCCAGGTGCCCCTGTTTTTACCTTTTTGACCACACGTTCCTATTTATAATCGAGTCCCAAAAGGTTAAGGGTACCAGAAGCCCCAACTCACATTAATTCTTTCATTTAATAGTGTATCTTCCATTAAACAAACATCCATTCAGCACTTACTATGTACTGATTAAGAATCGATTTTTAGTACTGCCAATATAATGATGGCAAAATTACAGTATTTACTTTTAGGTAAGACAAAAACTAATAAAAGATATAGGCATGCAAATCATTGCATATAACCCATTGTGATACATTTTTCTTAGCTTGGACTCATACTCTAACATGCATTCTTTATCAAACAATAATTAGATAAAAAGCATTGGCCTTTACTTAACTTGTAACTTTATAAAGTAGTATACAGTATTTTACATTTTATTATTGTTATAAATAACACATCCCTGTGACCAAAGAGTTTAAAAGCATATGAAAAGGAACAAAAGGGTTTTTTTTTTTTAAGAAAATCAATACATCTGCCTTGATGTGTGCTTTTCTTTGTACATACTCTGTTGGTTTAATTGAACAGTTTACTCAAATATGTAAAATATATCTGCAAAATTTTCAGCTTGACACTTTAACTAAACAGACAAGTTCTTCAAATAACAAATCCTTTAGGGGTTCACATTTATGGAAATGCTAATTCTTTGATATTTTCCGTGTAGATGTTTGCTTCTGATTTTCAGATGAAAATCAAAGAAGAGAAGCACAATAATTATGTTTTCACCAATTGGAAAGTAAGCACCTCACAATGAAAGGATGAGTTACTCATGTTAACACATTCATTTTCTTTGCTTGGCTGCTCTGCTCATTGATTTCTAAGAAGATCAAAATTCTCAATATGCATATATTAATTAATTCCTTCCTCAAACATTTATTAAATAATTAGTATGTACTCTTGTACCTGTTATTAATACTCTCATGTAATTTGTATTCTGGTAGCAGACAAGAATCAGTAGTAGAGACAAGGCATCAACAGATTAACAAGTGTATCATAGGATATACTGAAAGGTAGTGCTAAGTTCCTGAAGAAAAATGAACCCAGATCAAAGGGCAGAAAATGATAGAATGGGAGTAGGTTCTTACTGTATTAATAGATTAAATGGTGAGGTCATGCTAAGAGCTGTGCTATTACCTGGGGGAATATTGTTTCCAGGCAAAAGAAATAGCATGTGTGAATGTCCTGAGTACAAAATATGCTGGTATGTTTGAGTAATGGTAAAAAGTCATTGTGGTTGAAATATATGGAAAGGGAGAGGGAGTGATAGAAAGGGAAGTCAGAGATCTGTGGAGGCCAAATTATGTAAGGCTTTGTAAGGAAATAGTCAGCAGTTTAATTTTTATTTTAAGGTGATCAAAATCTGTTACGCAATTAAATGTACGTCTGAATTCTCTTCTTTAGAATTTTATAGCAAATGCTGTTAAGAGTATGCTGGCTGATGTATTGCAGAGACTCCAAAAAAATAGATTTATTTTGTTCATTTATTAAGTGATAACATGAGGGTAGCTGCTATATAGTCACTCAGACACTCAGACTTATGAAAACTATGCCATCTTCAAAACATATATTCCAAAGTTGCTGGAGTATTTTCATCCAGGTGGCAGAAGAAGACAGGCTACCTAGAGGATCTCATATGGAGGTCTTTTTCATAAATCAGGCTTGGCATGGGCAAACAACATCGCTTTAATAGTCCCATAGCTAGAACTTATTCCCTTGGGCATGCCTAACTAAGCTGATGAGAATCAGTCTAGCTATGCACACGAATGGAGAAAAAAACAGGTAAAAAAGATAAAAGCTTTTGTCACATCAATATTCCTGATTTTATAACATCTTATCGGGAACACTATTTTCAGAATATCAAACAATATGTGTTGAATTTCCAAACTGTCCTAACCTGAATGAGGTATAATTGTATGCAGTAAAATGCACTTATTTAAGTACATAGTATGGAGTTTTGAGAAATGTACGTACACCCATGTAGTCACCATGTCAAAGGGCATTTCTCTTGTCCCAAAAATATTCCTCATGGAGTTTTGCAGCTACTCATCTCCATCCCCAACAGCAGATAATTATCTGGTTTCTGTGCTATAAATTAATGCAGTTATTTTTAGAATTTCACATAAATGTCATCATGAAATATGCACTCTTTTGTATCTGGCTTCTTTCAGCACAATATTTTTGAGATCATCCAAGTTGCTGCATGTTTTACTAATTTGTCTCCTTTTCATATTGGATGGTATCCCACTGTAAACACACACCCATTCAGCTATTCTATTGATGGACACCTGACTTACTTTAATTTGTTTTACTATTATGAAGTGTGCTACTATAAACCTTCATGTGTAAGTTTTTTTTTTTTTTAATGTTTATTTATTTTTGAGAGAGAGACAGAGTGTGAGCTGGGGAGGGGAGGAAAGGGAGACACAGAATCCGAAGCAGGCTCCAGGCTCAGAGCCTGATGCAGGGCTCAAACTCATGAATGGCAAGATCATGACCTGAACTCTTTCCAACATTTGGTACCGGCACATTTTTTTGTTTGGTTCTTAATTTTAGCTATTCTAGAGGGTGTGCAATTGTATCTCAGTGTTTTGTTTTGTTTTGTTTTGTTTTTACATTTGACAGTTAAATACATTCTATTAGTATTCTTCATATAAATCAATATCTAGGTTTCCATATTAGATGTTTCTTATTTTCTAATAAAACTATTCAATGCTATAAATTTCCCTCTACCCACTGCTTTAAATATATACATAAATTGCAATATATTATTATTATGTTTTTATGTTCCTTTATTGCAAATATCTTATTTCTTATATCATATTTGGACTGTGACCTACATTTTACCTTGTACATATATATAAATGAAGAAAGATGATAGATGGATAGACAGATAGATTGTGATGACTTTGTCATTTAGGTCTGTTGTTTTTTCCACTCTTTTAATTTCTTTTTTAAAACATTCTATTCTGTTATAGCCTACTAAGGGTTACCATGCCCACTCTATGATAAGATGGAATAGTGAACAGAAAGGAAGCCTTGGACATGGAGTAAAACGTCGAAGTTCACAGGTTTTACTTCTTACATTCTATCAATCAGGAAAGGCAAATTCATGATGCTGTAAGACGTACAAAGTGTTATTTCCTTCTTGTTCATGCTATCTCTTCATTGCAAGTAGATGAGGGATTTCTGCTCTATGGATCCCTCAGGGGTTTGAGCTATTAAAGCAGCAGCAGCCATCTCACACTACAAGAGGAAAAGGAGAGTTCTGGAAGATAAATCTCAACTATGTCTACAATGGTGAATATGGGAAATAGTTGGCAAAAAGCACTAGTGACTGTCACATCCATGCACTAGTTGCCTCTTACTGGCAACTCTAGCAATAGCAAATTGATTTTTATTTTACTTTTTACAAATATAAGAAAATCTCTCCGAGAATGGCTTTATAAAGAGACTGGCTTTATACATGACATACATCAACTACTCTGTGGCTTGATCATATATTCCAGAGCCTGGAATATATCTAATTATTTATATTTCATTATTGCCTTCATATTCTGAGACTATGCAATTATGATTCATCTTTTTTGATTTTGTAATTTTAAAACATATCTCCTAGAAAATCCAGAAGTGTGTATCAATTGGGATGTGATTGCTTTTTTTTTTTTTTTACAAACTTTTCAAGAAAAACTCTTCCATAATTTGGTCAGTTTCTTCCTTGTCAAGGAGGAAGGATTAGAAAATTACAAGTTATATACAGTGGAATTAAATTTCTATTAATAAAACTGGCAGTAATAAATTTGGATGTTTCCCTTTGCAAATAATTACTTTCCAATCTCAGAAATAAAGCCAGGTTATGCTTATCAAACTACTTGCTATGATTTCATTCATCATGTGTTGATTTGGCCAAACAAGACAGAATTGATCTCTAGCATTAACCACTGTCATATGTGTATATGACAAAAGAGAAGGATGGAATCATTCGCTAAATTGAGTCAGATTTGAAATATCAAAGTAGTCTGGCTCTACTTTGCTACTGACATGATTTGAGTTCAGATGCACTAAATTTCACTTGAATTTGGTGATGACAACAACAAAGAGTTTACATTTTAAAGTCAATTAATAAAAAAACTATCATAAAATATTTGCATAATTATAATGTTACCAAGTTAAAATTTTTTAAAAATGCTAATTTGTAGTATTTATTCATTAATTTCCAAAGATTGTCAATTTTTTACACACATGCTCAATTTGTTGTTTTCTGTGCATGTTACTAGGGTTGAAAGATGGACATCATTGTTTTGTCCTTAAATGAATTTTAAAAATTTTAATTAGTTCTTAAAGTGTAAACATAAATTTTGTTTTATATTGCTAGAGATAAAGACAATTAAAATTTTGTCTCATTAGAAAGAGACAAAAGGAACAAAGTAGCTCTGAAAAGAATAATTCAACTTCACATCCAAATACTATCTTATCTTGCTAAAGGATTATTTTCAATTATCCGGGCAAATTGTTACTATAAATTTCAATTGTGTTAAGCTATTTTCTAAGCAAATTATATCAAAATAGTTTTTTTTTTTTCCCTGACTACATCTTCTTTGTTGTGCCCATGAAATTGCTTTAGTTGCGAGAGGGGGACTTGTTCACTTTTCACCGTTAATAAAATGCTAGTAATGAAAAATGACAAACAATATTACATTAGGAGTAATGTATGTAAATACATAAAGGTTTATTAGTTTTATAGGCAATGAAATAATGAGTTTGGTATCATTTTTTTTCTATAAGATTTAGTTAAATAATGACTTTGAAAAAAATCAATGACTTTTTCTCAATTCTTCCTCTAATTATAAGCTATAAATTACACTTAAGAAATTATAAAACAATGGATACATTCCCTCTTGTTATTCTTTGAAAAACAGCCTTCCATATGAATAGTATACTAAAAAGGAAAAACTATCTGTTTTTTTTTAAGTTTTTTTTAAGATTTTTTTAATGTTTATTTATTTTTGAGAGAGAGCTTTGAGCTGTCAGCACAGAGACCGACATGGAGCTCAAACTCACAAACTGAAATCATGACCTGAGTCAAAATCAATAGTCAGGCGCTTAATCAACTGAGCCACCCAGGCACCCCCAGAAAAATTATTTCTTGACTGTGTGTGTGTGTGTGTGTGTGTGTGTGTGTGTGTATACACACACATTTGTTCACAATAAAAATAATTGTATTATTTTGGTGCTATATTTTCTATTATAAATATGTAGAACTCATATCATATTTTAAAATATTATATAACACATGAAAATTTCAGCAGTAATTATTAGAGAGTAATTTCATTTGTGGATTTGGGCATGTTAGAAAGAGATGGTCACAACAATACTAGTAAATCAATCTAATCCCTTGCAGGAATTTTCTAGATGACTTCCTCTGCCGTTTTTAATATTTATTTAATGTGAATGTTAATTATCATTTAGTGGCATAAAAGTAAAGAAAACATCCATGAAGCAGCTCAAATAAAAGCTGTGTTAGGAATGTCAGGAAAGTCATTATTTCTCCGTTCACAAAACTAATTGCTGGTTAGTTTAAGAAGGACAGGATGAGTGTGGTGGTACCTAGGCAACGGGCTTTGCTAGTATTAGCATCTGACCTCTAGAGAAAACACAGCAGATCCCTAACAAGAGCAAATATTAGCAATGATATTATAAAACCGTCTTCAACGTAGCTAAATTTTATTTGTAGACAGTGAGGCACAGATACATTACATCTGCATTTCAAATGAGCCCTGTCTTCATTGTGTAGATTAATTGGAGCTGAAAAGTTTCCAGATGATTACAATTAATATTGTTCCATCCACTTATTTTTTTTTCAAATTGATTAATAATAACTATTCATTTTAGGAATGTTACTTGGTAGGGTAGCACCAGCAAATGTGCTTTGTATGTCCAAAGTTAAAAAAAAAAAAACAACTTAGATTATACCTATCAAATATTATTTGACTTTAAGTTATAAACTGCATCTCCTTAAAGAAGTATTAATTCATTCAAAATTGAATATGCTTTAATTAGTTATACACTAGTTTACGCAATTGTTCATAAAACATGTACTATTGGTAGTTATGAAGATGAATTAACAAACCAACATGTTCCTTCAAAGTAATATACCTCATGAAAGTAACACAGGCATAAAAATAAATAAAGGCAACATGACATTATAGGCTACAATCTGGTGCAAAATAGTATAATGGGTTCTTTCC
Organism: Herpailurus yagouaroundi; assembly: GCF_014898765.1. Taxonomy (NCBI): domain Eukaryota; kingdom Metazoa; phylum Chordata; class Mammalia; order Carnivora; family Felidae; genus Herpailurus; species Herpailurus yagouaroundi. The sequence goes on from NW_024412413.1 coordinate 35,290,512, forward strand.
TGAAGAGGTGAGTGCTAGTATCTGAAGCTTCATAGTCTTGAGTTTGGAAAAACCAAGTCTTTAAAGATGAATCTGTTTTTTTTTTTTTCAACGTTTATTTATTTTTGGGACAGAGAGAGACAGAGCATGAACGGGGGAGGGGCAGAGAGACAGGGAGACACAGAATCGGAAACAGGCTCCAGGCTCTGAGCCATCAGCCCAGAGCCCGACGCAGGGCTCGAACTCCCGGACCGCGAGATCGTGACCTGGCTGAAGTCGGACGCTTAACCGACTGCGCCACCCAGGCGCCCCAAAAGATCAATCTGTTTTCTAAAACATTGTTTTCAAATGTGTTTGCACATGAACCAGAGTTATAAATACAGCATACATTGTAAAGCAGTATATACATGCAGAGACACAGACCCACATGTACACATGCACACACTCACAAACTACTCACAAACTACTGAAACTAAAGTTTCATGAAATAATACTTATCTTTACTGTTTGATACACTCATGTTTTCAATTCTGTTCTATTCAACTTATAACCCTGAATTAATTCCATAACCCCATTGGTGGGTTATGATCTCTAATTCACTATCTTAGTATCAAAATCCATGCCTTAGAAGTAATCATACTGGTAATTTGCAGTAGCAGAGAGATTCTAAGCATAGGAATTATAGGATAAAGGAAGCAAATTTTATTTTTCAGTGGAAAGGTGAATGAAGTGAGAAATATAGCCAGAAAAAGGAGGCATTGTGTGTGTTTGTGTGTGCATGTGTGTGTGTTTTCTCCCTCATCTCTCCTTTCTATGGCATCTTTATAGATTCTTTTAAATCATTGGGTGAGTCTCTCTTCAGCCTAAGCAGAGGAGATATAAACCCGGTTGAGTATATTAATAAGATAGTCTAGTGGAAAAAGGATAATCATTTACATTTATGTACACAGCTACACATGACTGAAAGAATAAAAGCCATATACGTTTAGGTAGTCTTTTTAAGCCCTGGATCTTATCACTACAAAATAAGTTTAGGAAACATTTTGGCCTGGTAAGCATGGTATCCAAAAAAATAAATTCCCAGATAATCTGCAGGGATCACTTTAGGATTGGTACTACTCAATGAGAGGTACAATGAGAGGTTGTTAATTAAATAATCAAACAAATTGCAACTATTAATAAAGTTTCCTGGAACTGTGCCATGGAAACATTCATTTCAGGTTATAGTTAAAAAATAAATTCTCTAGAATTCATCCTTATGTAACTATCCTTAAGATAAGGATATATAATGAGATAATCTCTGCCCATTTAGTCTAAGGAGATTTTACAGTGTCATCTCTAGTTCTACGTTCAAACTGTCAGAAATACTTTTTTCAATCATAGGGCACCTAGAAGAGGCAGAGGTCATGATGCTGTCCAATTTAGTCCAGATATATAAACAATCCGCATACATCTTATAGAGAGATACAAACACCAGGGCATAATATATTTGTATCATTGAACATTAAGTTAAATGAAGGAAATAAGAAGTTTTATTACATGAATTTGGTTGCTTCACCAAATATAAGAGGTCAACTTTGCCCCTAGTCACTTTCTTTCCTTTTTTCCCTCTTTATAATATGACAAGTAAAAGCAACCACAGAAATAAGGTTTTCCTTTTCCAAGTCCAAGTTTCTTGAAAGTAGAGAATATAGCTGGCAAAAATATTTTAAATATAGATCACCATCCCAATACATTTTGGAAGGAGATATTTGGTCCCTCGAAATTTCATTTCAAGGAAAATGCCCTAGAGCAGTGAAAAGCAGAGAAGTCATATGCAAGAGACAATATGATACCACAGAAGTTGCATATCTTGCTGTACCAGCCCAGGCTCTCTGCCCTTCACTGTGCACAAGGGCTTTATGGGAAAGGAACAAGCACCAAATGAACAATATTATTTGCTGTAAGCCACCTGGTGTGATAACTTATCCTGCCCGCACCACAGCCATTAGACCTATTGAGAAGGCATTTACTTAGTTTAGAGCATTCAGCGTGACACTGGGGACCAATGTGATTTAATATATAGCCATTCATCAGTCAATGAAGTCCACCATGAGAGTTATTCCATTCCCCTTACTCCATGCCTAAACTGATAACATTATCTATACCTTGATTGATTATCTACAGACACATAATGATATAAGCTTCCTCTCTAGTGACTTAAATTGACATCTTCTTCTTTCTTTCAAATTTTCCCATTGTGTCCTTTGAAACTCCAATCATTCTATGATTGATAAAGTCTCTACCTCCTGTCCTTAACTGCCAATAGGTTCTCCTTTGAGAATATCTACCTCCTACAGCTTACCCATTATCTCATTCTTAACCCTGAGGCTGCTTCCAGAAAATGGCTTTTCCTTTAATAAAACTCCTGCTTCTTTGAGGCTTATTCCACTGAGTTTTGCTACTTTCTATCCCTTCTGTATTTCCTCCATTTAATCCATTGACTCTTATTTTTCTCCCTAATCAGTACTGCTTTCTATCAAAGCTTACCTTTCTTAAAGTCCAGACTCCATCAACTGTTCTCTTTTAGGTCTTCTAAGTACCACATCCCACTCTCTCTATCTCTCTTCCATAATCCTGGGACAAAAAGCCAACTGTGTATAAATATAAATCCTGGTTATGAGGATATTTCAGTAATCCTTAGTTTTTATTGCTAGTATTTTTGCTTCAAAATTGAAGGTTGTATTAGATTTTTTCTATCATCAGCACCCCCCCCAAAAAAAAATCTCTGCTTCTGTACATATGTTATTCCAAACTCATTTATTTTGTCAATTACCTAGATAACTGCTTGCATAGGGTAGAGACCATGGGCTTTTATCCATGGGTTTCCCCATATAGTGATTAAATAACTTGAATTGCCAAAAGGTAACATTTTGGCTATTTACCTGATTGCTACTGAAGTATATTTGATATACAGAGAAACATTTTTGCCTGTGAAAATATTTTTAACTGAATTCAGCAAAAGAGGGACCTTTGAGTTTGTGGTCTTGTACTTTTTTTTTAAGTGTGGATGATGCGCAGTATGTAGCTAAAAAACTAATTCGTGAACGACCATTTAGGAATATAAAAACCCTTCCTCGATTAAGCAATAAATATATCCATTATATGGTTCGCTAAAACTTGGATTTTCTTCAATGTGTTTTAAAATAGATGGACTATATGTTAACTAACTAAAATTTACATAAAATTTTGAAATAATAAATAAACACATATTCTAAAAAAAATAATGGGCCAGCAAACTGGGGGAAAATGTAGTAAGAATGGGAAGAGGGTAAAAATTAGTTTAAACCAATTAGAAAAACTAGGAAGTACAGACATATAACCAAAATTAGATATTAATAATTTATATTTTCATAATCACTGCTATTAAATATAAAGTTTAGGTAATGAAAAGAACATAAGAAAAATAAGAGCAATAAATAATCAGTAAAAAAGGTGAATTGTATATACAAGTACTAAAAGAAAACAAATACAGAATATTTTGATATAATCTACAATTAATATAAAAATTTACATCAGTGGATATATTTCAGAAACAGTTAAAAGACACTAAATGTAGAACAATACAGTCTATAATTGTATGACTTGTGTGAAGTTCGACCCCCCTGCACTGAACATTAACTAAAGCTTTCCTTCAGGTTTTCTGACTACAACAATCTGAAAGAAACAACACTGGATAAAAAAGAGGATGTCAGGTGAACAGGTCCTAGTTTATATTGAATGAAGGTATTCTGGAGGCTATACGGAGTGTACAAGTGTTTTTAGTTTGTTTTTTTCTTTTTTAAAGAAATCTTAAACAAATGGTATCTCTAATATTGAAGAGACTATTAATATTTTCCAATCAGTAAAAAATGACTCAATTTACCGACCCTTACACATAAGTAACTCTAAGGAAAAAAAAATATATAAATAAGTAAACAATAACAACACAACAACAATAAATTTCCAATACATTCATAACAACAACAAAACATGGGGATGGGGGTATGAGGAAGCAAGATGACAGAATAATACACTCTTATTGTAGACTATGTGGAAAATAAATAATGAATAGGAATCAGCTGTTTGTCACATGAAGGCACTTTCTCTTTAAAATTAAGCTGGGCAAAACCTCATCCAAAAAGACTTTTCATTCTTTAAGTCTACACAAAGGATCATTGCATGTTTCCATAGTCACTCTCTAATATAGCAGTCATTACTGGATTATAATAATCCCTTAACAATTCTCTTTTTCAGTACACTATGAGAACCTTTAAGAAAAAAATGTGTCTTACTTAATTTTTCCACAATATGTCTATTGCAGTACTTCCACAATAGTAGATAATCAGTAAACACTTGATGAATGCAGTGCATAAATCCATAACCAAGATAGAGAAAGTTCTGTTTTTAACTGAATTGACTACATCTATCTTAATGAAAATTAGAGTGAAATCTTATTTCTCTCCACCTCTGTTACACATGAGGTTCTGTATTCTATTTCTCTCTTGCTGGTATTTTCTGTTAACATTAATATTTATTCCATTCCCATTTTATTACACCACAATCCATGTCATTAATTACCATTGTTATATTTATATCACTAAAAAGAAATATTGTTTTAAAATGTCCAGGACATAATTTAAAATGAACCTCTGCACTTATGTTATTATTGTCATTCTCCATTGGTTTAAAATTTGGCCCATGAAAAAAGTTGTGGACCCCTCAAAAGTGCCAGTATGGGGACTGAATCAAGACTGAATTGGAAGCAAAGAGTAGAACTTGGGGGAAAAAAATACATGTGGAATGAATAAGTCCAAAGCACAGGGATTTAAGACTGAAGATATTGTAATAAACACAGACTATGTAGTCTCGATGTTTCCAGTTGTGTGATAGAGTTTTAATGTCAAAGATTGAGAAAATAGTGATATTTTATTTCCAATAGATACTTGACCTTGAAATGTCTACTGCATCATGGAGAGTCTTAGCCCACAGCCAAGGGCAAATATTATACTGCCAGGTCAAAGGGTTTCAACATGAGGGAACTAGCAGGCAAAAGCCTTGCTACAGAAGGTGTATCAAGAGACAGAGGACACTAGAAATCAACCTTAAGGACTTCAGCTCAGGTAAAAACATCAATAAAATAAAGAATAATGATTATGTGATTTAATATCATTATTGACTATATTATCCTGCTATCAAAAACATTTTTCACGGTTTTTGAATAAAAAGGGTGACTGTCAAAAGTCACCTGTATGACAAAGTTATGTTTATATTTAGCTCCTTTGTGTTTGAAAACATTGTTCAGTATAGGGTAGGTTTCTCTTATCTAAACTGTTTATGAGTCACAAATTTGCTCTCTAAATCATGAATTTTAAGCAATAATCCAATAAGTTTGCATGCCATGAGACATTCCCTGGTGATGGTGAGACAATAGAAGCAAGTTAGTAAGGAAAAGTCACATTTTAAGGTAAACAGTTTAGAAAAATCTATGTAGTGATATTATATTTTCTGGAAATCAGAGGTTGACTACACTTGAAATAACATTCAAATAATAGTTTAAATTTAGATATGTTTATATTTGGAAATAAACAGAGATTTCTATAAACCTGACTTGATTAAATGGTTATAAAAATAATTCCCTATGAAATCCATCATTTCATTTAAATCACTGTCTGTAATCTCACTCTGGAGAAAATATTTGAATATCTATCATCATTTCTTAGCCATTACTTAGAAAATAAATGTAGCCCATGGATTTAAGTGCTTCCCAGAAAATGCAATTTCCAAGTACATAAAAAACTCACAGCTTTAAAAAATAAAAGGTTTTGCAAGACTATTTACCAAAAATTATAAACTACTACTTTGTAAAATTAAATCAATTCACATGTAAGATTTTGTGTCCTTAATTCTGATTTAATAAAAAAACTGTCTTAAAAATATTATCGTATATTTTGGCTGATGTAAAATTTTAAATCTCAAAGGTATACTTTTTTTCACATTACTTTTTTATTTATTCAATCACCATGACTACTCACATTCAACTCTTCACACCTGCAGGTGAATCAAAGCCAACTTCTAAGATGTTTTGGCATCTTACTTCTTCATAGGGAAAAAGAGAAAGTCAAACTGTTTTTTTTTTTTTTTTGCTGACCTTAAATTATAGCTTACATGAATAGCAGAAGATATACATACTATTTTTTTCCCTTGGTCTGTTTTAATCTCAGTGACTCTTCTCTTCATGAGACCCTACTTATAAAGATGAGTTGGATATACAAAAAGGGAAATAATTTTGCTGGTGCTTCAGGACCCATTGGCTGGTCTAACCGTAATAAATTGTGGCATATCTTTTATGATTACTTATAGTAGATGACTGAATAATGCCTTCATCATATATTCCTGAACTGTTTAAGTAATCATGTCTGCTATTGTAAGCTTTATCTGAGACTAATGGACTGCAATGTGAGTTATGAGTCCTCAATTGAAGCTCTTGCTATAATATGATACTTAACTTTCTTGCCACATAGGTTACATGATATGTGAACATCATGAAAATATGTGTGCATGAACATATGACTATTGACTAATAATTTTGGCTTTTTTCTGAATAAGTAATGAAAAAGAAAGTACTTCATGTATTAATAACTAAGTTTATAAGTGTTACCCAATCCATAAAAGAAAACATTGTTTTAGAAAATATATGTAGTTTAATTGATTATATGAAATTAAAAGCTTGTAACTATTGGTATAAATTTATAATTACATGCATATTTATTTATCCAAGTCCTGAACAATATTACTCATCCTTTCTTTTGAATCTCTCGTTTTTAGGTGCCTGAAAATGAGATTTTTGTTAAATTTCCTATACTATTTGTCAAAAACAGATTAAAGTATGGTTTGAAGCTATAGCATCTTAGGGGACTTGATTTTTTTTTTTTAACTGCTAAAACCAAACTGATGTGTAAAGGCATATGTTTCTAGTAACCAGATAGCAAAATGAGGTTTAAAAATGGATAACAAATTTTACTTCCCTTAAATATGGTCACTCTGAGTGACGTTTGTAGTGTTTAATGTCTGGACACTTGAATGACCTTATAAAAGCTTTTGTAGACAGTGTTTTGTAGCTGACTGTGAAATCCAGGTAACACAAATAACAAATCGGGGTGTGTGGGGGGATATGTGCCAATGAAAATTGCTAAATGTAATACATTATCCTTAAAATAACAACAAAGGGCTGCAGTTGAAGAGGGGGTGGAGATATTCTCTTATACACACACACACACACACACACACACACACACACACACACACAAAAGGAAAAAGTAGTAACAGTATTGAAAAGGCCAAACTAATGGATTTTCTGAATTGTGCATATTTTAGGAGATGTAGTCAAGAAGACATTAATAGTGATATAATAAATTTGTTTTTGAGAATGGCTTTCCATATAACATTTATCACCATGAGAAAATACCACTTCTGAACAAAAACAAGTTGAATAAATGTGTTAGGCAGATGTTGAGGATAAATTTATCATGCTTTAAAAAAGATTTAATTTGCATAGTTTACATATTTAATATACTATCCTTTCAATTAATTTTAGCATAAAAGTAGTGCCTACAATATCTTGTAGAGGAAAGCTATTTATGTATTTTCTTCTTGTGAGGGAGGGTGAGATATTTTACATATATGTAATTATAGCATGAACACCTCATTTTTCATGATTCTAGGAAGACTACAAAGCATTCTCATATTACTGGAATTGAAAAAGAGGTACTATGCCAATTAGTTGACTGTCTTTCATTAAACTTCTCTGATGTTCAAAATTGTGTTTTTCAGTGAGGACAATAATTAATAAAGAAATTGAAAATACTCATCCACTTTTAAACTTGAGACTGAACCTATGCCAAGTCCATAAATAATTATAAATTTAATGTTTGATTTAGCAATAAAACTTAAAAACATTTATCATAAAAGAATACATCATCATTCTCAGTGAGAGGAAACTGCTGGGGATCTGTAATGTTAACAATTAGAGCTATATTTTAACCCTGTTTTATACCATACTAGATGTTGTATTATTCATATTAATTAGATGTCTATATTTGGATGAAAACTTTAAAAATTCATTCATTTCTACTGGAACTAAGAGCTTCATTAAATACCTTAAATATTGAACAAAGATGCTGTCATGATTGTGTTTAGATTTTCTTTGTAAAATTCAGATTATTTTCCATTATACAAGTGATGCTATTTTATATAGCAAATTTACTTCTTTTACCCTGATATAATACTATCTTCTTTAATTCTCCTCTAATTCCTGTCTTTTAATAGTACTGCCACTATGTCTTGGTTATATTTTAAAGTTTTATATATATTTGACTTGTTAATGCCATATATTTGATTTTGAGTTTTTATGTAATCCCTAAATCTTTGTTTTAGTATGTTGGTTTAATACATTGATATTAATTTTGATAAATTATAAGTTAGACCTTATTTTTATGTTTTTTTTTCTTTTTTTAAAAAAAAAAATTAATGTTTATTTATTTCGGAGACAGAGAGAGACAGAGCATGAGTGGGGGAAGGGAAGAGAGAGGGGGAGACACAGAATCCAAAGCAGGCTCCAGGCTCTGAGCTGTCAGCACAGAGTCCAACGTGGGGCTTGAACTCACAAACCGTGAGATCATGACCTGAGCCGAAGTCGGTCGCTCAACCAACTGAGCCACCCAGGCGCTCCTGTTTTTTTTCTTAATGTTTATTTTTGACAGAGAGAGAGGGAGACAGAGCATGAGTGGGAGAGGGGCAGAGAGAAAGGAAGACCCAGAAGCAGGCTCCAGGCTCTGAGCTGTCAGCACAGATTCTAACATGGGGCTCAAACTCACCAACTGTGAGATCATCACCTGAGCTGAAGTTGGACACTCAACCAACTGAGCCACTCAGGCACCCCAGGACCTTATTTTTTTTACCCATTGTGTGCTTTTATTGCCAAATTGGTTTTATCTTTTTCCCCCTGCTGGATTTTTCTATATGACAAAATTTTCTTTTCTTTTTTTTTCCTGAAGCTATTTAACATACATATACTATTTTCACTTAAACACACAACACACACACACACACACACACACCAATGTGTAAACTTTCCCTGATAATAAGTCAAAGCAATTAAGATGACGCATTTCCTTTTCATTTTCAACACCATTATTCATTCAATTGTTGTGACTATAATATGTGAATATAATATTAGATTACTAATTGTTGTTTGCTTTCATTCCTTTTTATGACTTATTCTTACATGTGCTTTTATTATCATGGTAATAATTACTTACTGAACATAGGTTTTCATAGTTTCATTGATACTTTCTCTCTTTCACTGATATTTTTTCTTTCATTTTCATTTTTGATGTGCTTAAAAATTCTTTGTAGATTAAGTTTTGTATAATTTTTCAGGATATTTTATGGGTGTTTTATTTCCTTGTCCTTATTTATCTGATATTTTATCATTTTTGATTTTACATGGGGATAACAGTACATATGGTTAAAATATTTAAATTGAAGTACTTTTTCCTTTAAACTCTACGTGAACAATATTTTTTATCACTTGGAACTAATGTTAAGCCTTCCTGCTACTCTATTATGAAAATCTCTTTGTTTTCTTCTCATATGTCTTAGCCACATTACTTTTTCCTCAAAATACACTTAGAATATCAGGATATATTTTGAGAGTGATCACATTTTACAAATTTTACTCATTATTTAGATAGTGAGACATTAAAGAGAATTTTCATCTAACTCTGGTTTCTTTTTTGGGTATTGTGTATTCCAATAATCCTGTTCTCTAATTCTAGACTATTTATTTGTTTCTTCTTTATTCTGTTTTCCATCAGTTATATTTTCTGTAACTGAGTCATTATTTACCCTTGTCTAAGGACAGTAATATTCAGATGTTATTTGAAGTAATTAGATGTATTGAAATAATATATGCATACTTGTTAAAAGAAAGCATTTGGCTACGTGCTTGATAGAAAACTTTGAACGACTCTTCAGTGTTGATGAAGTGGTTGGGTCTGGGAACCAGACAAAGGAGCAACACAGTGCAATAGATGCAAGCATTGTCACCAGAATCAGGCAACCAAAGAAACTGTGCCATCCTTTATCAGGTATGTGACCACAGATAAGTTACTTAAACATTTTTTTTAAACCTTTATTTATTCATCTATAAATGGAGATTAAAGAGCTACATACCAAATGGATGAAAATAGTTCAGGGTATTTTTGGGGGGGAACATATAAAGAAGACTATATAAGTTGTCCCTATAAAAAGATATATTTCATTGAATATTCTTATGTTAATATTGCATATTGAAAAATATTGCTAACTAAATTTATTGCTCTCTGAAAATTTTTTTTCTTGTCATTTTTCTCTGAAGGACTGTTTTCCTGTCTAAAAGTGCCAATACTAACAGAGGAGGAAAAAGCAAAACAAAACAACAAAACCCTCCTCCTTATTTAATCAAATAAGAAATTTGCATTAAAGACCTTTATAATTACATTCATTTCAACTTTTTAAAAATTATACAAGCATGAAGAAATAATAAAAATTAGAGATGACTCAAATATGTATTAGATAAGATGAATAAAATAGTGGCAAAAATTAGTGAATTTTTCCTTCCTAAAGTCCCTTTCTAATTCTCTATTTTTTGTTCCTATTATTAGGGTAAACACACTAGAAAAAGTTATTCCTGCTAATTGTGGACATCTGCAAATCAGACCCTGCAAATATTCCTATTCTCCTTCCTCATTTTAGGAAAATTCTCAGAATTTGTTTTCATAGAGAAGTTTAATGAGCAGCATTCCTTATCTCAATTTGATGATTATTATCAATCTAAAAAATGCATCAATAAAGAGACAATATATAATAGCTATAAATATCTAAACTTGGGGTTTTCCCAAGTGCAAAACTCATCACTAAGTGGCAATAGAGACTTGGGGTTTTGTTCTAAAGAACTGATCTAAACTCCACATCCTTAGCTGGATTCCTGCAGTATTTTCTTTGGCACTTACACTTTGAAATGTGGCAGAGCAGTTTTAAACTCAATATCTGATGGAAACTGTTGAGTGCCAAAAGACCCACAAATTGAACTGACAAAGATCCCATTAAAGAGGTCAAGAGTTAAAATTTCATAATGTTTTTTTAAAATAAGAGAGATTGACAGAATACTGACCCATCCAATTAGAAATTTGGCATAGAAAAAAGTGAGGCAGACGAGCTGGAAAAGGACCTAAAATACAAAACTAGTCCTAAAAAATTAAAAAATAATAATAATAAAATAAAAAAGTTAGATTACTTTCCAGAAAGCAAAGCCTTTAAAATTATTGAGACAATGTTTCCTTCTAACATCCTTTTTATTCTTAAATGCTGTACTTGTGTTTCTGTTATTACATTAAATGTATTAGAAAAGTCACCATTGCCATTCTGCAACTATTTCAGTTTTCCTTCGTCATCTTAGGAAATGACTACCTAGAATTTTGTTCATGGAAAAATTTAAGCAGGATTTCTCATCTCAATTTGATGGTTCCTATCATTGTGTAAAAAAAAAAAAAAAAACCTTTTGCATCAAGAAAAATATAATATTCAATTGCTATATTGTTATAATATGCTAGTTGTACATTGTTGTTATTACTGGTGTAATAAAGTAGTGAAACCTAGATTTTCCAAGTTAAAATTTCCTAAGAGTAAGACAATGGTGAAGGTAAAGGAGATGGAGTTTACAAAGTGGTACGTGGGCAAATGGTGCCCTTGATAGTTTTGTATTTAGTAACTTTATTCTTCAGCAGAAAAATGTGGGCAGCAGTTAGGCTAACGTAAGGCAAACTTTACATTTATTTTTCATTTTTTATCTTTCTCTTTTATCTCTTTTTTGAAAACTGTTTCCAGTTTTTCCTCATATTTACCTCAGTGATTTATGAATTAGTTATAAAAATGATTAAAATTAATCAATTTAGAATGTTTCCCGATTAAGTTATTAGGAATCCGCCATAGAGGACTTATCAAGGTTATAAAACTGAGTTTAAAATATTAAATGAGCTTGCATACAATGCCAAATTATATAATCTACTGGGAAGTCTTATCATACTATAAAAAAGGGATAATGTTTTACAATACAAAATAATGATTTTATTGCACTGTATTCTTTTAATATTTTCCAATGAGGTTATGTGGACTTTGAAGTTAGGTAACATATGGTATACATGTAATAGATTCTCCAATATTTAAGATTTAAATATGATTTTCTTTCCCTTTATATATTTATTTTTAAATGTTTATTTTTGAGATAGAGAGAGAGAGATTGAGAGAGAGAGAGAAGAGAGAGAGAGAGAGAGAGAGAGAGAGAGAGAGAGAGAGAGAACGTGCACAGGCAGGGGAGGGGCAGAGAGAGAGGGAGACACAGAATCTGAAGCAGGCTCCAGGCTCTGAGCTGTCAGCACAGAGCCCGATGTGGGGCTTGAACTCATTAACCATAAGATCATGACCTGAGCCAAACACTGACAGTTAACCGACTGTCACCCAAGTGCCTTTCCTTTCTCTTTAATTGGACAGCTCTCCTCAGCTAACTGCTATTTACATGGTTCCTGTGGATAAATTATTTTATAATAAAAGCATTAATAAAAACTATCAACTTCAATCAAGTGTTATCTTTAAGAAGATAAATCATATTTTGATGTAGAAAAAATCTTTATTTAAATCTTAATTGAAAGTAAAATTCAATGACATGCATGGAGAGAGAGATATGATGTATTTAATATGCCATATTTTCTTAGCATGTTATTTCCTTGCTAGTCATTCCATTGCTTCCCTGAATAATCCAAGGTCTCAATCTTTCTAAAGATTCACAAAAATAACTTGTTTCATTATTTAGATGCCCCCCAAAATTATTTTTTTCAGAGTTTAGTCTTTAAGATGTCATCTATGTTGAAACAAAGGCACTCTCTAACAATTATAAATAGTTATATTTTTAAATTCTGATTTATAATTATTTTTATTCCAATGTTGAAAAGGCACTGTCATAAAAACAGCCCATGTGGAAATGTTTCTAAAGCCTGGAAAGATTATGTTCTGAACAGAAACTAATGTGTAACTGAGGTTAAAATTACACTACTTCCCCATAAACCTTGTCTTTCAAGTTGTCATGTTATGTCTCAACTTTGCTTTTTTTTTTAATTTTTAAAAACTTTTTTATTTATTTTTCAGAGACACAGTATGAGCAGGGGAGGGGCAGAGAGAGAGGGAGACATAGAATCCCAAGCAGGGCTCCAGCTTCTGAGCTGTCAGCAGAGCCTGATGTGGGGCTCCAAACCACGAACTGTGAAATCGTGACCTGAGCTGAAATCAGCCACTTAACCAACTGAGCCACCCACGTGCCCCTCAGTTGTGCTTCTTAAAGATAGATGCTTTTGTTTCTCTACTGCCATATTTCACTTACTGTGTTACGTGGTCATAAACAGACACTAAAATATAAATGGAGTAAAAACCTCGTATTTTCTCCCTCATTAATAATCCTCCAAACCATAGTTTATTTAAATTATTCTCAGCTTATAACACCCTTTTTATGTAGAATCTGATCTGACAGTTCAAAAGGTACTTACACCACCTCTCTTCAGCTATTTCTTTACATGAGAACTTTATAGAATATGCTGATTATAAATTTCAGTAGAAAATCGCTGTTTTTAAACACAGCAGGACAAATCCCAGAATCCTCCCAACTGTAACAGCTTGGAAGTTAAAAAGGTAAACATTTGTAACGGTTTTGCTGCTGCCCACACAAGAACAACAAAATAATCTATTCAGTTGTTAAGTATTTATAGAAAGTTACTCCTTATAGCTTACCAAAGGCTTTCTTACCTATATTTTGTGCTTAGCTGCTCTAAGCATAGAAGTAATAATTCTTTATAACACCTATTTTGATTTTATTCATTTACTTATTATTTTTACTTTTTTAAAGTTTATTTATTTATCTTGAGAGACAGAGCATGTGCATGCATGAACAGAGGAGGGGCAGAGAGAAAGAGGGAGAGAGAGAATCCCAGGCAGGCCCCGCACTGTCAGTGCAAGAGCCTGACCTGAGGCTTGATCCAATGAACTGTGAGATCATGACCTGAGTCGAGATCAAGAGCCAGATGCTTAACCAACTGAGCCACCCAGGTGTCCCTGATTTTATTCACCTAAATGGAAGACTGATATGGAGTAATCATTAAATATTTTTCTCCACCAGTTTCCTGATCTGTAAAAGCTCATAAAATGTTGTTTATTATCTAATAAAAATGTTAAAGTTATACATTGAAATTAATGAAACTTTGGAAAATACAAAAATCAAAGCAGATGATGATGATGATGATGATAATGATTCCACAACACAGGAAAAATAATCAGTAACTGTTTTACACACTGTGTTCTCTTTTCTTGCAAAAATTTTGAATACAGTTAAGGTCATACTGTATGTGTTATTTTTATTATTTTGTTCATTGAAGATGCTTTCTATCCATTCCATTTTTTCTCTCATTCTGTATCAGAGGTGAATTGATGTTTTACTTCTAATATATTGCTTACTTGTGAGATTATGAACATTAATAAATTATCATTTATTATGGTAACAGGGTGGTAACAGGGAATATGAAATCAGATTGTTGCAGTTTGAATCTGAACTATATAATTTATTAGTGTGTTACCTGGACAGCTAATCTAACATTGTTTAAGGTTTTTCACCTATTAAAATGTGCAAAGTATCACTATCCACTGCATGTCAGTATTTTGAGGATTAAAATAAGTAATCCATTCAAAGTCCTTCGCATATAGCAAATAGCTCTCTCTTTTTCTCTTTCTCCTTTTTCCTCTCCTTAGTCAATTATTACTACTGTTATTCTCAGGTGAACTACTATTACAAGTACCATTACTAATATCATCTTTTAATACTAAACTTAATACTATATTCTAATGAGCAAAAAGAGTCAGATTTGCTCAGGATAACGGCCTATAGGTTCATCCATGTTGCTGCAAATGGCAGGATTTCCTCTTTTTTTGGGGGGGGGGAGACTGAATAACATCTTATATGTACATACACCAATTTTTTTTTATCCATTTTTATATCAATGGACATTTATGATGCTTCTGTATGTTGACTGATGTGAATATTGCTGCAATGAACATAAGGAAGCAAGTATGTCTTTGATATCCTGATTTCATTCCTTTGGGTATACACCCAGAGGTGGGATTGCTGGATCATATAGTAGCTTTATTTTTAAGTTCCTAAGGAATCTACATAACTTTTTCAAAAAAATATTTTAAATTTTTTTTAAGTTTATTTACATATTTTGAGAGGGAGACAGAGAGACAGAGAGAGCATATGATCAGGGGAGAGACAGAGAAAGAGGGTAAGAGAGAGGAAATCCCAAGCAGGCTTTGCACTGTCAGCACAGAGCCTGATGTGGGGCTTGAACTCACAAACCGTGAAATCATGACATGAACTGAAACCAAGAGTTAGTTGCTTAACCGACTGAGCCACTCAGGCGCCCCAGGAATCTACATACTGTTTTCCATACTGACTGCGTGAATATACATTCTAGCCAACAGTGTACAAAAGTTCACTTTTCTCCACATCTTTATCAACAATTGTTATTTTTTTTATTTAAAAAATTTTATAATAGCCAAAATATCTGATGTAAAGTGATAGGTTATTATGGTTTTGATTTGTATTTCCCTGATGATTAGTGGTATCAAGCACTTTTCATATACCTCTTGGCCATTTGCATGTCTTTGGAGAAATGTCTATTTAATTATTTTGCCTTTTAAAGTCACATTATTGGGAAGTGCCTGGGTGGCACAGTTGGTTGAACATCCAACTTCGGCTCAGGTCCATGAGTTTGAGCTCCGAGTTGGGTTCTGTGCTGACAGCTCAGAGCCTGGAGCCTGTTTCAGATTCTGTCTCCCTCTCTCTCTGCCCCTCCCCCACTCATGCTCTGTCTCTCTCTCTGTCAAAAATAAATAAACATTAAAAAAAAAATTTAAAGTCACATTACTGGGCGGTTGCTGGTGAGTTCCCTATATATTTTGGACTACATGATGCCACTTACATAAGAACTTTAAAACAGTCAAACTCATCGAGGTAGAGAGTAGAATGGCAACTGCCAAAGCCTGGGGTAGAGGGAAATGGGGGTATTAGTCAAAGGGTACAAAGTTTGAGTTATGCAAAATGAGTAAGTTCTAGAGAACTGCTGTACAGCATAGTGCCTACAGTTAAAAATAATGCATTGTATACTTAAAATATTGTTAAGAGAAGAGATCTTTAATTGTATTGTTATAAAGTTAATAATGATACTAATAATAATGATAAAGAGGACAGGAGAAAACTTTAGGAAGTAATAGATAGGTTTATGGCATAGATCGTGTGATGATTTCAAAGATGTACACTTTCTCTCCAAAGTCATCAATTTGTACACATTAAAAATATACCACTTGGGGAGCCTCGGCAGCTCAGTTGGTTAAGCGTCCAACTTCGGCTCAGGTCATGATCTCGCCATCTGAGTTTGAGCCCCATGTCCGGCTCTGTGCCAACAGCTCAGAGCCTGGAGCCTGCTTCAGATTCTGTCTTCCCTTCTCTCTGCCCTTCCCCCACTCATGCTCTGTCTCTGTCTCTCAAAAAAAAAAAGTGAATAAACGTTAAAAAAATTTTTTTCTTTTAAAATATACTGCTTTTTCGGTGCACCTGGGTGGCTCAGTCCGTTGAGTGTCTGACTTCGGCTCAGGTCATGATCTCACGATTCATGGGTTTGAGCCTGGCGTCGGGCTCTGTGCTGGCAGCTCAGCGCCTGGAGCCTGCTTCAGATTCTGTCTCCCTATCTCTGTCTGCCCCTTCCCCTTTTACGCTCTGTCTCCCTTTCAAATATAAATAAAAAATTTAAAAAAAAATACCGCTTTTTCTATGTCACTATCCAGCATTTTTTTTGGTTTTTGTTTTTTTACTTTTTTAAGTTTTATTTATTTATTTCGAGAGAGACAGATTGAACATGGGCAGGGAAGGGGCAGAGAGAGCAAAAGAATTTCAAGCAGGCTCTGTGCCATCAGCTCAGAGTGGGGCTCGAACTCCCTAACCATGAGATCATAGCCTGGGCCGAAATCAAGAGTCAGGCGTTTAAGTTTAAGCGACTGAGCCACCAGGCACCCCTAAAGCAGTTTTTAAATAAATAAAACTTCCATCAGAGAAAACAGCAGCAAAACCTGTCAACTTTTGGAGTTAAACGTAGATGCAATCTTAATAGGCATTTACTAACTGTGAGGATCAGGAAAAGTATATAATCTTTCTGAATCCTAGACTTCTCATTGCTAAACATGGAGATAAAGATGCAGATAAAAGTCTGTCATTTTTGATGCGTGTTAATATGGCTTGCAAAATCCTGGCACACATTAGGCATTGGGTAAATATTAGTCCCTGTTTCCTCTCCCAATTTTCCCTAGTGTAATTCAATTATTGGGGTCTAATTTTGTTCCATATTTAGTAATCATCAATACATTCCATAATTATTTTTCACATTTACTGAGGAAAAATAGGAATTGCCAAACTTCAAAATAGTTAGAATAGTAAGAGAAACAAAAGGAGGAAACACTAAACCCATTGTTGATGTTGTGAAACGAAATTCAACATTTCTATACCTAAAAATCTGTTTTAGTAGTTGAAATAGGGAAACTCGAAAGCATAGAATATTTATGTTTAGTAAACTTAGTTTATTGCAGTATTTGTCCATATTTTCTCTTAAGAAAATGTGCTATTAATCTATAAGACAGGAACCTCTCATTATATTTAAATTGCATAGGATTGACCTTTCTGTAGAGTTTGCAATTGATACAGTATATTTATTTAAAAATAAATCCCTAAAGAGATGTTAGTTGTTAACTTGAAAAGTGCAAATCCCTTTCCCATGGGATTAAAGATTTCTTCATCAAGAGTTATAGTAATTTTTAATATTGTAATACTAAACCAAACCAGTTATTGTGGCTCTTTAACACTTAAAGGGAACTTACTTGAAGATTGCACTTTTTAAATGAACGTGTTTCTAATCACAAAGAAGATGCGAGAAATGGTGTCAGTATTTGCATAAATCTGCATCTTTATATATATGTGGATATACACACACACACACAAATATATACATATATACATAAACAATTCCATAAATCATCCAGTGTTCTTCACAACAAATGCATTCCTTAATCCTCATCACCTACTTGGCCCATCCCTTCACTCCCCCACCTCTTGTAACCATGAGTTTGTTCTCTATCGTTAAGAGTCTGTTTTTTTATTTATTTCTCTCTTGCTCTCTCTTTTTTTTCCTTTGCTTGTTTGTTTTGCTTCCTAAATTCCACGTATGAGTGAAATATATAGTATTTGTCTTTCTCTGGCTTGTTTCATTTATCATTATACCCTCTAGCTCTACCCATGTCATTGTCAATGGCAAGATTTCTTTCTTTCTTATAGCTAAATTATATATAATGCATGTATATTATTATGTAATTGTATTATATTGCATTCACAACAACAGTTCAAGAAGGTTCATTTTTCTCCACTCCTCGATACCTGTTGTTTCTTGTGTAGTTGATTTTAGCTATTTTGACAGGTGTGAGGTGATATCTCGTTATAGTTTTTATTTGCATTTCCCTGATGGTAAGTAATGATGAACTGATTACTTTGGATAGTAGATTACTTTGGATAGTATAGACATTGAGCAATATATGTTCTTCCAATCCATGAGCATGGAATGTCTTTCCATTTCTTTGTGTCATCTTCAAGTTCTTTCATTAGTGTTTTATAATTTTCAGAATATAGGTGTTTCACCTCTTTAGTTAGGTTTATTCTAGATAACATCATTTTTGGCACAATTTTAAATGTGATTGTTTTCTTAATTATTCTTTCTGTTGCTTCATTATTGTGTATAGGAATGTAACAGATTTTTGTACATTGATTTTGTATCCTGTGACTTTACTGAATTCATTTATCAGTTGTAGAAGTTTTTTGGTGGAAGTTTTCAGTTTTTCTCTATAAAGTATCATGTTATTTGCAAACAGTAAATTTTTACTTCTTTACCTATTTGGATGTCTTTATTTCTTTTTGTTGTCTGATTGCTATGTCTAGACTCCAGCATTGTGTTGAATGTAAATGGTGAGAGTGGATATCCTACTCATGTTTCTATCCTTAGGGGAAAAGTTCCCAGTCTTTCCCCACTAAGAATGATGCTAGCTGTGGGTTTTTCATATATGGCCTTTATTTTGTTGAAGTATGTTTCCTCTAAGCCTACTTTGTTGAGGTTTTTTGATTCTTTTTAATTGTGAATAGATGCTCTATTTTGTCAAATGCTTTTCCTACATCTACTAAAATGATCTTATGGTTCTTATCCTTTACTGATACAAGGTATCACACTGATTGATTTGTGAATATTGAATCACCCTTGTAACCAAGGAATAAATCCCACTTGGTCATGGTAAATAATTTTTTAATGTATTGTTGAATTCAGTTTGCTAGTATTTTGTTGAGAAGTTTTGCATGTATGTTCATCAGGAATATTGGCCTGTAGTTCTCTTTTTTATTGGTGTCTTTATCTGGTTATGGTATCAGGGTAATGCTGGCTTCACAGAATGAGTTTGGAAGTTTCTTTCCTTTTATATTTTTTGGAATAGTTTAAGAATAGGTATTAACTCTCCTTTAAATGGTAGAATTCACAGCGGAAGTCATCTGGTCCTGGACTTCTGTTTGTTGAGAGTTTTTTATTACTGATTCAATTTCTTTGCTGGTTATCAATTTGTTCAAGTTTTCTAATGCTTTGTATTTCGGTTTTGGTAATTTATATGTTTGCAAGAATTTATCCATTTCTTTTGGGTTATCCAGTTTGTTGGATATTATATATATATAATTTTAAGAGAATATTATAAAAAACTATATATATATATATAGTGGTGTTGGTTGTTACTTCTCCAAATCTGCATTTTAAGCACCTATTAAAATAAAACATATTGGCTATGTTTCAAAGACAGCTCTTACATAGGATACATGTGTAATATTCTCCTTTCTGAAATGTTTTTATATTTGATAGCTATAAGACTAAGGTAGTTACATTCAATATATGTAAGTGAAAAGGATCCAGGGATTACAAAGTCACCAGTTTATGACAAAATGAATTACTTTAATAAGGTAACTAATTTTATGAAGTACTATCAACTATGCTTTCGTGTGAATACCATTATTCATTTTTCTATACTCTTAAATAGATGTTCAGTCCATTAACTTTCCATTTCAAGCATTTTGGTGGGTATATATTTTTTGCAGTGTAAACTCCTTAGTTACTTCTACAAAGCAATTCGATACAGGCCATTGATGACATTATAATAACTGACTAGTCACTGTATTTTAGTACTTTAAACATTGATGACATAAATATAAAACTAAAATGTTGACATGAGAAAACTAAGATCTTAAAAGAGAATAAAAAATAGAGCTAATGGGAAGTTATTTACAATTGAAAAGAAAAATTTAAAAATGAAATGATGTAATTCAAGTCCAAGCTGGCAAATAAAAAGACATGTTGATTTTTCTTCTATTGTTTGGTATAGTGTAAATAATTATCAAAAAGTATTCACTCATTTAAAATAGAAGCACAAAACGTGATTGGTTGGAATTCCAGTTATGGGCAATAGTACTAGTTAGATAATGAGAAGATGAGCAAAGTTTTTGGGAGTTGGGAAGGATTTATTTTTCCATTTAGGAAGCAAATCTAATTTTCTAAGAGAGAGTGATTTTTTTTTATTTAAAAGAAAGCAGAAACCAGTGTTAGAGCTCAAAGCAAATAGAGAAAGCTTGATCATCTACTCAATAAAACTGGGACACTTTAAGAAAAGATACATTAAATATCTGTATTTCTGAGAAAGTCAGAATTGCCAGTTTCTGATATTCAGAAACCTGCTCTTCATATACAGAGTTCCTCAACAATGACTCTATGACATTTTGCATTAAGTAATGTTTTCTTTGTTTTTTTTTTTTATTTTAGTTTTGAGAGGGAGAGAGAGAGAGAGAGAGAGAGAGAGAGAGAGAGAGAAGGGAAGGGGCACAGAGAGAGGGAGACAGAATCTGAAGCAGACTCCAGGCTCTGAGCTGTCAGCACAGAGCCTGACATGGGGCTCAAACCCACGAACCGCGAGATCATGACCTGAGGTGCAGCTGGCTGCTTAACAGACTGAGCCACCTAGGCACCCCTGCACTGAGTAATTTTTTGGTTATAAAGTGAATGTCCGGTACATTGTAGGATCTTTAACAACACCTTGAGCCTCTACTCACTAGTCCACTATCTACGCAAATTATGACAGTAAAAGATATGTCTACATTTTACTGGTATATCCCAGGCAAATAACATTGCCCCAGTTGAGAACATTTTCATCTATACTGGGAACATAAAGCATCATTTATCCATTATTTCAGGGCACTCAAGTTTTTTCCAGTGTTTAGCTATTATGAGTAAATCTTTTTGAAACATCTGTTTACAAGTTTTTCATGGATAAAAGTTTTTATTTCTCCTTGTATACCTAGTAAAATTATAGGGGGTTATTTTGTCTGGGACATCATATTTCCAGCTGGTTTCTGCTGAGTGCTCCTCATTCTTATGTGGTCTACACAGTTTACCGCTAAATTATCTCTTATTGTCAAACTCACGACTCCTTTTTTTTTTTTTTTTTTTTTTTTTTTGGCACTCCCTTTCAACTGCTTATGGGTTTCTCTTAAGAATGGGAGTCATTTTTGTTATGGCTGATCCATGCAGTACTGTGGGAAAGACAGTGGGTTTCTCAGATCTGTTCATGTCACACTCAGGCAAATGGAATATTCCTGTTCCTCCTTTATTTAGAACATTGCGACATAACAACTTTACTTGGCTCACTAGGCCCTTACCACCTATGCTCCTTTACTGATATCTTTCATTCTCCACTGGCTGTATTTGGGAAGAAAAAAAAAAAACAAAATAAAACAAAACAAACAAGCAAGAAAAACCTCTTTAGACTCACATTCAACAAATGTGTCTGAATCCCTTCCCTTGCCACCACTCCAGGTCCTTTTTCAGATAGTTTTCTGGACCCAGAGCTCAGATATCAACAGTAACTCTTCTCTTACTGCTAGACCGGCTCCCTGTTCTCACCAGGAAGCTAAAGAACAGATACATCAATTTGTGATCCAGCCATTAAGAGTCAGGTAAAGGCTGGGGGGGCCAAGATGGCAGAACAACATGGAAGTTTTTTTACATCTTGCATCCATGAAATACACTCAGATCAACAATTAACAACACTGAACACCTAGAAAACTGATTTGAGGATTAACAAAACAATCTGCACAACCTGAACCACAGAACTCAGCAGGTACGCAGCACGGAGAGGTGAACTGAGGGAGAGAGAAGCGGCAGAGGGCAGGGAGCTGTTTTTGCTTACAGAGAGAGGATGTAGACAGGGAGAGTACAGGAAAAGCCACCCCGGCCCCCTCCAAAGCAGCTGGAGAGAAAGTGGAAAAGTGGAAACAGCTGCAGGGACTGAACTAAAAAGGGAGAAAGGTGAAAGGAGAGACTGTAAATTCTATTAAGACTCTATAAACAAGGGGTGCACAGAGTCTGAGGCTCTGCAGTTCAGTACTTGGCAGTGCTCTGGTGAGAAGGGTGAATCCCCAGGAGCAGAGTGAGGTCCAGAGGGCTTTGAGCCACACAGGGAGAGGCAGTTCCCCTGCTGGAAGGACATTTGGTAGAGGCTGTGTGGCCTCTCCACAGGCAAAGGTTCAGACAGACCTGGGAGAATGACCACATTCACTGGTGCTGGAACAAGGTCCTTAAGGATGAAGCCTGGTGCCAGAAGTGTGTTGTGATCTTCCATAATCAGTGAAACACTGATGCTACACAATCATGTGAACTTTTTCTGGGGTGGGCTGGCACCCAGCCGCAGTCTCTAGGCATCGGTAGCAGCATGTCCCGCAATCATTTCAGGGTGCAGCCAGCACCTGGCCACTGCTCGGTAAGACCTACCCCCAGAAGGTCTAAGTGGGTCAAACAAGCAGTCCCTCAGAAGTGAGAGGCTGGGAAACACAGCCGCATCTGCGATAAAACTAAGGAGGGAGGTGCTCCCTGGCAACCTGACGGCTTGATCACAGACAGTGTAAAAGTAGAGAGCAGATGGAAGCTGGAGACAAAGAATGGGTGTGCAATTGCTGACCAGGGAGAAGAGTTCTGATACTAGAGACTAGGTAGCTGGGTGACTCCATTTTCACTCCTCCCGTGCATGTGCATACACACCTACAAGTGCCACAACAACCCACCCCAGTAAGCGAAGCAGTGCCCGCTAGTATGGAACGGAGCCATTACACTAAGCCCTGCCAACTGGGTCAACCTTGCTCTTCAGGAACACCACAAGTCTCTCTACTTGCTTAGTTTATGAACTATAAAGTGCTTCATAGTTTGACATCTAGGGGAAATCGATGTAATTTCAATCATATTTCAGTATGTTCATTGGTTCATCTATTCAATTTTCTTTTTTCTTTTTCCTTACTTTTCTTTTTCTTGAAAACAGAAAGATAAAAATTTATTTTTATTTTCAATTTTTATTAAAAATATTTTTCTTTAGGGGCGCCTGGGTGGCTTGGTCGGTTAAGCGTCAGACTTTGGCTCAGGTCATGATCTCACAGGCTGTGAGTTCGAGCCCTGCATTGGGCTCTGTGCTGACAGCTCAGAGCCTGGAGCCTGTTTCAGATTCTGTGTCTTCCTCTCTCTCTGCCCCTCCCCTGTTCATGCTCTGTCTCTCTCTGTCTCAAAAAAATAAATAAACCTTAAAAAAAAATTAAAAAAAATTTTTTTCTTTAATTTTTTATTCTACTATATTTTTACTTTCTTGTAAATTTTCCAAATTCTATTTTACTTCCATCATTTCATTTTATTCTATTTCAGTGTATTCATTTTTTCAAATTTTCAACCGTTTTCCTTTTATCTTCCCTTTTTTCCTCTAATCTATCAAGGTCCTTTCAACAACCACCCAAAACACACCTAGGATCTAACATAATTTATTTGATTTTCTGTGTGTGTGTGTGTGTGTGTGTGTGTGTGTTGTTTTTAATTTTTTAATTTTAGTTTTTTACCTTATTAATTCCTTTTCTTCCTTGAAAATGATGAAATGAAGGAATTCACCCCAAAAGAAAGAGCAGGAAGAAATGACAGCCACGGACTTAATCGACACAGATAAAATAAGATTATCTGAACCAGAATTTAGAATCACGATAATAAGAATACTAGCTGGGGTTGAAGTATATTAGATTCCTTTTCTGTGGAGATAAAAGAAGTAAAAGGTAGTCCAGATCAAATAAAAAATGCTATAACTGAGCTGCAATCTCAAATGGGTGCCATGGCAGCAAGGATGGATGAGACAGAGCAGTGAATCAGTGATATAGAGACAATTTATGGAGAATAATGAAGCAGATGAAAAGAGGTAGATTAAGGCAAAAGAGCATGATTTAAGTATTAGAGAAATGAATGACTCATTAAAAAGGAACAAAATCAGAATCATAGGGGTCCCAGAAGATGAAGAGACAGAAAAAGGGGTAGAAGGGTTATGTAAGAAAATCATAGTGGAAAACTTTTCTAACCAGGAGAAAGACAAAGCCACCAAAATCCAGGAAGCACAGAGGACTCCCATTAGATTCAACAAAAACTGACCATCAACAGGGTATATCATAGTCAAATTCACAAAATACTCAGGCAAGGAAAGAAACATAAAAGCAGCAAGGGTAAAAAAGTCCTAACCTACAAGGGAAGGCAGATCAGATGTGCAGCAGACTATCCACAGAAACTTGGCAGGCCAGAAAGGAATGACTGGATATATTCAATGTGCTAAATCAGAAAAATATGCAGCCAAGAAGCCTTTATCCAGCAAGGTTTTCATTCAAAACAGAAGGAGAGATTAAAAGATTCCCAGACAAAAATTAAAGGAGATTGTGACCACTAAACCAGCCCTGCAAGAAAGTTTATGAGGGACTCTCTGAGGGGACAGAGGACCAAAACAAACAAACAAACAAACAAAACAACAACAACAAAAAACCTAAAGCCACGAAGACTAGAAAGGACCAGAGAACACCACCAGAAACTCCAACTCTACAAGCAAAATAATGGCAATAAATTCATATCTTTCAGTACTCACTCTAAATGTCAATGGACTAAATGCTCCAATCAAAAGACATTGGGTAACAGAATGGATAAGAAAACAAGATCCATCTATATGCTGTTTACAAGAGACCCACTTTAGACCCAAAGACACCTTCAGATTGAATGGAAAACCATCTATCATACTAATGGTCAACAAAAGAAAGCTGGAGTAGCCATACTTATATCAGACAATCTACACTTTAAAATAAAGACTGTAACAAGAGATGAAGAAGGGCATTATATCATACTTAAGGGTTCTAGCAACCATGAAAACTTAACAATTGTAAACATTTATGCTCCAAATGTGGAACACTCAAATATATAAATCAATTAATCACAAAAATAAAGAAACTTATTGAAAATAATAAAATAATAGTAAGGGACTTCAATACCTCACTTACAACAATGGACAGATCATCTAAACAGAAAATCAACAAAGAAACAATGGCTTTGAATGACACACTGGACCAGATGGACTTAACAGATATATTCAGAACATTTCATCCTAAAGCAGCAGAATATACATTCTTCTCCAGTGCACAGGGAAGGTTCTCCAGAACAGATGGCATACTGGAACACAAATCAGCCCTCAACAAGTACAAAAATATAGAGATCCTACTGTGCATATTTTCACACCAGAATGCTATGAAACTCGAAATCAACCACAAGAAGAAATTTGGAAGGATAAAAAATACTTGGAGACTAAAGAACATCCTACTAAAGAATGAATGGGTTAACCAAGAAGTTAAAGAGGAAATTAAAAAGTACTTGGAAGCCAAAGAAAATGGTAAAACCACAGACCAAAACCTCTGGGATGCAGCAAAGGCAGTCATAAGAGGAAAGTGTATAGCAATCCAGGCCTTAGTAAAGAAAGAAGAAAGATCTCAGATACACAACCTAACCTTACACCTTAAAGAGCTGGAAAAAGAACAGCAAATAAAACCCAAAAACAGCAGGACAGGAAATAATAAAGATGAGAGCAGAAATCAATGCTATTGAAACAAAACAAAACAAAACAAAACAAAACAAAAAGTAGAACACATCAATGAAACCAGAATCTGGTTCTTTGAAAGAATTAATAAAATTGATAAACCACTAGCCAGTTTGATAAAAAAAAAATAGGAAAGGACCCAAATAAATAAAATCAAGAATGAAAGAGGAGAAATCACAACCAACACAGCAGAAATAAAAACAACAATAAGAGGATATTATGAGCAATTATATGCCAATAAAATGGGCAATCTGGAAGAAATGGACAAATTCCTAAGAACATATAAACTACCAAAACTGAAACAGGAAGCAATAGAAAATTTTAACAGACCCATAACCAGTAAAGAAATCAAATTAGTAATCAAAAATCTCCCCCCAAAAAGAGTCCAGGGCCAGATGGCTTTCCAGGGGAATTCTACCAAACATTTAAAGAAGAGTTAACACCTATTCTCTTGAAGCTTTTCCAAAAAATAGAAACGAAAGGAAAACTTCCAAACTGTTTCTATGAAGCCAGTATTACCTTGATTCCAAAACCATACAGAGACCCCACTAAAAAGGAGAACTATAGACCAATTTCCCTAATGAACATGGACACAAAAATCCTCAACAAGATATTAGCCAACAGAATCCAATAATACATTAAAAACATTATTCACCAAGACCAAGTGGGATTTGTACCTGGGTTGCAGGACTGGTTCAAAATCTGCAAAACAATCAATGTGATTCATTACATCAATAAAAGAAAGGACAAGAACCACAAGATCCTCTCAATAGTTACAGAGAAAGCATTTGACAAAATACAGCATCCTTTCTTGATCAAAACCCTCAAGAAAGTAGGTATAGAAGGAGCATACCTCGAGATCATAAAAGCCATATATGAAAGACCCAATGCTAATATCATCCTCAATGGGAAAAACTGAGGGCTTTCTCCCTAAGGTCAGGAACAAGACAGGGATGTCCACTCTCGCCACTGTTATTCAACATAGTATTGGAAGGCTTAGCCTCAGCAATCAGACAACACAAAGAAATAAAAGACATACAAATCAACAAGGAGGAGGTCAAACTTTCACTCTTTGCAGATGGCACGACACTCTATATGGAAAACCCAAAAGATTCCACCAAAAAACTGCTAGAACTGATTCATGAATTCAGCAAAGTGGCAGGATATAAAATCAATGCACAGAAATAGGTTGCATTCCTGTACACCAACAATGAAGCAACAGAAGGGAAAGCAAGGAATCAATCCCATTTACAATTGCACCAAAAACAATAAAATACCTAGGGATAAATCTAACCAAAGAAGTGAAAAATCTATACACTGAAAATTATAGAAAACTTATGAAGACACTGAAGAAGACACAGAAAAATGGAAAAAGATTCCATGCTCCTGGATAGGAATAACAAATATTGTTAAAATGTCAATACTTCCGAAAGCAATCTACATATTCAATGCAATACCTATCAAAATAACACCAGCATTCTTCACAGAGCTAGAATGAACATTCCTAAAATTTGTATGGAACCAGAAAAGACCCCGAATAACCAAAGCGATTTTGAAAAAGAAAACCAAAGCAGAAGGCCTCACAATCCCTGACTTCAAGCTGTATTACAAAGCTGTACTCATCCAGACAGTACGGTACTGGCACAAAACCAAACAGATCAATGGAACAGAATAGAAAGCCCAGAAATGGACCCACATACATACGGCCAACCTATCTTTAACAAAGCAGGAAAGAATATCCAATGGAATGAAGACAGTCTCTTCAGCAAGTGGTGCTGGGAAGACTGGACAGTGACATGTAGAAAAATGAACCTGGACCACTTTCTTACACCATACACAAAAATAAATTCAAAATGGATGAAAGCCCTAAATGTAAGACAGGAAGACATAAAAATCCTCAAGGAGAAAGCAGGCAAAACCTTCTTTGACCTTGGCTGCAGCAACTTCTTACTTAACACGTTTCTGAATGCAAAGGAAACAAAAGCAAAAATGAACCATTGGGACCTCAACAAAACAAAAAGCTTCTGCACAAAGGAAACAATCAGAAAAACTAAAAGGCAATGGGAGAGTGGGAGAAGATATTTGCAAACAACATATCAGATAAAGGGTTAGTATCCAAAATCTATAAAGAACTTATCCAACTCATCACCCAAAAAACAAATAATCCAGTGAAGAAATGGGCAAAAGACATGAATAGACGCTTCTCCAAAGAAGACATCCAGATTGCCAACTGGCACATGAAAAAATGCTCAACGTCACTCATCATCAGGAAAATACAAATCAAAACCACAATGAAATACCACCTCACACCTGTCAGAATGGCTAACATTAACAATTCAGGCAACAACAGATGTTGCCATGGATGCTGAAAAATAGGATCTCTTTTGCATTTTTGGTGGGAATGCAAACTGGTGCAGCCACTCTGGAAAACAGTATGGAGGTTCCTCAAAAAAATTAAAAATAGAACTACCCTATGACTCTGCAATTGCACTACTAGGCATTTATCCAAGGGATAAAGGTATGTTGTTTTGAAGGGGCACATGCACCTCAATGTTTATAGCAGCACTATCAACAATAGCCAAAGTATAGAAAGAGCCCAAATATCCATCGATGGATTAATGGATAAAGAAGATGTGGGAGATATATATATATATATATATATATATATATATATATATATATATGATGGAGTCTTATTCGGCAATCAAAAAGAATAAAATCTTGCCATTCACAAACTACATGGATGGAACTGGAAGGTATCAGGCTAAGTGAAATTTGTCAGAGAAAGACAAATATCATGACTTCACTCCAGATGAACATAAGGGAAGAGACAAATATCATGACTTCATCACCAGATGAACATAAGGGAAGAGAAGCAAAAATAATATAAAAAGAGGGAGGGGGTCAAAACATAAGAGACTTAAATATGGAGAACAAACAGAGGGTTATTGGAGGGGTTGTGGAAGGGGAGATGGGCTAAATGGCTAAGGGGCATTAAGGAATCTACTCTTGAAATCACTGTTGCACTATATGCTAACTAACTTGGATGTAAATTTAAAAAATAAATTAAGAAAAAAAAGAGGTAAAAAAATCCCTGCTGGGACCACTGCTTTTTCTCATCCACAAAACTGGAGAGTGAAAAACAAACAAAAAAAAAAAAAGCAAAAAAAAAAAAAAAAACAACCCAAAAAACAAAAAACTGGAGAGTGGACATTGGAAAGCAGTATAGGAGAGCCTTCTATTATCTAACCTATAATTGTCAGAAGTCACAGTCAAGGCTCCCAGGAAAATAACCTTCATGCCACTGTTCCCTTCCAAGACTGGCACAAAGACATCCAATTGTGCCAAAACAAAAAGAAGAAGAGAAAGAAAATCATCCAGAACCTTGGCTCAGGGGACTATCCATAATATATATTTATAGTTTTCCAATTTCTGTACACATGGGAAGGGAGGAATATATTAGAATCAATTTAAATGTCCCTCTGCTGAAGAAGATTTACCAAATAGCTGGGGGGGGGGGGGGCGGTTGTGTGATAACCTCTAGCACCTCTCTTGTAAAGAGTTAAATTCAGTGAAGGCTGGTCTATTTTGGGGTTGCAGAGCATTCTAAGTGAGGATGAAGAGTCAAGTTGCTGACAGGAAGCATTAAAGTATGTGCATTTATGGTAAAATGCCAAAAGACATCGTAGGAAAAAGTGGTGTGAATCTATATAGCACATGTGGAGGAAAAATCACTTTTATGCTTAGTTTTGTATTTATAACATTGTATTATTTATAATATTGTCTTATAATATAATATTGTATTATTCTAATATTATGAATTTCCCCCCAATTATATAAGTTCCCACAAAACCTGTTTCTGCTCCTGCATTGTGCAGATTCCAGTAGAGACATTTAAATAAGCACTTGTCTGGAACTTCAGACATAAGTATGAGCTGGTAATATATATTTGGGAATTGTCAGCGTATTGAGGGAACTTAAAGTTATGAATCAAACTGATATTACCAAGGGAGTAAGTATAGATAGAAAAGAGGTCCAAAGAATGATCCCTTAGTCACACCCAAAGGCCCTGAAGAATCCAACGTTAGAGACACTGCAACAGGATGAAAAAGAGCCACTAAAGGATACTGAAAAACAACAACTACAACAACAGTGAAATAAAGAAAATTAAGAAATGTGGTGGTTCAGATATCAAATGAAGAGAAATGTTTCTTTGAAAAACAATGTTCTTAATTCACTTCGAGAGAGTGAGCTGGGGAGGGGCAGAGAGAAAGAGAATCCCAAGCAGGATCCACATTGACAGCACGGAGCCCGATGTGGGGCTGGAACTCACGAACAGGGAGCTCATGACCTGGGAAGAAAACTAGAGTCGGACACATAACAAATTTAGCCACCCAGCACCACAAAAACAAATGTGTCTAAGATGAAGTGGTCAGCAAGGCTATGATGGTTAATATCATTAATATCAAACATAACAACAACAAACAACAGATAACACAAATCACACTTACCTTATGCCAAGCAGTGATCTAAGCACTTTAGATCTGTTAAAACTCACTTAATTCTCACAACAATTCCATGAGGCAAGTGTTAGAATACTTCCAAATTTGCAAAAGAGAACCGTGAGACCCAAAAGTTGAAGTGACATGTTCACAATCATACAAATAGTAAGTCGCAGGGCCAGGACTTGCACCCAGGCCACCTGGCTCTTGAGTCCACATGCTTAACCACTCTTCTATAAAACCATGCCTTTGTCAGTGTTTGAGAACAAGTAACAACATCTGTATATTCTTTCCATGAGTTTTGCCAATGACTACTTCAGACTTGAATGTGTTCACTGTCTATGAAACCTGCTTATTTAGTACAATTATGGGTAATTTATTTCCCTCTTACAAATTAATAACTTATATGAACTCAAAAGGAACTCTATTATATGTGTTTTTGAATCCAAGACTTTATTCCTGGGAATCACCTTTTCTCCTGACTTCATCCTCTCTTCTGTAATAGTCAGATACCTGCATTTTTGTCTAATTGTCAAACACTGACACGCCACGAAAACGTAAAGAAGGGCAGACATTGAGCTGTCCGTGAAAGATTCAGTGCACCTGTTTCTAATTAAGAGCTGGCAGTGGCTGCTAAATCCCTCTTCTACATATCTGGACAGAGGCTCTTGAGACCATGTCGTCTCTTTATCCTCTGAGTTACTCCAGAACCAGTCCAACAGGGAGGGTCTTGATCCGTGTTGCAAGAGATTCTCCTCACAGGGAGTCACACCCTCCAGCGGAGCCCAAACCATAATTGAGATTTCCTGGCAAATTCCACGTGTGGAGAATCAAACCCTGAAAAGCATTGCAGGAAAGACTTTCCATTGATTTCAGCTGTGCCTAATTCACCACAAAACTTTACAGAAGGTAATAAATTTGTTAGTGTTTTAAGATAGATTCTCCGACTATAGAGAACAAAAAAAAAAAGGGGAGCAGATGAAATGTGTTTTCTTTGAAGGTGAAAGGAAATCTCTGCCCTTTATGTCATTTCATATACCCAAGGCTAAACATGGATGGACATGACTAAGGGGTGGAATTCATGTTTTGCTGTGAATTTTATTTCAGTGTAACAAAGATGATCAACTTCAGCTTATAAAACAGTCACAGAAAGAATGGAAATCAGACACCTTAAAATTATTCAGTGGCAACTGTGTGATGCGATGTGACAGAGTGTCACTAATACCTATGGCATAATCTGTATTTATAAACAGAGTTTGCTACTTGTCACAAATCCTGAAACAAATATATTTGTTGTACTGTGATGCCCTTAGGAAGAATTCCATTTGATCATCTGCCTGGGTCTTCTCTGAACAATTTTGACTGAAATAAAAGAACGGCAGTAATATTTGAACTAAAGGTCCCACAGAATTGATAAAAGAGAGTGTCAAAAAAACCGATTTCCTTGAAAAATTGGAAATATTCCCAGTGGGATTGGTGTGGTGTGGTGTGGAAATCTTGCCTCACATAAAATGAGGGAGAAATCTCACACTTACTGGGAACAAGAAAAACAGGAATAATGATGACTTTATTAAAATGATGTGTAGAGCATATTAAACAAATAAAAACACCAAAACCAAATTTATCTAAGAATTTTACAAAGAATAGAGAACAACATCTGGACACGGTAGTTTTGGTGTTTGCATTCCAAGAAAAACATGCTTTGCTACAGTTTTGCTTAACATAATGGTGCCCATGTATGTGCTGACTTCATGAGGAGTTCTTTCCTGGAGCTGATAATAATTCTCTACTTCTTTAAATTGTTCATTAAATAGCCATTCCTGCAACCTACAGAATTATTTCCCTAAAAAAGTGCATGGCAAATTTTATTTTGAAATAGCCTATACTCTTAGCCTAGTTCACATCTAACATTGCAAATTGTAAATATTCTAAAGGGGGAACAATTGGTGAGGGTGGATGGGAAATAATGGTTTTCTTTATTGAGTTGAAGGTGGAGATTGTTTACCGAGAATGAATATCATAAAAGTATATGTATAATATATACGACACATATGTATAATATCATATATGGTATTTTATGTATCATGGATGGAGGAGAACGGATTTGAAAATGGGATTTTTTCATACTGATAAAATATCATAAGGTAAAAAGTGTTATCTGTTTTATGTCTTCATTTCATGGTTGTGGTTAGGACTACTCACTTTTGATTTGGGTCTCTTCCTTACCAGCTCTGTGACTTTGAGCTTGTTAATTGATTTGGCCCCCAGTAGTCTTGTATGTATATTTGGGACACTAATATAATTTACTTAATATAGTGGTTACTGTACTGAATGTAATTATATATATATATATATATATATATATATATATATATAAAGAGCAAGGAAAAACATCTCTTTCAGAACAAGCACTCAATATATGTTAGCTACCTTTATCCTCCTTACTAAAATACATAGTTTAACGTTATACAGACAATAAACTTTTTGATATATATAAATTGCAGTTTATTATACTTCAAATACAAATGACCTGAAGATATAGACTATTATTAATCTTTTTTCCTCATTTTTCTATTATGTTTTATAGTTTGTAACTAAGCTGAAAAATCTTAACAATTGAATGTCTTTATCAACTAGAGCATACAAAACTAATATTAATTATGAAAAACAAGTTGTCCCAAAAGGAGCCAAATTTTTAAGAATGTGGCCAATAGACAGTAATCCAAATGACAATTTTAAAGTTGTTTTATAATTTATATCATTATTATCACTTTTTATTTTTGATTACGAATATGTGTGTTTTATTCAAATGAAGAGTATCATTTAATGACATAGAAGTTTTGGTGATAATTAATAGTTCTCCACAAAATTTCCTTTAGGTGTGACATTTTATCTCACTACATTAATTACTTCAAGATACAGTCAATTCTCATAATTTATGGTAGTTATATTCTATAAAGTAGCTGCATATGCTTAATTAGTACTCAATCATTGCTCCTAAAAAAATACAGGATTAAGTTCCTGTGTGCCTCTTGTCACATCTTCAGCAACTGATCATTAGATAACTTGTTTTATCTCTTTTTGTTTAAAGATACTTTAATACACATCATTGATTCACTAACACTGAATTCAATGAACTCAATAGAAATCAATTGCACTATAACTCCTGCCCGAAGGAAGCTTATCTAATACATGTATTTTTTTCCCCCTAAGGCGTATCACAGCCTGCTTGTACTTAAGATCAAGAGATCCACTTCAACACTATCCTTGTGTGTCATTTTAAACAGCAAAACCACCAACAAAAAGCACAAAAAATTTAAAAATGTGTCATTAAATCGACCATAGAAAGCACATTAATTTACAATATAACAGGAAATGGAAAAAGTTAAAAAAAAAAAACAGAAAAGAAAAAACAAAAAACAAAAAGACAGAAACCTCAGCTGGGAACATGTGTGTGAGGCCACTCCAAATTTTTGCTTCTCCACTTATGTCTATAAAGGACCATGGAAGTGTCATGAGTATTCATTTGGGGATTACAAATACATCTTATTGAGTAGGCAAATTTGCAAATATGGAGTCCATGAGTAAAGAGAGTTGACTGATTTTATTTACAATGAAATTCTGTCTTCATTGGATAAGTGTAGTGGAACTGGATCCCATTTTTCAAATTCTCATATATTAATCATAAATTTCATGTCCTAGAAAGAATGTGAATCAACCAGTTCAAAAAAGAAATTATCTCCTTTTTTGTCTTCCCTGTGAGAGTTGGGGAAAATTTGTGAATAATGACACGTATCTATCCGATGCATCTAGAAAGACATCTAGTTCAAAAAAAAAAAAAAATTTACCATAAAAAAGGGTTTCCTTAAAACACAATACCCTACATTTCTGAACAAAAACAACAATAGCAACAAAAGAGCAGCTCTTCCTTTCAAATTTTCATGGTTTAAGAAGGCAAATTACTACCCTTGAAGTCTACGTACATCCTAAAAGTAAATACAATTAAATATATTCTTATGGCTTGTCTAGTCTCATTATGTAGTCTCCAGCCTTACTCCAGGGAACAATGGTTTACATGACACCATGTTTTGTAGCTCTTTCAGTCATGGAAGAAAAATTGCACAGATGTTGCCAAACTCAAAACTAAAATAAGAACAGAAGGTTCTCTGACTAGTTGATAAGGAAAAATGTCCCCAGAGAGGATATATTGACTTGCTAAACACCCTTTTGCTTGTTTATTATTTCAACTTTTTATTTACATGGTTTAAGATGGGCATCTCAATCATAATCTAATCTACCGAATAGTTTAATCTCTTTTGGTTTTGGGTCCTTTTTTAAATACAAATGACTAATAAATGTATATTAAGCTTTTATATCACCACAAAACATTAATTCTGAAAACAGAAAGCCTTGTTTGAATCACTAATCTCAGAGAGTCCACGTCAACACTAAGCCCCCTGTGTCCTCTCCAATAGATATGAAGGTTTTACTAGAACATATCTTTAATATCATTGTTCATAATGACTCCAGTGTTTTGTACATGATAAAGCATTAGAGAGCTATAAAACATATGCTATTTTCAGCAAGTCTATTTTACATGGATGAAGAATTTGGAATTATCCTGCTAATTAGTAGTCTTTTATAGAAGATAATGAAGAGATACATTTTGGAAGGAATAAAGTTAATGCACACTTTAGCCATTATGAAACAACTGCTACAACTTTAAAACAAAATCATTTTTTCATAAAGTGATATTACATATGACATCATGATAAATCAATGTTTGACAATTTGATATTATTTATTATATTAGAATAAAGAAAAAAATATTACAGCTTTGGTTTATACCAGGCTTGACTTTTTAAAATAATAATGTGAATTAAAAAATACTATTTTAGTTGTTTTCCTCAGTATAGATTGGTCAGTATAGTTATCCACCCTCTCAACTCTCTGGAAATAAGATTAATCTTGACATTTGTTGTCAGGAATGCATGAGTCTCTTGGCTCAGTATGGTATCTGGGAAGACATGTACCTGTTGCTTCTTTCTTCATAACTTAATGCAAGGGTGGAATATACAGGAGATAGTGACATTGTTGGCAAACTGCAACTGGAGGGCCAAATTGAAATACTCACTTGTTTTGTAAGTAAAATTTTACTGGAACACAGCCCCATTCATTTTTTCATGTGTCATGTATGGTTTTGTCTATGCTTGCTTTTGTGTTGCAACAGTGGTTTCAAAAGTTGAGCAGAGACTATATGGCTGCAAAGCTTACATTGTTTACTATCTGGACATTTAAAGAACAATTTTGCAGACTCATAGACTGAGGAGGCAGCCTATGAGTGGAGGCAGCCTCAAGGCTCTTACTTTTTCCCTAGAACACAGTAGGGTTCTGAGTACTAACTCTTGTCACTTGCCATTCCATATTGGGTATCAAAATTCAAAATGTGCATGCTTCAAACAAGAGCGTAGATTCATCAGTGATAATCACAAGAGAATTAGCAATGTCCTAAACATCTTTGTATATTAAAATATTCAACAAATGACTTTGACTTTCATGCGTGCAAAAAAAAATCATGTGTTTAGATAACAGGGAGAATTTTTACATATTTAAATTTTTCCTTCGCTTCCAACCTTGACACTTCTGACTACATGCAATCCACTCTTGATATATAATTGACTTGAGTAATATGAAATCTCAAAATAAACCTTAATTTTCAGAAGTGATTTATATTTAAATGGTAGTAAAACCATGATAAAACTATTTAAGTAACAATCATTAAAGTAGTCAAAGACAAAAAAGGAATCAGTCCAACATTAATAAAAACTAGGTAATGAGCCAAAGAAAAATCTAGTTGACTAATATAAGAAATATATTTTATATTTTCCTATTTTCCTTTTATTTATTTATTTTGTTACATTTGTTTTGTTTTTGAAGCAGAGCACACCTTTATTTTTTTATGGTATAAAAGTACATATAAAAATAATATTTTATATACTTAAAATTCTTGAAAAGGATATTGTAAAAAAATTAGAAAAAAAAATTTAGATAGCTAAGTTCCCTACAACTTTTCACATGCTCTATATCTCCAGCAGTAACATGAGCATTAACACTTGGCTGTTATTGTTTTACAGTCTTTTAAAAGTTACCTGAAATGGGGAAATACATCAAGCAGATAAATTTTGATATTTTCTAAATTCCATGAAAGGTGATGAACAGTGACTAGAAAACTTCTAAGGAGAATTTTCAGTTTTATGCAAATCATGATTCCTAAAAATGTTAATTCAAACTTGAATATTCAAATAATAAAATATATTTTGAAGTTGTTTCATTATTTCTCTCATGCTATAAAGTCAAACAAAAGTAATTCTTTATCAATAGTCACATGTTTAAAATAATGGCTCTTCTAAAGTTACAAGAAAAAAAAGAATATATTTAGAGTAAAAAGAAAAGTATAATTTCAAAACAGAGAAACAAAAGACGACTGAGTTGTTAAATGTGCAACGGTTCAGTGATATTCAGTGATTTGCTGGCAAATTTTAATAATCAGCTCTCCAAACACACACACACACACACACACACACACACACACAAAACCTCTTAATTTATAGTGTTTTCCAATTTTCATTGTGTAAATAGAAAAAAATATATACCACACACAGTACTATAAGATGATAATATCAGGGAAAAGTAAAATTAGCTGAGGGGTATACAGGAACTCTCTGTATTATCTTTGCAAGTTTTCTATAAATCTAAAATTATTCCAAAATAAAATGTTAATTAAAAAAAGTGAGATCTGAGGAAATATTTGAGTGAACAAAGAATGTGAGCCTTGAGAATATTAAAGCTGGGGTCACGGGTAGAAGTACAGCAGATAAAGGTGCCAGTGTTGTTCAAGGTACAGCAAGGAGGCAAGCGTGTCTTCCTAAAAATGAGCGAGTGAGGGATCAGTAAGAGAAGAGAAGCTATTTCTTAAGGGGAGTAAGACTGTATACGTGTGTGTGTGTGTGTGTTTGTGTGTGTGTGAACATATGTGCGTTAGCATACATGTGATTACCTGTGTTTGTAGGAACCTCTGCCCAACATTTACAAGACTTCACATGAGTTTTTTTCTCACAGTTTCCATCATTGTCAACTTGTTTCTTGGAAGGATTATTCCTCAGTGAAATCAAGGAAAATGGAAGAAATAATGTAGTGCATTTCCATATTTATTTATATGTGGAACTTTCAGTTCATGTTTCTACCAAGTACAAGATAAAAATATTTCACTGCACTTTCTAAAATGTTCCAGATCTGACTTCATTACACTAATATTAATAATAATTATACTGGCTATTATTCTAGTTCCCAAATTAATATAAACACTTACTTACGAAATAGTATAGTTTGTTTTTATTTGTCTAGTGTCTAATTAAATCATCACTTTCTCATCTTCTAAGCATGCAAACATTACCCTTCTCTTGTATTAAAAATTTTTGACAACTCTGATATAGCAGACTCTATGTTGTCAGGCAAAATGACCACTACAATCATTATAAAACTATAGTTAGAACCTGAAGATATTTTCAGAGTTGCAGAGTCTTCAAGTTTTTCTTTTCCTTGGTATTTGTTTTTGTTTTTGTTTTTTTTTATTTATATATGAAATTTATTGTCAAATTGGTTTCCATACAACACCCAGTGCTCATCCCAAAAGGTGCCCTCCTCAATACCCATCACCCACCCTCTCCTCCCTCCCACCCCCCATCAAAAAAATATGGAACGCTTCACGAATTTGCGTGTCATCCTTGCGCAGGGGCCATGCTAATCTTCTCTGTATCGTTCCAATTTTAGTATATGTGCTGCCGAAGTGAGCACTTTTCCTTGGTATTTGTGATACAATAGTCATAAATCCATCTACTTGTGCTGGTATTAAAATAGTACCTTGCTCAACCTCTTTTAGAGGTTTCTTCTCCAACTAAAGATCTGCTTTGGCTAGGTGGAGTTAGTATAACTTTATACTATGCCAAAAAAGCTATAGTGAAACATCTCCTTAACCACATAATACATTCAAGCCATCTGTTTCTTACTGTATTATGTTTCTAAACTATCAGATTATTGTTTCATCCATAAAATTATGTGTCTCTAGAGAAAAAGAACAACAAAAACAGTAAGTCAAATTCTGAATGTCATTTTACGTGTGTGTGTGTGTATAACAAAAATGTAATTAAAAAATATTTTACCTTTTGGAATTTTATCAGTGTTGAAAAGGATGGTCCTTGGAGATCTTCTAGTCTAAATTTCCTACCAAATCTAAGCATCATTTTTTTCCAGTGACTTTGGGAAGTTCTCAGTTTATTCTTCTCTCAGACATGTGTAGGATAAGGGATTCACTGCTTCATGAAGTAGGTAGCATATTTAGAGGTAGATATACTGTATTTATAAAATTTTACCTCACTGACTAAAAGTATGCATCACAAACTTTTTCCAAATTGTCTGAGTTCTGTGCTCTTCAGCTACACAAATCAAATCCCACTATCCCAGGGCACAGCTTCAAACAATGAAGACACATTCTCTCTTGTCTTTTCTCAATTGTCTGTCTATAAGTTTAACAGCCTCTCACTTTTTCCTATGACTAATTCAAGCCACTGCCTGAGAAAAAGCACATGTCATAAAGCTTCAGATTTCAGTGATTTTTTTTTTCCCAGGCACCATCTCAGATACAAATCTAATCTTTATGCCATGTTACAGTACTTTCTTTAATACTGACCTTGCATCCATTCAAACTTATGGTACATACTCTTTCCAAGGTTATCAACTTCAAACATAATTCATGGTATCCATTTATGAAATATTTTTGAAGATTGTTGAGCATCCAATAGACTCACGTATCCGTGAAGAGACATTGCATAAGAAGCATCTTTGTTCTCAACCCCAGAAGGGATGTCTCACTGTTAGTAACACCCAACATACTAACCAGCCACTGCCATCTCATTGTTTCTTGTTCTTTTCACTCCCATCTTTCTTACCCCCCATAGCTCTTGGCTTCTTCATATGTTGTATTAGTTCCTACTTCTGAGGCCAGATCTGGAACCATATTGCACATCTAACACCTATCTAGTCATTCAGCTGAATAAGAAGACATTTCTTTAACATGATCTACTTTTTTTTTTTTTTTTTTCCAGACAGAGCGTGTGATCAGAGGGGAGGGGCAAACAGAAAGAGAAAATCTTAAGCAGCCTCCACACTTAGCACAGAGCTCAGTACCGGGCTCAGTGCCACAATGCTGGGATCATGAACTGAGCACAAATCAAGAATTGGACGCTCAAGTGACTGAGCCACCTGGGAGCCCCTGATCTACTATTCTTAGAATGAGAAGTGTGTGTGTGTGTGTGTGTGTGTGTGTGTGTGTGTGTGTTCCACAGAAATATAGTTGTCTTAACATGTGAACTCTGATCAGACTCCAATGTTTATAGATACTTGCATTTTGTGTGTGTTTATCTTTTTTTTTTTTTAACTAACTCATGTGTATGAAATACAGTCCTAGGCACTTTAATTCTACTATATTATCATAGTATAGTATAGTATTATTATTATATTAATTGTCCCAGTAGCCCAGTATGCTACATTCTTATAAAATCCCCATATGAATAAGGAAACTATTAGGAAGCTCTTCTGGTAAGAGCTCAGGCTCTTAACTGCAGTACCATACTATATTTTTCTAAAATGTGACAGTTAAAATGAATCATAAATACCAAATCTATATGACCAATGCAGGGTAGGCTGGCCTATTGTGTTTATTATTTCAATGCTTTAATTGTATTTATGAAATTAAGTTTGTGTTACAGAGTTTTAGTATGTTATGTCAAAGTGTTGATTTACACTGGACTTGAATTGAGGTTGTGTTTTCTCCCTAGTAGTACTAATCATCTCAGTTTTTCTATGAGATTATTTATTGCTAAGTGGGGTACATTTATCTAGTTTCATTCAACCCTTTTTTTGGAAACAATATCAATATATTAGAAATTTTTTGGTCTTTCTTTTCCCCATTATACTACAAAATTAGTATTATTCAAATAAAATATCTGCTAGAGGCATGCTAAGGATATTGAAAATAGCACTTATTCTTGAACAATGTCTCAATATTTTTTTCTCATTGAATAAAATGCAGAACCAATAGAATTTGTAATATAAGGCAAAAAGAATATATTAGACATACTTCTGAACAAAATAGATTACTGTATATATGACTTAAATTTCATTGTGATTCTCATTCATTTCCAGAAAGCAGTTTTGCAAAATTTGTGTCTCCTTGTTTAGCTGTTTCCTTTGACCTTGATACAAATGGGATTCTTTGTCTTTTTGATCTATGTATATTATATGCATTGGTTTTTGTAAAGAATTTACAGTGTTGAATTTTAACACATTTGTTTGAAACTTTATATAGGTAATACTTGCCATTCTATATAAGAAACATTTCTCCTTGGAAACCTATATGTATATAGATATATAAATGCTATATATATACACACACACACACACACACACATGAAACAAGTTTTTTGGGAGGACTGGGGTTAGGAAACATAAGTTAAATTACAAATACATTTATTAAAAACATAATTTCTCTGGGCGCCTGGGTGGCGCAGTCGGTTAAGCGTCCGACTTCAGCCAGGTCACGATCTCGCGGTCCGTGAGTTCGAGCCCCGCGTCGGGCTCTGGGCTGATGGCTCAGAGCCTGGAGCCTGTTTCCGATTCTGTGTCTCCCTCTCTCTCTGCCCCTCTCCCATTCATGCTCTGTCTCTCTCTGTCCCAAAAATAAATAAACGTTTAAAAAAAAAACCCGTATATAAAAAAAACATAATTTCTCTGGTTTTGATTCAATTTCAGTAAAGTAAAATACATAAATCCTAGAGGGTAACCTTATCAATTACACTGAAAGTTTCTTTAAGAAAAATTAGCCTTATGTACTCATATGGATTTATATAATTGACAGTGGTATGGTTATAGGTTTACATGAACTGCTACTGCTGATTTCCAGGATGAGGCTCAACAATAAACATGGCAGAAAAGGACCCAGGACATGGCTGAATACAACTAATGCTATAAGCATCTGCAATAACACTCAAGGACTTTAATTGGAAACTCTCCAATTTGCTTCCTCTTTTCTCATTTGCATTTTGCCAACTTGTTAGACAAGCAAGAAATTCATCCAGAAGGGCTATCCGTGTTATTTTGACCTCAAAACTTAAATTTAATTCCATGTTTAAGTGGATACCAAGTTTTAGTGGCACCCTTCATGTTGGATTATGAGCTTACTACATTGTAAATAAAGAGATTAAATAGCTTTAAGTATAACTATCATTAATAGTGTTATAAAAATATAGTTTGTTACTTAAAATTATATTTATTCTATGCAGTTTAATTTGTTCAAACACAAATGACTGAAGAGACTAGGGAGGAGTGAAAAAGACCACATGGAGATTGAGGCAGACAGGACAGTCACAGCTTATCTAAAGGGAATCGTTGCCACCAGGTTCTAGTTCATTGTGACTACTAGAGAATTCACAGCTAGTGTTGCCCAATCTCCCAGTTTTCAAGCTAAATCAACACTTTCTGCGAGAGTTCCAAATGCACTGAGACTATGAGTTGCTAGTTTTTAAATTGTGATTAAAGAAGTGCATTCCCTCCTATAGCCTATTTTCCAGTTTGCCTGTATTTCCACCACCATTTCCATAATCCTAATAAAAATTAATTGTATTCATTCTGCATCTTATATCCAAACCACATTCAAACATTTTTACAACAGGTATTAATTAAAAAAAAAAAATTGGTTTGTCTTCATTTCACAGGGAAGTAAACGGTCTCTTAGGCAGGAAGCAGCAGATGAGGTATCCAAACAAACTCTACACCACACCTGCTGACCCATCACACCATGTTGCCTCTTCACAAATGTGCCAGTCACAAAGTAGACTAACACCATTGGTAACACCAGTTATTTCTGCTGACTTGCAACCTGCTGCAAGACAATAAAACCAGTGTATGCTCTACCACTTTGTTCTTGTTTTTCAAGTTTATTTATTTGAGAGACTGTGAGCAGGGGAGGGGCAGAGAGAGAGGGAGACAGAATCCCAAGCAGGCTCCAAGCAGTCACCACGCAGGGCCTTGCATCAGGCCATCCAGGCGCCCCTCTACCACTTAATTCTTAAGTGACTTTAACCCATTGACATTTTTGCTTGTTAATAGTGTTGAGCATGATGCAGATGTTTACAGCTGAATGCTAATCGATGCTTTGATTTCTAAAGTTGTTGTCACTTATACTGTCATTATTTGACTCAGGGTATAGGAAGAGCTATGCCAGAATAAATGATTTTTAAGTAATTTTTTAATTCCCAATTTTTATGTTTTTAATAGACTTTATTTTTTTAGCAGTTTCAGGCTCACAGCAAAATTGTGGAGAAAGTACAGAGTTCCCATAGGCCATCTGCCCCACACATATATCTCCCCACTATCAAACTCCTGTTACAGAGAGATACATTTGTTAAAACCAATAAACCTACAGTGACACATCATCACCCAAAGTCCATTATTTATGTGGGGTTCTCCCTTGGTGGTGAACTTTTTATTTTTTAAAAATTTTTTAAGTATATTTACTTTGAGAAAGACAGAGAGTGAGCGGTGGAGGGGCAGAGAGAGAGGGGGACATAGGATCCAATGCAGGCTCTGTGCTTGATGACAGCAGAGGGCCCAATGGAGGGCCTGAACTCGCGGCTGGGGGATCATGACCTGAGTCAGAGTCAGAAACTCAAATGACTGAGCTTCTCAGATGTCGCTCTTGGTAGTGAACTTTCAATGGGTTGTG
Source organism: Herpailurus yagouaroundi (assembly GCF_014898765.1). NCBI lineage: Eukaryota > Metazoa > Chordata > Mammalia > Carnivora > Felidae > Herpailurus > Herpailurus yagouaroundi. The sequence goes on from NW_024412413.1 coordinate 35,334,084, forward strand.
ACAAATGTATCATGGCATGTATCCACCAGTATAGTTCCATACAGAACAGTTTCATTGCCTTAAAAATCCTGTGTTCTGTTATTTCATCTTTCTTTCCTTCCCCCTCCCGGGGAAACCACTGCTTTTTTAACTCTCTCCATCATGTTGCCTTTTCCAAAATGTCATGTAGTCAAAATTATATAGCATGTAGCCTTTCAGATTGGCTTCTTTCATTTAGTATGCAGTTAAGGTTCCTGCCTGTTGTTGTTGTTGTTTTTTATAGCTTCATAGCTCATTTCTTTTTAGTGTTCAATAATATTCCACTATCTACATATACCACAGTTTATCCATTCACCTACTGAAGGACATCATGGTTGTTTCCAAGTTTTTGTAATTGTGAAAAAGCTGCTATCCAATATCCATGTGCAGGCTTTTGTGTGGACATAAGTTTTCAAATCATTTGGAACCACAATTGTTGGATCATGTCATAAGTGTATGTTTAGTTTAAGAAACTGTCACATTGTTTTCCAAAGTGGTATACCATTTTGCATTCCCATAAGGAATGAATGAGAGTTCCTGTTGCTGTACATGCTCACCAGTATTTGATATTGGCAGTATTTAAGATTTCAGCTATTCTAATAGGTGTGTGAAGTTATCTCATTGTTTTAATTTGCAATTCCCTGATGACATATGATGTATAGAATCTTTTCATATGCTTATCTCTCACTAGCATATCTTCTTCGCTATTTTTAAATTGAATTGTTTTATTACTGTTAAGTTTTAAGTTGTGTTTTTTTTTTAATTTTGAAATACAATACTTTATCAGGTATGTCTTTCGCAAATAATTTCTTTCAATCTGTGGTTAGTTTTCTCATTCTCTTAACAATGTCTTTCACAGAAGTTTTTTATATTTTGATGAAGTCTAACATATCAATTATTTCTTTCATGGATCATGACTTTGGTGTTGTATCTAAAGTCATTGCCAAACCCAAGATTCTTTTTTATGTCTTTGCATTTGGATGTCAAGTTGTTCCAGCATCAGTTGTTGAAAAGACTATCTTCGCTCCTTTGTCAAAGCTCAGTTGACTATTTCTGGGCTCTATTTCTGTTCGATTGACCTCTGTGTCTTTCTTTCATCAATACCACATTGCCTTGATTCCTATATCTTCGTAGTAAGTCTTAAAGTCAAGTAATGTCAATCTTTTAACTTGGTTCTTCTTCAATATTTTATTGACTATTCTGCATCTCTGGCATCATCATATAAGATTTAGAATCAATTTTTCAAGATCTACAAATTACTTGCTGGGATTTAGATTTGAAGTGCATTAAATCTATAGATCAAGTTGGGAATAACTAACATCATGACAATGCTGAGTTTTCTTAACCATGAACATGGAATAGATTTCCATTTCTTTAGTTCTTTGGTTTGTTTCTCAGGGTTTAATAGTTTTCCTTACCGAGATCTTATATATATTTTGCTAGATTTATGCCTATGTATTTAACATTGTGGGTACTAATGTAAATGGTATTGTGCTTTTAATTTCAAATACCAACTGTTCATTGCTGGTAATAGAGGCAAAGAGTTGAATTTGTATATCAACCTTATATTTTGCAACTTTGCTATAATTTCTTATGAGTTATGGGTGATATGGTGATTTATTTTTATATTTCAGAATGAAGTTTAAAGACATTGAAACAAGAAACACCTCACATGCAGGCAAGTAAACACTAACAACCAAGGGGAGAAGGACTGCATAGGGTTGCATTCATTTTGCTAACCAAAAACATGTCATATGTACTATTCCATGGCTCCTCATACTCAGTTCTTTCAAGATTGTATCTTTCCTTAGCTACTTCATGATACCTTGAGCTGTGCAATCTCTGAGTCAGTGAGAAAAATATGGATGACCTTGTAAACTATGAACAGGCCTCCTAATTGAAACTTATTATTCTAGCTCTAGCAGTGGTTGACAAGTCAACAAAGTAGAAAGTGTCCAAGTGTCTGCAGATGTGTCTTGAGTACAATTATAGGCAACTACAGACTACTGCCTTCTGACTTTTGTCCCTACTATATTATTGTTTTTAATGAAAGGTTTAGTTTTTTGCTTTCATGTTTTCCTTTTGGCAGTGTTTGTATAACATCCTGGCAAGTATCACCACTTGTGAGAACTCAGTGAAAATGGCAGCCTACTAACCTACAAATTCATTTTCATGAACCAGTGATATAAAGATAAAGCCCTTGCTATGACAGGAATGCAAATATTCCTTGCATTCCTGTGGTTTTTGCAAAAGCCACATATTTCCTATCAAATCTATACTATGACATCCATGCTACTTACTGAATATCCTGAAATCAAGTTTATATCACAATTTTGACTTAACTCAGTAATTTACCTTCTTATTTTGTACTTGTCCTGCCAGTCATTGATGGGAAAAAGTCATATAGCCATGCAAATTGTTTTCAGGACAAATTCATAGGCTTCAACATAATATAGGCTTCTAATGATGACAAGAAACACTTCCAATGTTCAGCTTTGTCACTGGTTGATTTCTACAGAAAGTAGATTCCAAGACTGAGGTTTGCATGCAGAAGTAATATTAGGGAATACTCCTAAAGACTGTAACTCTGAGGGGTTTTCAGCTCTGGAGCTACAGGGCGCTTAGTGAGACCTTCATGTTTTCCATTGATACATCATCTTTTCCTCTGCCATTCCCTACTGAGAAACTTACATTCTTCTTACAACTTTCCAAAAACCCAACTGTGCAATGACAAGGTAAGGCACTGGCATCAGACACTACTCCTAACTCTACCATTAGCTAGCCATATGATATATAAAATCACTTTACGTCTCTTGGGTTGAATTTTGTTATCTTTAAAATTAAGGTGTGTAAATAATGATTTGATGGGAACTAAAATGTCCTGAGTGTGTCTAAATAATTACAGATGAACTGAAATAATGATATGACTCTTGTTAATATAATATTTAGGATCAGAAAGTGATTAGGTATATAAATAAGATTTAAGGGAGGTGATTGATACCTGTTAGTTCATTGTTAAATTCCCTCTATCTTGTTCATGTTCACAGCATGCCCTAATAAAATATACATGAAATGATGTGACTCTAAAAGTGTAATTTCTACAGGGAACCCAGGTGGCTCATTTGGTTGAGTGTCTGATTTCGGCTCAGGTCATGATCTCACAGTTCGTGGGTTTGAGCTCTGTGTTGCGCTCTGTACTGACAGCTCAGAGCCTGGAGCCTGCTTAGGATTCTGTGTCTCCTGCTCTCTTTGCCCCTCCCCCACTCACATTCTGTCTTTCCCTCCCCCCCTCAAAAATAAATAAATACTAAAAAAATAAAAAATGTAACTTCTACATTTTGTTTATAAGGATCAACGGATAATATAAAACTAAAAGATAAATGATCATTTTCTCAGCCTACATTATAATCCATATTTTCTGTCATAAGGGCATGCACACATACACACAAATATATCCCCAAATATATAACAAACATCCAGATAATTTCAAATTTTCCTACTACTGAAAGTTTAGGATTGCCTTTTCTAATTATTAAAAAGTATGACTGTGCCACTTTGTCATCTCTTGAAAAATAACACATGGCTTCATACTCACAAGTGAGAAGACTCTCTCCAGGCCATTAAACTTGTATTGACTTCTATGTCTATTCCAGTTATTTATGATTACCTTAAACCCAAGCTTTATCCTTGTAAATGTGGTGCTATATTTAAATGCAAATGGAAATAATAAATCGCACGTTCATTTTGGTACTCTTTTTAAAGACATCCCGATAACCTTTTACTCCAGTACCTGTTGCATAAAATCCCTTATCTTCATTATGTAATTACGGCAGGATACTGTATAAAAAGCTGTGAATCATTAATAGAAAAATTATTATTACCAATTTCCTCTACTATACTTTGAATTTGTTGAGAACTCAAATTTTTACATATCTTTTTAATTAGTTATATTTTTAGCAACTAACACAGCATTTGGGATAGGACAGGTACAACATGAGTTCTTATTAAAAGTGAAGTTGATTCTATTTTGCTTCTCCTTTTCTTTTTTCCTTCTCCTACCTTTTCCTCTGGCCACTTATTCTTCTTATAAAAGAACTAGTGTTGTGCTATTCTGTCAGCTCCTAAAAAATTGTACACCATGGCTCTGTAAAACACAGGTTTGAACACTCTTTCCAGGACATTAAGCTTTTATTGACTTCTAGGTCTAAATTAGTAAATTATGATGTCCTTAAACCACTATCTTTCTACTGTGCTCATCCTCAGTAGTGATCCACTTTCGGTTTTTCTTTTCTTTTTCAAGGTGGTCTTTTATCATTACCTGACAGCAAAGTTCAATACATAACAGAGAACAATTTCTTTAATACCTGGAGAATGGAAGTTTAATGATTACTATAAAAGAAAAGAATAATGCCTTTTAACATGTAAAACAAGCTAGTGAAGTATGAAATAAAAATAAACATATCTTCAATGGGTATCATTTTATAAAAATATTATCTAATGTATTAAAAAAGAAAATTGAGTATCTCTTGCTCATATGTGTTTTGAATAGACTTTCAAGTCTTCCCAGTGACTTTTCCAGACTCTTGATTAATGTATCAAAATTATGGCTAGATTGTTGTGGAGTTCAACAAGAACATTAAAAAATCATATATTTTTACTTTAGTAATAAATTATTATTTGAATTTGTTATGCAGGGAAATAATGGCTACCAGAAAAATAGAAAAGTGTCTACAAAGTGAGAAGGGATAATAGAAATAGGAATAAATGATTCCTGTAGCATAACGAACAGCATGGTATCACGTTTGTGATTCTTAAAGTATTTAATTGTTTTAGTCTGTTTGGGCTGCTGGAATACCATAGATTGGGTGGCTTATAAACAATAGAAATTTATTTCTCATGGTTCTGAAGGCTAGAATGTCTATGATCAATTGCTTCCTGGTTCATAGAAGGCTATCTTCTTGCTGTGTCCTCACATGGCAGAAGTGCAAGAGAACTCTCTGGGGTTTCTTCTAGAAGAACACTACTCCCATTCATTAGAACACTACCCTCATAACCTAATCACATCCTAAAGGTCCCACCTCCAGCACCATCACCTTAGGGGGTAGGATTTCAACATATGAACAGGGAAAGCATAAACATGAGTCTATAGCACTTACTTATAAAGCAGATGGACAGAAAGCTGCTTGTGTTCTTTTCCTCTCGTTCCTTAAGAAAGCGTTAAGGTAACGGAGATGTGAATGTAATTAGGGCAGGATACTGTATAAAAAGTTGTGAATGTTTAACACTGATGATACATCTAGCTCTCATCCAGACAGGCTCTTTTTCTCCTACTACTTATCTATCTATCTACCATCTATCTATCTACCTATCTATCCAAGTGTTTTGTCAAATGTTCGTTACACTGTAATATTCATGAGTTAAATACCTTGTGTTTTCTAAACCTCATAATACGGCAAATGTCTATAAATCAGAGAAAAAACTTTATATCAAATTCTCATATATATCTTTTCAGGTAGAGAGGAAAACACAACCTGCTAGATATTTGTCTCATGACACTTCAAATGTATATAAATCTTCTAAAGTGAAAGACCTTTTGAACATCATGATATCTAGACAGGAAAGTGACCTTATAATGAGTGAGGGTAGAGGGTTGATGGCTTAAGATTTGAACATAAGAACAAATATACTAAGAACAGTAATCTAAACCACAGGGTTTTTGTTGTTGTTGTTGTTGTTGTTTTACCAAACAATGTTATATTACAATATTGTTGACTATATTACTTATGCTATACTTTTCATCCCCTTGATTTATTTATTTTATAACGGGAAGTTTGTACCTCTTACTCTCCTTTATCTATTTTACCCATCCCCCCTCACCCACCTTTCTGGCAACCACAAGTTTGTTCTCTGTATTTAAAACTCTGCTTTTTTGTTGTCTCTTTGTTTGCTTTTTTTTTTTTTTTTAATTCTACGAATGTAAGGAAATCATCTGGCATTTGTCTTTCTGGCTGACTTATTTCACTTAACATCATACCCTCTAGATCCATCCATGTTGTTGTAAGTGGCAAGATCTCATTCTTTTTTATGAGTAATATATCCATTCTAGCTGTGTGTATGCATTATACACATACCACATTTTCTTACCCATTCATCTATTGATGGACACTTGGATTGCTTCCATTATCTTGGCTGTTGTAAATAATGCCGCAATGAACATAGGGGTGCATGTATCTTTTTGAATTAGTGTTTTCATTTTCTTTGGGTAAATGCCTGGTAATGGAATTACTAGATCATATGGTAGTTCTGTTTTTACTTTTTTTTGAGGATACTCCATGCTGTTTTACACAGTGATTGCACCAATTTACATTCCCACTGAAAGTGTATGAGTTCTTTTTTCTCTTCATCTTTGCAAACACTTGCTTATTTCTTGTGTTTTTGATTCTAGACATTCTGACAAGTGTAAGGTGATATTTCATTGCAGTTTTGATTTGCATTTCTCTGATGATTAGTGATGTTGAGCATCTTTTCATGTGTCTGTTGGCCATCTGTATGTTTTCTTTGAAAAAAAAATGCCTATTCAGGCACTCTGCCCATTTTTAAATTGAATTATTTGGGGTTTTCTGGTAATGAGGGAGGTATTTTTTTAACAGGAAATTGTCTTGTACTTTTGTATTTAAGAATTATCAGTGATGTTTTGTGAGAAATTAACACATTCTTTCACTGAAGGTCACTGCCATCTCTCAGGGGAACGGAAATCTTACTGGGACTTTCTCATTTAACCTCATTTTTTATAGATACCTCATTGTGACAGAGAGCTAAATACCAATTACTTTAGGTGGCACATACATAATATGTTGAAGCACTATGCTGTGTGAAGGACATGTAAATATTTACACAAAATGCATTTTCTCTGTCCTTGAAGAATGTAAAACCTGAAAAGAAGAGCAGACATGGCCAGTGCAGTAAGAAAGGATACCAAATAACATATGGCAGGATACAGCTATTGCCCTAATGTGTTATGGAGACTGAGAAGAGGACTAGATTAATTCTGGCTGAAGGAAAGTTTTCATGGCAGCAGAGAAATCTGAGTTGGGATTTCCATATTAGAAAATATGGATTTAAGGATGGTTAATATTCTTGGAAAAAAGGATTGTATAAGCCCAAAACATTAAATCAGGATTATGAAAGGTGAATGTGGGGGATTTTGTTCAGTTTGATTAAAACTAAAATTCAGTGAGAAGAATGACAGCTACAGTGGAGCAGATCTTTGGAGGGATTTTAACAGGCAAGCTAAAAATTTCCAGTTTAAGCATTGAGATAAGAAGTGTTTTGTTTATAAAGATAAATAACTACAGTTAAATAGATACAACTTTGATGTATAAAAATAGAAAAACAGATTTTGCTTGTAACAAATGTTTACAAAGATTTAAAAATTCTGACTTTATATATCTAACGTTAATTTTTTTACTGTCACTCTACATGAAAATTCACTTGATTTATTTGTTGCAGGTTTGAGTCTCTTGGTAAAGTTGCTAAAAACATTTGACAAATTATTGTATTGTATTGGACCTGACCACTTTGTTGGCATTCAAAACAAACCTCAAGTACTTAAGGGCACTGAGATGGTTTTGGCTACAGGAGGCCCCTTGGAACTTCTCTGCTGGACCATTTGAATGTCAATTGCAATGAATGTCTTCAGGATATGGTTTAGGAGATACTATGATAAATTGCTATAAAAATTAACTGCCAGTATACTTCAGAAAAGGACTAGTGGGGTTATTGAAAAAGAAACACAAGAGTATAACTATAGCAATTGTTCTGATATAATCTCGCTGAAAAGTAATTTCACTGGATTCATCCTAGTTACCCTCTGAGTCATGTCTCTTTGTTGTTACAAATTTCTTCTAGAAGGATCTTTCTAAAAATTCTGCTTAAGAATCTTGCTTTTCAGCTTTTTCTAGGACTTTACAGCAGTGACCTCAGAAAGAGAATTCAAATATTTTATTCCTAAGAAAAAATAGGTATTTTTAATATATTCTAATATATATATATAAATATATATATAAATATTTATATATATATAAATATAAAAATATATATATATATATATATATTTAAAGGTTTATTCATTTTACAGAGGTGGACAGAGAGTGAGCAGGGGAGGGGCAGAGAGAGAGGGAGACACAGAATCTGAAACAGGCTCCAGGCTCTGAGCTGTCTGCGCAGAGCTCAAAGCAGGGCTCAAACTCACAGACTGCGAGATCATGACCTAAGCCAAGGGATGCTTCACCGACTGAGCCACCCAGGCACCCAGTTCTAAAAATATGTTAATCCAAAATATTATTTCTCATGACCTTGATAAAGTGTATCCCTATATCTGTTAATTTTGAGGATGCCAGAAACAGGGAATTTCATTATAAGTTTCAAGAGAAGCAATGCAAACTTTTCAAAGTTCTATGCCCACTGAATTTACTTTCAGGGAAAACGTGACAACATTTTTTTCTAAGTTTGTAATATGTTCTTTAGCATTTAAAAAAGCATTTTTAAAAAGCATGCATCAATGCATAATAAAGTATGAGGAATGATATCATTTAGTATAGATTTATTTGAAAAATCACTGGAAGAATACTCTAGATATTAGTTTTAAAACATTAGATAATTAATAGTATGCAGGAAGATATAATATTGTCACTACTTACTAAACTTCCCTCTTATTAATGAACATTCTCTTGAAATAAGGTAATTCACAACCTCAGCTGTCACTCCTATTTCTCACACCTCCCCCCACATACCTACTTTTTAAGAAGAAAATGACAAATACATATATATATATATATATATATATATATATATATATATATATAAAGACAGACTAAAGAGAGAATTATAATTATTTATTTTTATTTTATCTGGAGAACAGAACATATTTATATTACCAAATCAAACATTTTATTTTTTTTTCTTTTTACTTTGTGTTATGGACCTGAGTGCAAAAAAAAAAAAAAAAAAAGGGAAAATCAAGAATAAAGCGGCATTATGATTATTTTTACTAGATAGAATCTTAATGACATTGGAATTTTGCTTTGAAATACATCCTACCTGAAATAGGAAAAAAAAAACTTTAAAATAAAAATCCCATTTAGAGAAAAGATTGAAACAGGTTGAAAAAAATATGGGTTTGAAACAATCAAAATCTATACCAACTTATTATCTTCATAATAGGTGAGGAATAAACAAATACTGAAACATTATTTTATTGTTAAGTGTTAATTTATTTCTTTAGTATATTTATCATTATATTCAAATTTAGGATTTATGTTTGGCAAATGAATAAAAGGTCAACATAATCAATTGAAGAGTAAATTGTTCAACCAGTAGTTTATAGGAAAACTAGCATGCAAAAATATTTCAACAGAGAATAAATTGTAGTTTAGGACCTCATTTTTACATAGACACATACACAATTACAGAAGAAGCCAAAAATGGTAAGTAAAGAAGGAGAGGGAGAAGGAGAAAAGAAATGGATGAGCACTTTTGTTTTGACTGACTTAATCTTTGGTTAACTTTTTTTTTTTTAATGTTTATTTATTTTTGAGACAGAGAGAGACAGAGCATGAACGGGGGAGGGTCAGAGAGAGAGAGAGGGAGACACAGAATCTGAAACAGGCTCCAGGCTCTGAGCTGTCAGCACAGAGCCTGACGGGAGGCTTGAACTCATAAGCCACGAGATCATGACCTGAGCCTAAGTCGGACGCTTAACCGACTGAGACACCCAGGCGCCCCTTAATCTTTGGTTAAAAACTTAATTAAGAAAAAACTCAAAGCCTATGACATAAGCATGGGCTTTTGTTAAAAAATTAGATCTCTCTTATTGTTGTTGTTACAATTACCTTAATACCATTGACCTGTCCTCTGGCATATTCTTGGGATCACTCTCAAGCTCTGAACTAATGTAATATAAAGACCTCCTAAAATATTTTATTAACTATATTTCTTGTTTTTAAATTTTTTTAATATTTTATTTTATTTTATTTTTGAAATAAAGAGAGACAGAGCATGAGCAGGAGGGGCAGAGAGGGAGGGAGACACAGAATCCAAAGCAGGCTCCAGGCTCTGAACTCTCAGCACAGAGCCCACCTGGGGCTTGAACTCACAAATGATGTGATAATGACCTGAGCTGAAGTTGGATGCTCAACCAACTGAGCCACCCAGGCACCCCTTGTGAATTATATTCTATACAATGAAATTTGTTTCTTAAGTTTTGTTAAAATATTTTTTTCAGTCCAATGGGACAAAAGTTATTTAAATAAATTCTTTCAAAATCGTTGTTGTAATAATCCATAACTACATGGCAGCTATCAGTTTAATCATGTGATTCTTTGGAGACTCATTGGCTTTTATTTTTTCTTGATAGGCACTGTACAATTAATAGAAGTGGTTTATTGTCAATACTCTAAGGGGATTATTCACAAACATTCAATTAGTTTACTCATACAAAGGCATGAAATTAAATTTGATAATTATCTTGTTTTGCTAATTGTTTTCTAGACTCCCAGAATGCATTTTGATAAGACTTTTCAGCCCATCAACTTTTCTGAGCAACTACAGTTTGTGTGAAGAGAAAGCTACTTAGGTCCTGATAGAAAAGAATAATTTTCAGTACAAAATTCTTTAACATGTTGAACAGAAGGCAGGCAAATAGAACTGTGAAGAACTCCCTCAGGTGTTATAAAGCAAATGTCCATAATGACCTCTTGAAATTTAAGGCAGGGGAAAAAAAATCAGGGGCATCAAAATAGACCTATGGGAGTTGTCAGTGGTTTTGCAGAGATTAGCAATTGAAGGTATAAGATGTAATGGTATTTTTTGACTAAATATTAAATAAAGAGAAAATGGTAACTTTATTTGGAAAACAAAAACAGAAATCTATTGATTTGAATTAAAATTTTTATAATATTTTTTGTGAAGTCCAATATATAGAGCTATATATAATAACTCTAACCTGTAAGTGGCATTATTAACTGACATTTAGGGAATTTTTCCTGAATGTGTCGACAGGTCTCGCCTTTCTAAAACTGTATGACTTTCTAAAACTGTATGCATATTAAGTATAGGTCTAATTACTAGAACAATAGTTAGATTATCTTACCAATTGGTATAGATAGGCATACTACACTCAGCAATTTCTTACTAGGAAAGATATTCCAGCAAAGAAGTTTAAGGGCCAATTTAATTAAAGGCTGTGATATCCCTATTTAGGCTGAAGTGACATTGACTCTCACAATACATAATTAAATTTTCTCTATGGTGATCTTGCACCCCAGAATTGTTGTAGCTCTCTGTAAATGATGCATTTAAATTGTGCTTTAAAAATAAACAAAGCTTCAAAGCTGCTTAGAGAGACAGAAGGTCACTGCAGTCACCTATTTAAAATAAAATAATTCCCACAGAAATACACTTCAAAGTACTTGCAGTAGTTCTAACAGCAGCTATATTGACAAATACTTTAATTCATATTAAATTATTCTACTTAAAAAACATTCCTCATCAGTTGCAGAAGTCCCACAGAGATACAAAAAAAAATTGTTTTTTGGGAGCCTTCATTGTTTTTATTTATTTTATTATTTTTAAAACATTTTACTTCCAGTATAATTAATATACAGTGATAAATTAGTTTCAGTTGAACAATAAAATGATTCAACAATTCTATAGATTACTCAGTCCTCATCATGATATGTGTACTCTTTTTTTTTTTAATTTTTTTTCAACGTTTATTTATTTTTGGGACAGAGAGAGACAGAGCATGAACCGGGGAGGGGCAGAGAGAGAGGGAGACACAGAATCGGAAACAGGCTCCAGGCTGCCAGCCATCAGCCCAGAGCCCGACGCGGGGCTCGAACTCACGGACCGCGAGATTGTGACCTGGCTGAAGTCAGATGCTCAACCGACTGCGCCACCCAGGCACCCCTGATATGTGTACTCTTAATCCCCTTCATCGATTTCAACCATCCCCCCACTTCTGGTAACCACCAGTTTGTTCTTTTTAATCAGAGTATTTTTTTTTTTTTTTTGGTTTGCCAAAACAATTAATTCTTAATGAATGGATTAAACTTAAAGAGAAACAAAATGAATGCAACAGTGCACTCATAAGCAAGAATCCAAAAGCAGAATTCAACAAAGATTTACTTTTGTTATTCTTTGTGTTCTGATTTTTTAATGGCTCTTGACTGGGCTCAAAACACCAAGTAATAGGAAATGGGAAGTTCCACTATTCTAACTGCAAATACAAATGGCTAATGTCCCCAAAGTCCCACTGCCTTTTGCTTCAGATTTTTTTCTTTTCTTTTAATGAAGAGGGGGCCAAGATTTCCCCTCTGAATCATTTGACTGATTTTGCAACCTCCTATTTTAAGAAAGGAGGATAACAGGGCTATTTCCCATGAGTGACTCCATCACTTCACTCATGACTAAACTATTTTTATAGCTTGGCCACAATCCAGAAGCCTAAGAGCAAGAACACTGACAAAACTCATGGTGCATTCAGAACTGCCTGGCTGCACTCAAACCTGTAAAATTCACCAAAGGGTGGGTTGATATGTGAAAAAAGAAAAAAAAAAACAGTGGTGTTTGGGTCATTGGGTCCATCAATGTTTCATATGCTCTTAAACAATAAGGTCTCAAAGAGTTCCCCAACCTTTGAAGCGTTATTTTAAAAAGTGCACGCGCACACACACACACACACACACACACACACACACAAAGTAACATGAATTTCTGAATCATCAACATGGAAAGTAATAACATATATGGTTTTTCAGCAATATGCAGGGACAGACATTTGAAATTGTTTTAAAAATGGCCACAGCAGCTAACTATATAGTTTACAACCTGCAAGGGGCATGCTAGGTGAGTATGTGTATTCTCTCAGAAATGCTCCCATTGCCTTGTGATGTATGTTAGAAATTATTGGACTATAATTTTACAATATAGAAATGGGATTAATAATAATATAGAAATTATTATATCATTTTAAATGTACATCACAAATAAATAACACAGACAAAACTATTTAAGTAATCCAGGGTCAAAGACATGGAGAAAGAGCAGTTATATGAACTCAGGCAGTCCAATGCCAGAAACTATACTTTTAGCAACTATATAAATCAGCCTCCTTTTTCTAATCCATGAAGTCATTTTGTTAACAAAATATTTTATAGATTTTAAGAAAAATCACAAATGTCAATAATTCTGATGTCTGATTACGATGACTCACAGATACTTATTCCATTTACTTTCCAAACTATTCTGTGTCCTTAGGAAAGAGCTATATGGCCTAGCTACAGATGTATAATTATTCTCCTATGCATTCTAAGGAAAATTGTTTACTTTTTTACAGAAATAAGTATTGTTTATTTAAATGTTCAAACTTGTTAAAATGTTTGCATCAATGAGTTTTGTAATTCAATAAACTTCATGAAGCTTATCGAGTTTTCAAAATGTAATGTTATGATTAATTTCCTAAACTGTGCTACTTTCATGAGTAAATGGAAGATCTTTTTCCAATAAAGACCACATTTAACTTAGAGGGCCTATACATCTTATATTAATTTTATTAAGCTAGTTGTAACTTAGAAAATTAGCAGAGGAATGCAGGCCCAGTTCAAAGTGTTTTATCTGTAATGTAAACACATTGTGGTTTATCATTTGTCATTATATGCATGTCTCTAGTAGGATTATTTTATATACCTTTGTTTTATATCTACTGCTCAAGAGATTTGATTTGTGTTGTTTTTAAATCTGAGCTATACTTTCTTATCGTTGTGTGACTAGAGCTATTGCTCTTACATATCTGATATCTGTTGTCACCTTGTGGTAGTAAACTCTGAAAGCTTAAGTTAAAACATGGCAGGTTGTAAAAGTCTTACTGTAATTACCACAGAATTAAATTCAATTAACATAATAATAAAAGTATATTCTTAAAAAGGGTGTTAAAATTACAGTGGCCTACTTCTGGAAGATGAAAAAGAAAAAAACCCACGTCCTACAAATAGAAGTTTTCAAAAATAGTAAGTTAAGTTACTTTCACAAAGAAATTGGTTATGGGTTACAAAGAATATGTCAACTTCTATAAGACTGATACAGAAGTAATGTCTAGAGGGGTGCCCGGGTGGCTCAGTCCGTTAAGTGTTCAAATTTGGCTCACGTCATAATTTCGGGTTCATGGGTTCAAGCCTCATGTTGGACTCTGTGCTGACAGCTCAGAGCCTGGAGCCTGCTTCAGATTCTGTGTCTCCCTCTCTCTCAGCCCTCCCCTCCTCACACTCTGTCTCACTCTGTGTGTCAAAAATAAAAATGTTAAAAAAATTTTTTTAAAAAGAAGTAATGTCTAGAATTATATAAAAGCATCAAGTTTTATCTACTGACAATGACTCAAAAACTGTTGTTCTCTTTTGAACAAGTCTACTTATACACCAGTGTGTGAATAGTTGTGTATTGTGTATTTTTGTAGAATCCTTATGATTACTTGGAGTCAAGTCAGAAGTTATTGATCATATTCTAATTTTGATTCTGTATGTATCATTTTGGGTAAGTTAATGAATTTTTAATGTTATTTTTATCCGTCAAATTAGAGAAATAGCATTATGTCTCAACATTAAAATCTTCCATGAGATCGAAATATTCAAAAAGGAGAGAATTGACAAAGTAGATTTTTTTTTTTAAAAATGACCCAAATTTAGGTTTCACTGTTGGTGCTATACATTCTATAGGTTTGAACAAATGCATAATCACATATATCCATCATTATATTACAGACAGTGGTTTTGCTGCTCTAATATAATTGTTGTTTTTTTTTTTTTATAGTCTTCATTTCTTTGAAGATATTCCCCATCTGCTCATTCATGATTTCCATCTTTCCTTCTAGGTCATGATCAGCTAATTTCAATTTCAATATCGAGGTCATATATGATTTTTCATTCATTTGTTTATGAGTTCCATTTGTTTGCTTTTTTTACTTATTTTTTAAGTTTATAAATTTAACATAAATTATGACTAGATTAACAGTGGAAAGTAATACATACCATTATTTTACTTTTTTCTTCATTTTCCTTTTGCCTAAAAATCCTGTTCCTTCTTACGTCTCCTGACTGAATTTAGGAGATGATCATTCACATTTTCCCAAGTGCAAATTGATCTGGGAGTGGGCCCCCAGTATTGATAATAGAGCACATTTGCTTGATTGTGGGGACTAAGTTTTGGAATTCCCTGAACTTGCACTGATGGGTTTAACAAGGCAAAAAGTATTACAAAACCATAGGATGCTCACATCCAAGTTTGGGTAAACAAGATTAGGTAAATAGGTGTAGAGAGGGCTGGGCTGAGGCCCCAGGATAGAGAGGGTGGGGCAAAGGCCCCAATACAAAGAATATATGAGGTAACCAAAATTAGGTATTCAGGGCAGATAACGCCTGCCAATTTAGTACTACAGCAGAAAGCTTCTTTCACAGGAAGGGAGGAACAAATTGGGCAAACAGGTAAATAGGGCTATAGACTGCAGCAGGGTGAAGTTGCCCAGAGCGGAGCTAATTAACCAAAGAAAGGTGCCTTGTTGACCTTGAGGTTACAAGCTCTGTCTTTCTGGTCCCGAGACCAGTTTAGTAAAGAGGTGGTGCCTCCTATCTGCTGTAAACAACCTTCCTCCGGGTGCCAGGATTTTGCTTTGTATTAACCCAAACCCCTAACACCGCATATCTTCAAAACCCCCTTTCCCTCACATCCATGAGTTAATGTTCACAATTTCATTTTCTCTTTGTGCACATCCATTACCATGTTTGTAAGCCTTCTGATCCTAATAAAAATGGAGCAAGGAACCTTAATCAGGGCTCTTGTGGGCTCTTGTCTTCTCCCGGACTTCAGCCATCTCTCAAATTTTAATCCTGCGTCCTGCTTTCTTGCTAGACAAGAAAGAACTCTAGGCCCAGAGTCTGCAACACTTGATGTTGCTACAGCTGCCAGATCCAGTGTATTTGTCCTGATCAATGGTGAGTCCAGGGTTGGGCTATGATTTGCCTGTAGATTCATTGGTAATAACCTCTAGTTTCAGAGACTGTTGCAACATCACAAATACTACGATAATCCTTTCTGACTTTGAGTCTCAACTTCATTGAACTAACCAAAAAAGTGGAAAAATGGAAAACAATTTTTAAAAATAAAAGTTATCGTTAACTATAACAAAATCTCTATGTAAAAAGTCATTTTTTTTCTGTTTTAAGAATAGCAGTTACCAAGGTAAAGTGGTACTTTGCAATTGAAATTATAGTTAGATTAATAGGAATTACAGATATTCCTCTAATATAACAAAATGCTATAGGGTAAAATTGTGTCTCCACAAAAGTTCTTGGTTTTATAAGGCACAGTAACTTTTTACATTCCACCTAGAAAATCATAATTTATATTTTTAATTATAAGAGGAAAATCTTTGCCATTTTTTTTTTGCTTGATTTTTTTCCTCTAGTAAGAACTTGCAAGTTAAGATGTTATCTGAAATCTAGCTCAGTCATGGTACTTTGTTTCTGCCAGTAAACTTGTCCTGTTTTGTTTTTCACCCTGAACGATGTTTAGTTTCTTACATAAAATAAATAAACCTTAAGATTCATGAACCCTGAAATTCTGTTTAAAGAAAAAAGTTATTTAGAAAACTAATAATGCCAGGTCATGTGGTTAATATTATTCACTTGATTCTATCAATTATTAATTATTTTATATTTTCCAAAAAGTTATTCTTACATATTTTCTTATTATTACTATTTACCCAACTGCATATTGAAGAATTCTGTGAGCCGCAAAGTTGATAGAACTGTTTGATTATAATAATATAGACATAATGTGTATATCTACATGTATATCTTCAGTTAAGGACAGAAATAGCACTAATGAAAAAGTCTTCAGGGTACCTGAGTGGCTCAGTTGGTTAAGCGTCCGACTTCGGTTCAGGTCATGATCTCATTGTTTGTGAGTCTGAGGCACGCATCGGGCTCTGTGCTGACAGCTCAGACAGGGCCTGGAGCCTGCTTTGGATTCTGTGTCTCCCTCCCTCTCTGCCCCTCCCCTGCTCACACTGTCTTTCTCTGTCTCTCAAAAATGAATACACGTTAAACAAATTTTTTTAAAGAAAAAAAAGAAAAAGTCTTCATATTTCCATCCCTATTTCTACAATTAAAAAAAATGACATAAATGTGTATATATATATGTATATACAAACTGTATATTCCAGTATGTGCAAGATAATGTGGTTTTAAAAATTTTATCAAGCTTTCATGTTACTGATATATTTTATGTAACCGTATTTTACTAATACATAATGAAATATATCTAGTAGTTTGGAAAGAACCTTTAACTTGTAGTTTAAGGAAGTTAAATTTGAAATCCAGCTCTACACTAGCATGTGATAACTTGTCCTCTTCAAAATATGGAAAATAGGGGCACTTGGGTAGCTCAGCTGGTTGAGCATCTGACTCTTGATTTTGGCTCAGGTTATGATCTCATAGTTTGTGAGCCTAAGCCCCACATTGGTCTCTGTGCTGAGAGCATGGAGCCTGCTTGGCATTCTCTGTCTCCCTCTCTTTCTGTCCCTCCCCTGCTCTCTCTCTCAAAAATAAACAGTAAAAAATAAAATAAAATATGAATAAGAAACATTAGTTTTTAGTATTCTTAGGAAAAAATACAGGAGATATATATGCAATATTCCTAGAGTATTAATTACTTTATTAATATAAATAATTGTATTGGAAAAATCAGGGGACTATTCTGAACACATTCAGGGATACAAAACATTAAAGGTGCAATTTTTACTCTGGCATTGATTTTCTGTCTGCCTCTCAGCTTCTCCATGACAACTCTGGAAATATTTAACCATCCCACAGAGTTTTCATGTGGATTAACCAGTCATAGGTGGCTTTATGCTACTCTATTAAGTGTATTCAGGTGGTGAGTCCCCTATCTTACTAAGAAAATGATGTGATGTTCATTTAAGAAGATGCATCACCCACAGTCACCACAGGCATTTTGAACTGCCCACCTATAATAGTAATTTATTTATTCAGCACCATCCACACACCTGATGCCTCTTGTACCCGGCAACACTCGTATCTGGGAATAAATTTTCAACAAGTGACTGCAGAACATAAAACAGAGAAAAGAGCTTTCAGCTTTTCCTATGAGTAAAGCTGTTTGAAAGCTTCCCTTGTTCTAATTTTTAAAAAGGGGTTTCCTTTCATTAATCCAGTTTATAGTATGTGCACATGTTTTATTGAAACAGAGTGCACTACTCATGAAAATGTCTATTGGACAAACAAATTCTTTTTGTTTTTGTTCCTTTTGCTCTGTGGAAAATTGAGGAAAAATAAGAATTCATTATAGAAGGTCTTATGGAATGGCCTCTGAAATTAGAAGACATGAGGCTGCTTACAAGGTAGTTTCATGGAAAAATATAAATCAGCTTTAAAAATTAATCAAAAGAATAATTAATATATCCTGATGTTGCAAAATCAGAAATGGCGATACCTGTGATTTGTATGCTATCCTATTTGTTCACAATAAGAATTAAAAAAAAAATTAAAAGTTACATGTTTCTTTGCTGCCATTTTGTCATGCATTTTCAAAGACTCCTGTCTTCAATACCTGGGTCGATGGCAATAAGCACCTATAATTTGTGGTTGTTTCCACTGAGGAAAACTTAGTCTAGTTTTTCCAAACCATCCCTTTTATCACATCTTGGAGAATTCATCTTGCTTGAGTATTTCTTAGTGGGCAACTCATTAATTTTCACAACATTTTTCATTGCTGAATAGCTCTCATTTAAAACACAATAAAACAGAGCCATCAATTAAATTTTTTTTCCAAAACATATTTCCTTGTTAATTTTTTTTCTAAATCTATCTATCTATCTATCTATCTATCTATCTATCTATCTATCTATCATCTATAGCTTTAAGTATGTATATCCATATCTGTGTTTATATATCTATATCTATATATATTTGTATTTATAGCTACATCTAATATAACTGTGAAGCTGCCAGATTACTTACAGGACATTTACACACCAAAGAGGAAGGCAAAATCTTATGTCCATAAATGAATATTCAACTAAATGTGTGATGCTTGAGACAGTTGATGAATTAGATTTTGACAGGTTTATGGAAGCTACTTGATAAGTTTCCCATTGTTTAACTGTGGTGGGTCATGGGACTTGCTGAAAATAATACTGGCAAGAAAACAAGTACTCATATGATCTTAAAATCTCTAAGAACATAATAGTAAAATCAACGATTTCTGTTAAGTAGAAACGTTCTGTGTGTGGTATGGTCTCTGAGACTCTGAGCTGATTCTACCTGTTAACAGAGTCTATGTTTCCATATTGTCTGGGTGTCTTCCAGGTTAAATTGGCTGAGCCTGGACCATATTAGTGGTTCTATAGTAGCAAAATTGCATCTGGAGACCATACGCACACTTTCTTTCTTACCAATTTTCACTTGGTTCTATTTATTGAACTTATAGAAGTGCTGAGTGAGTCATGGCAAGCTGCCTGTCAAGTGAAAGGTGCCATCCAGCCCGGCTGAAGTCAGCAAAGGGACTCAACATCTTTGTAGTAAGTGGCTGGTAGGCAACAGCTTTGCAATTTCACAATTGCATATGTAAGCAATAAAATCACTTTTATTAGATGTACAAAATTTTAGTTGTAAGGGATTTGGTGTCATTTTATTTAATATGGGAATGCTTTTCATCCAACCTTCCATTTGAGATGTCCACTCACACTCTCTGAATGTTTCCTATACAAAGGCTATATTAGTTGAACAATTCCATTGTTTAGCTGTTCAAGTTGTTGGATGTTTCTTAAATTTTTAGTTCTAGATTTGGGAAAAAAGAAAAGGTAGGGGAAAACTAGCCTATCTGCCAAAGTTAGAAAGAGGAATTTGATAAATAACATCTGTGGGCTCTAGGTACAGGGGACCTTTTTATTATTATTATTATTATTATTATTATTATTATTATTATTTTTAATCAAATTAGAAGTTGTATGGAATAGGGACAGCTGGGTGGCTCAGACTCAGTTGATTAAGCATCTGATTCTTGATCTTGGCTCAGGTCATGATCTCGCGATCGGTGAGTTCAAACCCTGGACTGGGCTCAGCACTGGTGGTGCAGAGCCTGCTTGGATTCTCTCTCCTTCTCTCTGACCCTCCCCCACTTGTATTCTCTCTCTCAAAATAAATAAATTGTAAAAAATTAAAATAAAAAGAAAATACGTTGCATAGAATAAAAACCTATAGCAACTTTCAACTGTGATCCTGTCATTCTAAAACACTGAATGTTTCTGGAAAATGGCATTTCCGATCTTTTTACCTAATGTCTATCTCTTGCATTTACCAAGCATTTAACTCAGTTCTTCACTCTAAACCAATTAATCTCAACGGGGGGCATTTTGCTGCTCAGGGGACATTTGGCAATGCCTAGAGATATTTTTCATTGCCACAACTAAGGATGAGTGCTACCAGCATCTAGTGGGTAGAGGCCAGGGATGCTGATAAACATCTTACAATACACAGGATGGCCCTACAACAATTTCCTGACCCAAACTGTCAATTCTTCCAAAGGTAAGAAACAGTGATCTAAGACAACACAGGATTAATATAATCATTTTAACATATATACTTTTAAATAGGAGTCATATTATTTTCTACATTTATTACAATATATTAAGCAACTGAGGAAAGTGACTTGAGCAGTGTCACAGGGCTAGAAAATATCCCCCAGTTGAACCCAGGTTTACCTGGATTCATAGCCAATGCTTTATCTGCTTTATTCACTGGTATGGAAGGACAATGCTTACTTCTCATGCCAAAGCTATATCGTGAATTCAGGAGTAAATCATGACTGCTTGTTGGTAATTGGTTCCAAAGTAGTTAATCAAGCAGAAGAATTGTGGAAAGCCCTTTACCATGTTTTTACCTCTCTAGCTGTAGCATATTCACCTAAATGTTCTACCTATAATAATTATTGCCAAAATAAATTCAATATTTTCTTTCCTTTCTACGTTATAGGATGTCTGCTAATGACTTCTGCATATCTTCTCTCTCTATTGGATGGGAGGAGGGAAATGAAGAGTGGAAATTATGAGTGTCCTATAGTTTACTTAAGGATGTGTCTAGCAAATGTTAATTCCTTATTTTAAGTATCAATGCACCATTCCCTCACATATGTATTTAATAGATCATTTGTTACATATTTGCACAAAAGTATGGCATAATTCTACAGGGCTATGGTCAATTTATACTCATAACTTAATTTTTTTAACTCAAAAAATAATCTTTTTTTTTTTTAATAACTCAGCAAACTAACAGTTGGAGCAGAGTATCTAGGCCCAGTTAAATGTCACTGACATTATCTGTGATAGTAAAGAAACATTGGAGGCAAAAGAGGGCACGTGTCAACCTCAATTTGTGGAGGGTATGGAAATTTCTTTAAGACAAAGCTGTGAGAGGAACTCAATCAGAGACACAAATTGTGAAACATAAGCCTCCACTCCATTTTGGTTTGCAGTGGTAATGTAAACACTAGATTTTTTTTATCAAAAGAAAAACAATTGGGGCACCTGGATGGCTTAGTCAGGTAAGCATCTGGCTTCTGCTCAGGTCATGATCTCACAGTTTGTGGGTTCAAGCCCACATCGGGCTCTGGGCTGACAGCTCAGAGCCTGGAGCCTGCTTTGGATTCTGTATCTCCCTCTCTCTCTCTCTCTTCTCCTTTCCCACTTGCACTCTGTCTCTGTCTCTAAAAAATAAATAAACGCTAAAAAAAAAAAAGAAAAAAAAAAGAAAAAAGAAAAACAATCCATGAGAAGTTAGGTAGAATCAACTCATTGTGACTCTTTCAACATACCTTCTCCACTAGGTCTGTGTTCTATTTGCACACACATTTGCCAAAGTTTTAAAATTATTTTAAATATATTTCTTACTCTTTAATATTTAACATTTTATTCATGGAGACTGAAAGTTGTATTAAAATATTTCTAGATTTTTGGGGCACCTGGGTGGCTCAGTTGGTTAAGCGTCTGACTTTGGCTCAGATCATGATCTCACGGTCTGTGACTTGAAGCCCCATGTCAGGCTCTGTGCTGGCAGCTTGGATTCTATGTCTCTCTCTCTCTCTCTCTCTCTCTCTCTCTCTGCCCCTCCCGCACTCATGCTCTGTCTCTCAAAAAATGAATAAATGTTAATTTTAAATTGTTTTTGAATATTTCTAGATTCTTAAAAATATTGTCTGAAATGTCTTATAAAACATCTTTTTTTGTTTAATAAAAATTACATTTTGAAGATAAATGTAACTCTTCAGGTATTTCTAACTAGTCAGTATTCTCCTCACTCTCACTCACTCCCCCCACCTGCCCTCTAAACCCTTCTCCCTGATTCAGCTCAGCTACAGTCATGTCCAGGAAGTTTTTTATTTTTTTTTTTATCTCAGCAACAAAAGTGAGAACAAAAAGTGGCTGAGATGGAGGCAATTTGGCATCAAGTACAAGAAGCGTAATGTGCTTTTAGGAAAGCACAAGGACCTCACCACAAGAAAGACAGCCACTCTGAAGCAGGGAGCAATAGCAATTAGCCAGAAGAGGGTTTGGGCACAGAGTCACATGTCTTGAATTTGCTGGACAGAGACTAGTCCCTCCAGGCTGGTGATTGAGGAAACTGAATTCCTTTCTGTTAGCATTATGAATGGTACCTTGGTAGCAACGCTAGAAGACGATGCCCAAAGGCAAATATTATTTGGCAATATAATCCAACATTTAGCAAGCGGCCATTTTCCCAACTCTCCTATATCTCCCTAGGTGGAAAAAAAAAATCCTTGATTTAAAAAAAAAATTAAATTTAATCTCTGATGATTTTTTAAATCTCTATTTCTACACATTTTTCAAAGTGCATTGTACTAATTTTTCAAAATATTTACTCTATTGTTCTAATAATTACATTGGTGTTTTTTGATCATATATTTTCTTCTGCTTGTAACAGGGTATGATCTAAATTTATTCGAAATACTCTAATATACATTGATAATCTTTGGTTTTATCTGCGTATGATTTTTTTTTAATTTTGAAAAAAAATTAACATGTTCCTTTCCCAAGTTATTTTAAATTCAGATATAATCCTGCAGTGGTTCATGAAAAAAAACAAATACTCATTGCTACAACAAACACACGGTGAGAATCTACATACCATCCTACATTTGCTTTAATCACATGATCAAATAATGCTTATTTGAGCATCCACAAAATTGCCTGTGGGTGTGGTAAGAAAAACAGAAGATGAATAGACAAACAGTGCAATATGTCTGCCCTAGAGTGGTTATACTCTTGTATGAAACAACAAAAGCAACTACAACACAATGCTTATACAGAACATACATATGTATAAAATATCCTGTGAGCACAATAAAGGAGTATATTTCATTTTGGCTGGATGGGAAAGGAAAGACACTACAAGAACAGAATAAACTCTCTTGTTTTCCTAGAAAAATCTCAAACCATCCTAAAATCCTAACAAATCTACAGTCTTGTTTTTTGGTTTAATAACAACTTTGATATTATTAAATAGACTGTTCAACTAAAATTATACAATCTTAGGTAGGTAAAGTACTATTCCTTTGTACTGGTGTTCAGAAAACAAATTAAAAACACCGGCTAAATAAAAAAAGCTGATGTTTTCAATAATTTTCATATCAGATTCAATGAAAGATACATCAATATAACCAGAATCTTTTCTTGTTTGTATGTGTGGTTATTTTATCAGAAGCCTATAATATGAGTATAGAATTCATTATCACTCACTTTTCTGAACAGACTATTATCTCTCAAAACAACTTATTTTATGTTGAGATAGCTGTAAATTATAGCCCAGAAGCTTTTGCAATTTTATTAAATTGCAATATGATGGGTCCAAATAGAGTTGCACTTTAATTATTTTTAAATAATTTCAATAGATCCAGAGGCGTCTGGGTGGCTCAGTTTGTTAAGCATTCAACTCTTGGTTTCAGCTCAGGTCATGATCTCATGATTTGTGGGTTGGACCCTTGCACAGGGCTTCCTGCTGACAGTGCAGAACCTGCTTTGGATTCTATTTCTCCCTCACTCTCTGCACCTCCCCCACTTGTGCACACACTCTCTCTCTCAAAATAAATAAACTTTAACAAAGTTAAATAATTTCAATAAATCCAAAACCAAGTTTAAAATGGTATTTTTTCTATGGTCTTTTATACAATGGCTTATTCATACTTGTATCCATTCAATTGAATTCAGTATCTAGCCAAAGTCAGGCAGTAGGTATATGGTTATTTAGACATACATATTTTCTGAAAAATGAGAAATTGAGCATTTCAAGGAATTGCAATTTACAATGGAAAAAGTTAGACTTGAGGGTTATATTCATGCACATAATTGAATTTAATTGAAACATTTAATTGAAAATACACAAGAAACAACAGTTCTCATTTGAAGTTTATGAAGAGAAACCCACAGCAAATTTCAGGTACACAATCTTCAGGAGCACTAGATAATTTTCTCAGCCTTTTTTTTTTTTTTTCAATGTCTTCTCAGATTAAACAGACTTCCTTTGTATCTATTACATCAATCCTTGTATCTATTGTACCACTGGCCATCCAGACTAATCAGAAGTTTACTTTACTAATTTACTAATTTACCTCACTAATCAGTTATTACTTGAAATTAGCAGATTCTCTTGTCTTGAATAATCTGGAGTTAATTTGGTGATATATAAACAGTAAAGGGAATCTGAAATATTTGAACAAAATTCAAAATGAAAGGTCTATTTCAGTTACCCTCATTGCCACAACTGACTCAATTATCTTGACCTCTTAAGTCATTATTTCAAATGAAAGGAAGAGAAAAAATTGTATTTCAAATGAATTAAAGTCAAAATGATGAAATTCTTTTGATAAAGGTTTTGATAAAGGCTTTTAGAATCTATTAATACTTGATGCTCTCAAATGTAATACTAACACATCTAACTCAAATTACTTTTTACTTATTATATATACATATGCATATGTATTGTTTTTATTTAAGGGCCTGGGATTTAAGAATACTTTCTTAAATTGTTGTTGACAACAATGTTTTGTTCAATTTCTTCTAGTCTCTTCTTACATAATCCTTTTATTTGGAATTTGGTTGTCGTGGATTGTTTAAATACCTAAGTTGCTAAACTAAATCTCTATTTTTTTGCGGGGGGGGGGGGGAAGGGGTGTGGTTTTTTGGTTTTCCTCTTTAATTTTTGTTTTCTTAAATTCCCTGAATATTATATTATTCCTCAAGGGACAATTTTTGTTTTGTTAAGAATTATTTGACTATATTAATAATGAAGCAAAAAGAGTACATATTATGTGTTCTTCATTCCTGAGTGAAGCTTGCCAACTGATACTCCTTATTCTACGATGAGCTGGTGAACAGTCTTCCATTTTACTGAGCATTCCCAAATGCCAAAGTGCAAATGATTTATTCTGGGTTACTATTGCTGCTGTTCTTGTCCTTCTCAGTCACATAATTACATTTTTTTTTGTATGTATTTACCTAGTGTTCAGGAAGAGGGGAAGGGGGTCCTGTCAAATGTTCTGTATTATATACATCAGGGTACCCTCTATCTCAGTCCAGAGACCCTCTCAGGTTTAGAACTGGCAAATCAGCTCTCTCCTCTTTCCTCAGCTTTTATTGAATATGTCATTTACTATGGCTTCCACTGCCTTGCTTTAAGAGTTAACACACTTCTGTTCTTCTTCTATTATTTTATTTTAATGAGGTTCCAGGAGGGCAAGTAGTTAAACTGAGCTCAGAGTCTTAAACCAGAATCCCCAATTACCTATTTTTCAAAAATTTTTTAACATTTATTTATTATTGAGAGACAGAGCGTGAACAGGGTAGGGGTAGAGAGAGAAGGAGACACAGAATCGGAAGCAGGCTCCAGGCTCTGAGCTGTCAGCACAGAGCCCGACGCGGGTCTTGAACTCACAAACCACAAGATCATGGCCTGAGCTGAAGTTAGACGCTTAACCGACTGAGCCACCCAGGCGTCCCTCCAATTACCTGTTAATGCTTGTTTTGATTTGTCTGAACCCTTGGCAAGAGGATCTTACTCATCTTTTCTTTCTTAGTACTTGGCATAGTGTCCGACTGAGTTGGCATTCAATGATATTAATTTAAGGAATTAATGTTTACCTGCAAAATGCTCCTTTTTCAACACTTAACTGTTCTTAAGACCATAAAAGAGAGTCTCTATCTATAGGTGTATATATGAATTCCTGTTATTCTATAATTTCCTAAAAGGGCATTTAAGAAAATGCCACCAAATTTCCTCTAATTCATCCCAATTTTGGTAAAACATACATTGCATCATGGATTTTGGAATCGGAGTAAATTATGAACACCAAAATGAAAGCATTTTTAATGTGATTGAATTATTGAACATTCCCAAATGAATTATGTAAATGATCAAGAAATCTATTGATTTAGAATTCTAAACAATTTGAAAGAGGTTTAAAAAGATTTAGGTAATTGTGGGTGAAAATGAACATATCAAGTTTAACTTTAAGGCAAAAATCATCATTAGTTCAACTTATATATATGGTAAAGATATATTAGTGTGTTTTTCCTTAATTTATCCTAAACTCCAAAACACACACACACACACACACACACACACACACACACACACACCTGTGTATGTGTATGTGTGTATATATACATATACGTTTATATGTACACATGTATATATATGTATATATATATATATACGAAGTAACATTTTTTGTAATGTATTTTTGAAGACAAAATTCTAATTAATGTCATTTATGGTGATTAAATAGGTCAGAAGGAGGCTTGAATTTGTATTTATATTGTAAAAGAATTAAAGCTGTATCAGAGACAACAGAGAATCTGCCGCCATAAAAGGTAATTTTTACAAATTTAAAATGGTCATAGAAACATGCATTCATGAGCTTGACTAAGATTAAGCCAAACTTCCAAACTGCAAAGTTACAAAGTTCCAAAATACCCTGAATTATCCTTAGAAATTATTAAAAGTAAACCTGATAAGCAAATTCAAAATAAAGTGAATCTTAAGAACAACAGCTTAACACCAGTTTTCTACCACAGAAGTGACTATTTTGCTTTTATCTCCAAATAATATTTTTTTTAGTAATATATTTGCTGGCCATTTAGTTATGGCTATTTAGTAGTTATACCTGTCTTAAAATTTGCTGCTTACTGCACTATTCTCTCTTACTGTAAGGATTAACATTTCCTCTATTAAATTTCTTCCATTTTGATAGAAAGCCAAGACTATACATCTGTGTTCCTTGGGCAGGATCAACTATCTCAATCCCCTTCAGCAGAATCAGGAGTTTGTGCGCCAACTGAGCAATAGCATTTAACATGAGATGTTCAATGGTGAACATCCAGTGAATATCCAGGCGTAGTTTAAAATAAACGTTTCCATTATTTTTCTTGCAATTATATTGAGTTACATTAAACCTTATTGGATAACAGAAGGAATATAGTTTATGGAAGCAGACTGTCCTGGATTTTAACCCTGGCTCCACAATTTCTGTTATCCTGGAAAATTTGCTTAACACACTTGAGATTCGGTTTCTATTTTGTGAAGCACTTATGTGATGATTGAATGATAGTAAGTATTTAGCACAGTAATTGGCATACTAGGCTCATAATACATGCTATTTCTCTCCAAAATACCTAAAGTCAGAATTAAAAATAATAAAAGCCCTATGTGAATAGTAATTATCTCAGCACATGTAGGAAGCATTTCCTGTCAAAAGGTCATTTTATAATGCAAACAACCAACAACCCATAAATTTGCCACTGAAAAATTTTTGACTTCATTTACCATAACAGGTAAGTTAGGCTTCTAGGTATAAGCTGAGTTCTAACTAGTTTAACTCTAGGATAATAATCCTAAATTCAAGGAAATCAGGAAGTATCTTGGTTTTAGAATTAGCTCCTGATAAAGCTTGTCATTAAAACTTATCAAAGGATTTGCTTTAAACTAATTACCTAATCAAAGATATTTGAGAAAGGATATTTGCTCCACTGTAGAGAGACCTATGTTTCTCTAACTGAAGAAACTGAGTAAGTTCCTTAACATTTCTAATGCAAGACTATAGGGGAAATACATATACACAATCTCTCTAAACATATTTATGTATAAATATGTACATTATATATATCATGTATATAATCTCTCTACATATACATATATATACATATATACACATGTATATTTACAGAGGGGTAGAGAAGGAGGAAATGTCAATGCCTATCAGTAGCATTATATTGCACTCATAATTGATAAAGGATAAAAAAAAACATAGCAGATGAAGTCCTAGAAGCAGGTAAACCACAAAATGTCAGAACAAACAGCAGGTTTGATGTTTTGGAAGATTCACCCATTGAGAATGAAGATACATAATAATTCTGTGAGTTATTGAATCTATGTCCCTGGTTTCTGTTTCTCAAGAAACTCAAACTGTACATTGGGAAATATTGTCAGAAACACAGTTTCATTGATTGAATTAATAAAGCCATGGAACAAGTCTGTAATCCAGCATACAATAATGTTGCTTGGACTATTTCCCAAAAACTCTCATCCTAAGGGTATGACCCTGTGATTCGCTTAAGAACTGGGTAGGGTGTCTGAGTGGCTCTGTCAGTTAAGCATCTGACTTAACTCAGGTCATGATCTCACAGCTCATGATTTCAAGCACCGTGTCAAGCTCTGTGCTGACAGCTCAGAGTCTGGAGCCTCCTTTGTATTCTGTGTCTCCCTCTCTCTCTGCTCCTCCCCCACTCGTGATCTGTCTCTCTGTCTCTCAGAAATTAATAAACATTAAAAAATAATTTAAAAATATAATAAATACTACCCTTCAAAAAAAAAAAAAAAGAACTGGGCAAAGCTAGATGTATGATGAAGCAACTCACAGGTGAGGTAGGCAAAGTAGGAACTGATACTAAGTCATTTTCAGTAAAACAGTAAAATTGTTGTGCTATTTAAAAATGCATTTTCTATTACTGAATCCAAACAGAATACTAGTAAATTGGAAATTAAAGTAAGTAAACAAAGTTGAATTTTAATGTAATGGTGTTGTTTTTATTTACAAAAGCTATGTATTCGATTTTTGGGGCAGTTTTGGATTTACAGCATAATTGAGAGGAAGGTACTGAGATTTCCCATATACCTCCTGCCTCCACACATATACAGTCACTCCCATTATTAGCATCCCCTACCAGAGTGGTACATTAGTTACAGTTGATGAAAAACTGTATTTTTATTGCTGAAAAATTTTAAAGTATAAAATCTTGAACATTAGAGCAAAAGAGCACAAAGAAGAAACTAAAAATCATCTATAAGGCCATGTTGCTAAAAAAAGATATTAAAACATCAGTATTTTCAATGCATGAATTTACATATATTTATTCTCTGAAGTAACATTACATTATATTCTTTTATAAAATTGAGAAAATAAACATATAACTTCTAATCTGCTTTCTCACTTTAAATATGTATTATGAACATTATCTTAGTTAAAGTCTCTTCTAGGACACCATTTTTTAAACGTTTATTTATTTGTGTTGAGTGGGTAGGAAGGGGCAGAATGTGAGGAAGAGAGACAGAATCCCAAGCAGGTTCCATGCTCAGCACGGAGCCCAGTTCAGGGCTTGACTCCGTGAACCAGGAGATTATGACCTGAACCAAACAAAATCAAGAGTTGGTCGCTTCACTGACTGAGGCCACCAAGGCACCCCTAGAATACCATTTTTAATGATTGTATAGTATTTAATCATATCTACACAAAACAATTTATCTAATATATTTGTCTTCACTTCTCTTTTGAGGGCAATTGTTATCAATTAGATTATGATTGTCAAATCCTTGCTATCTTCTTGTAATAGATTAGTCATAAAAGCTCATTGTCATGAGACTTTGCAGTGACTTTCAGTAAAGAAAATTGAATATAACCCCCCTTCCCCTTCCTTCCATTAACTCTGGCTACAGCTTTGTGACTTCTTTTAAACAACGGAATATAGACAAAGTGTGATAATTCTTCCATTTCCAGAAAGTACTTTGTGGTGTCTAGTTTTAAGCTCACTTCATTTAAGCTCTCTGTCATTGATATTGGAGTTTCTTCACACTGAAATCAGATGAGAGGACACGAATCCAAAACAGCCTGGCAGAGGCAGAGCTGGCCTGCAGCCTCGTGTGTATTATATAAATGCTTGTTTTTATAACTGACATTTTGAGTTTTTTATTACCAAACCAAACTTGATCAATGCAATTATTATATAAAAGGTTGTAGTGACAATCTTTACAGATTCATCTTTCTGTGTATTTCTTGTTTGGTTGCTAAGGTTGCATTCCAACAATTTAAACTGAAGCTTTGAAAGATTCTAATATTTTTAAGGTCTTTAATTTGAATCACTAAATTTTATTCAGAAACAAATAACCATCCTACCTCATCAAATGTATGAGAATACTCATTCTGCTGCATCACACAAAAGGGGTGGGAGGAGGATTAAAACACGTGCATATAATATGATCTATCTACTGATGATGAAATCTTGAACAAAAGTTAAAATATATCACCTGCAGGGGTGCCTGAGTGGCTCCTCCAGTTAAGTGTCCAACTTTGGCTCTGCTCATGATCTCTCAGTTCATGGGTTTGAGCCTTGAGTCAGGCTCTTTGTTGTCAGCACAAAGCTCGCTTTGGAAACTCTGTCCCCCTCTCTCTCTGCCCCTTCCCTGCTTACACTCTCTCTCTCTCAAAAATAAACAAACATTTAAATATATATATGTATACATATATATATATATATATACACACACATATATATGTATATATATGTATATATCACCTGCAATATTTTACAAAAAACTTTCATTTTATCCTTAACTAGGCATTTAAATATTTCTACTGAAAGCACACTATAATATATATTTCAGAATACTCCTTGGGAAAAAATTATATTTGTCACAGATGGGCAGATTTTATTGTCCCAATGCTGATTCATTCCCAGATTGATGGACCCGAAAACTTCAGGAAATATCAAAATATCTTTCTTAT
Source organism: Herpailurus yagouaroundi (assembly GCF_014898765.1). NCBI lineage: Eukaryota > Metazoa > Chordata > Mammalia > Carnivora > Felidae > Herpailurus > Herpailurus yagouaroundi. The sequence continues at coordinate 35,365,296 of NW_024412413.1, forward strand.
CCTTGCACGAAATAACTTATGACTCTTATTCTTAGCAGGAAGGCATGTAATTTCATACTCTGCATCAGAGGACCCATCATTTGCTAAAGATCCCAGAACATCATTAGACAGTTAATTAAGAGCATTAGGAGTATTATACCACTAGAAAAATGTCATTAATTCTTCACCTGTGCCAGTTTCAAAATTAGGCCACTCTCTTTTAAATATACCTTAAGTAATGTGTACAGGGTAAACGGAGTAAGAAGTTATGCAATCATAGAACCATAACAAAGCTGTTAAACCAGGTATAAGTGGTCTTATTCTTGGCTTCAATCCAAATTATTAAGGTACAGCATAGAAAACAATGAAAGAAATATTGGTTAACCATTATTTGTCAGCTACCGTGCCAGGTGTTTTACAAATATTGACATAGCTATTAATTCTCTCCCTGTAAAGATTCTCCTTTAGATAGAATGTTCTCCTTCCTTGCCAAAGGTATGACTAGATCTACTAATAACATCTCTTACAGCTAGATGTGGCCATTTAGTCAATAGCATCTGTGCTTATGCAATGTTCACAATTTCTAGATCATGTTTTTGTATAAGAAAATCACTTGCCTTACACATCTTTCATTCTTTCTATGTGTTGAAATGAAGTCATGATGTTGTGAACAGCAATAAAATGCAGGTGACGACAATAGAGGCTAACAAAGAGAAAGAATGGAAGGAAACTGAATCCTGAATAACTGTAGAAAATAGTTCCCCTTTCAACCACTTGCTCATCTATGAATACCTACTACACAACAAAAATAAACTAATCTGGGTTAAAACACTTTATTTTGAATTTCCTTTCTCATTAGTATGGTTTATATACTAATTATTAAAAAAACTGACTAATCTCTTGCCAAACGTTTTTCTGTTTTGTTTTGTTTTGTTTTTAAAACTGAAATATGTAGTAGTGGCTTAGAACTTGGGAGGGCAGGCAGTGTTGCAGGCCAAAAAGGTGGTAATTCTCATTATGTCATAGCAAATGTTTGGTTACATTGCTGTTGTTTGTTAACCTTGAGGGCAGACCCCATGCCCACCAAGACTACAGCTATAAAGGAAATTAATGAAAATCCAATAACTTGAAGTCTCTCATAGGTTGGGAAAAGCTATTCAAATGTAATTAGCAGGAGATATTACTTTTGTTCAGGTATTTTCTCTGAGACCTCTAATTAAGAATTTCAGCCACATATTGTGAGTTAGACCCATGGCAAAGATTACTCCAAGGGAGGCATTTCAGATGGCTTATTGCTTCACATGGCCTCATTAAATCCAGGGCAGACAGATGATCTAAGCACATAACTCAGTAAACAAAAGAAGAGAATTAGTAGGCTTAAATACGATGTCAAGAATAGAGTTTAAGTTTGGTTACTCACCAGAGGAAGTTGTTCTAAATAAATAGACTTAAAACTTGCTACATAATTTTACTTCCAAAGAAACAAGCCTGAATTACAAAATTATCTGTGATTGTTTCATTCCTACAAAAGCCGCCAGACTCACAAACTTGCCCTAGCAGGAAGTAAACTGTAAAAGCTCACCATCCCCCAGAAAAGACACACATTCCAATAGTCACTTAAATATGGCTATGCAGAAAAATGATGCATCAGTCAGTGTAAACTGACTTTTGCTACAAGGACAAAATCTCTACAGCATATGACTGAAAAAAAAAAGTTTTATTTCCTGAACTTAAAACGTTTGATGTGAAATTAGCCATCTTTCCAGGGCACAGGCCCACATGACAATACATGTTTCCACATCATAAAGATGTTTCCACATTATTTCACTGGCCCAAGAAAGTCATGTGGCCACATGTAACTTCAAGGAGGCATAAAAGAACAATATTCTCTCTGCCCATATGTAGAGGTATACCCATTAGTACTGCATATTAATAATATCTACCCTAAATAAATAAGAAAATACCTCTCCTAGAGTAAAAGCAAGAGACATACAGAACAAGATATGAAGACTTGCAGAGAGGAGAATCTACAGCTAGATGTGCTAACAGAATTTACTCTATTAATATGACAGGATTCTCCTTGATTCCTGCCATTCACCAATTAATAAATGAATGTGTTTCCATTCTTCCTTTTTCCCAGATCAGTTTCAGAATTATATGCAAAGTGATGGAAGAGATACCACATTGTGCAGAGATCCTGGATTTTGAACTGGATGAAATAAATACATAGTAGGATTTTATATCTTCTTCACAGAAGAGAGAATAAATATACCTATGTATGGGAAAATTATATGAATAAATATTTAGTGGAACATACATGAAGATGTTTACAGAGAAACCTAAATGCCCTGGTATCCATTATAACCTTCCTCTTGGTGACTGAACCCCTAAGGTTTTAGTTGAGTACATGACCACCTACGTTATTATGGGTCCTCTGAGAGTCATATGATGGGGCACAGTCAGATGTGAAGGAGATATGACACCGAGGTAATTGGAAATGGGTTAAAAGCTGGCAAGGAGCACCTTCAGACTATAATACAGTGTGCCATCTGTGAATGAAATAATGTAAGGTAAGATGACTGGGTAATAAGAGTCTCAGAGTTGAGTACAACAGTGAGGAAGTATATGTCAAATCAATAAGGAGCCTCAGAAAAAAAAAATAACTGCCTACTAGAGAAGTTCCGAGTTAAGCACAAATGGTCAAGCCCTACTAACCCAACAAGTGTCATCACTGACTTGCTACAGGCCAAAAAGTGCCTAACCCTGACTGGAATGCTACAGTGAACCCAAGGTACATCAACTTGGATGCTGACAGCCAGTTACATTCCTCATGGCATCATCTCTTAAAAGGAGCTCGGAGTCATGTATTTCCATAACTGATTCATTACTTACCTAGAAATTACTATTATCATCAGTCTCTCTTTAAGCTAGGATTGGCCACGACTGATTTTAGTCAATGGAATAAAATAAACGATTTTTGCAACTTAAGTACAATATTTTATAAAGCAATTTCTTGTTTCCCATGTCCTCATTTCCCTCATTACAAAGGTTAAAATTTGGACGCTATCATGTGAAATAAGACAAGACTTTAGGTGACCAAATATCAAAGGGATATAAGAAACCCGAGTCTCTTTATGACCTTCAGGTGGGCTATTGCCATACTAGTTTAACTGCCCATTCCTAAATCAACTGCCCATCTCTAGACTGTCACTTGAGAGATAACTGATTTTCTATCTTGTTTGGGGAATAGATCTTGGAGACCCTTCCTAGTAGCAATTAAACCTATCTAATATGAATACACATTATTCTAACGCCTCATAGAAATATTACTCCAGTATAAAAGCAGAGGTAAACAACATTCATAATTAATTCTTAAGTTTCCACCCTAGTAATCAATAGCCCTAGTGCTCAAATTTGTAGAACAAGCCCCAACCAGAAATATGATTAGTACCTAAAAATCCTCCCTGATTCAGACAACTGGAGTTCAAATTTTGGCTACACTATTACTAGTTGTGTTATCCTTGAGAAGCCATTTAACCTTTCTAAACCTCAAGTTCTTATCTTTATTTTGAAAGGGTCATTATTATTGCATCTATTTCATAAGATTATGGAGATGAATTAAACAATAGGATAACATTCTGATAAATATAAAATTTAAATATTGATCATAATTGCTCAATGTTATTAGCATTCTTGCTCTACCCTTGCCATTACTCTCCTGTTCCCTAAGTGTTCTAACCCCATATTATTTGTAGAAATGATTGCTAATATTTTTAAATAACCCCAGTATAATTCTAAATGGTATTATCCTCTATCATCTATCTATCTACCTATATTTATTTGTATGAACTATGAGTGTATTTAGTAATTTAAAATGAATCAAGATCATTGTCTCAAATGAAAGAAAAGCTGATGGAGTATGGAAAGATGTCAGAAAAGAAAGCTTAAAGCATTTAGGGGACAATTAAAAATGAGACTGACAGGGCTCAGTCGGTTAAGCATCCGACCTCGGCTCAGGTCATGACCTCCCAGTGTGAGTTCGAGCCCCGCTCTGTGCTGACGGCTCAGAGCCTGGAGCCTGCTTTGGATTCTGTGTCTCCCTCTCTCTCTCTGCCCCTCCCCTGCTCATGCTCTGCTCTCTCTCTGTTAAAAATAAACATTAAAAAATTTTTTAAAAAATGAGACTAACAGTGAATGTGCTAACAATAACCATACAGGTGTGTTAATAAAATATGATAAGTGACTCAGAAAAGCCATCAGGAAACAGAAAGTATGTCAAAGCTCTTTGCTGGTGTGGGAAAGATATTGTGCATGAGGGGAAAACAAATTAGGTATGTTAGGAAAAGTAAGGGTTTTTGATTCAGTGATTATTCAACAGTATTTTTAGGAATATAGAAATGGAGAGGAATCATATGTAATTCTATAGGAGACCAATTAAACAATCATATCTTTAAATGCTTTAAATATATTTATTTAGGTAAAAAAAAAACTGAGAATACTGATACAGGGAAAGGAGATAATCAAATGCACGTATAGTTTGTGGCAATGAGTTTTTGAAAGAACATCTTTAAAAGGCTATTTTTTGGGGTATCTGGATGGCTCATTTAGTTGAGCACCCAACTTTGGATCAGGCCATGATCTCATGTTCATGAGTTTGAGACCTGCATTAGGCTCTCTGTTGCCAGCACAGAGCCTGCTTTGGATCTTCTGTGTCCCCCTCTCTCTGCACCTCCCCTGTTCATGTCCTCTCTCCCAGAAGTAATAAACATTTAAAAAATAGGGGCTCCTGGATAGTTCAGTTGGTTAAGCATCCAACTTTTGCTGAGGCCGTGATCTCATGGTTCGTGAGTTCAAACCGGCATTGGTCTCTGTGCCAACAACTCAGAGACTGGAGCCTGCTTTGGATTTCGTGTCTCCTTCTCTCTCTGCCCCTTTCCCACTCGTACTCTGTCTCTCTGTCTCTCAAAAATAAATAAACATTAAAAAACAAAAAAAACCTAATTTAATTGGTATTAAAAGTGCATTCGGCATCTTAAGAGGACTGAAATTGATTTGAGGTGTTTCTATTTAGAAAAATCATGTTCTGACACAGATTTGTACACACCATCTGTGATTAGGCACACAAATACTTCTGATCTATGAAAGGTTAACTAGATTCTCTTGATCTACATGAGTTGCCCTTAAATTGCTGCTCTAAATGTTTTTAACTATCTGAACATCTAAGTTCATTCTTTTCTTTTTTCTTTTCTTATTTGTCTTCCACTGAAGATAAACCTTAAGATCTAAATAGGTTCTGGTTTCTAGCAGAATGTGGCTATCATGATCAAAACCCTATATTATTTTCTTGTTTAGTTTTATGAGGTGTTGGAAAATAGATTAAATGGACTCAACATCATTGCCTGTTTTTCTCGAGTAAAAATAGAAATATTCTTCCCATGGTAAGAATAACCCCACCATCTCTACATAGTATCCTATCACTTCCTCCCTATGCTTCATACTAAGGCTTTCTTATGATTATTTAATCATACCCTAAATTTTGAAGGGGAAAAAAATCTCCCTTAAATCCACATACCTGTTGGATATACACAGAATCCTTGACTGATAGTTGGTTTTATTTTTGATGGTTCAACTTAAGATTTTTCAGCTTTATAATGGTGCAAAAGCAATATTTATTCAGTTGAAAGTAGACTTCAAATTTTGAAATTTTATCTTTTCCCAGGCTAGTGATATGTGGTACAGGTACTCCCTCATGATGCTGGGCAGAGGCAGTGAGCCGTAGCTCCCAGCCAGTCACCTGATCACAACTGATACACCTACAACCACTCTGTATCCATACAACCATTCTGTTTTTTCAGTACAGAATTCAATAATTACATGAGATAACACTATATTACAAAACAGGTTTTGTATTAGATGAGTTTGCCCAGCTGAAGGTTAATGTGAGTATTCTGAACTGTTTAAGGCAGGCTAGCCTAAGCTATGATGTTCCGAAGCTTAGGTGTATTAAATGCAGTTTCAATTTGTGATGGTTTACCGGGACATAAACCCCAAAGTAAGTCAAAGAAGATCTGTAAGTCTCTTTCATTCCCACTAAATCTTGTTTCCAAATATTTATCAATACATTTCTCTTGCAACGCGGTGTCCATACTCAAGTCTTTACTAAAACAAGTCTGCTTAAAGTTGTGAATGACTTATTATTTTTCTTGGTTTCTCTTCGATTTGACACTGTCCATCACTTTCTTTCTTCACATGCTTTTTTGCCTTGAAATTTGGAATAACACTTTTCCACATTTCCCGCTACGTACACAGTAACTACTTGTCTTTTTTATGGCTTCTTTTCTTCTGCTCCATTCCTATCTGTTGGTGTTCAGTTTTCAACACCCACCATAATGTCTTCTAATGACATTCTTTTCGATAAAAACATCCATTTCCTTGACTTCACTCAGCAACTATTTGCTCACGAGTGTCATTTTTTTGTAACTCTCTAGAGTTCTAGCCTGAGATCATTTTTGTGTATTGAAATCTATAATACAAATTCTGATTTGGACATCCTATAAGAAACCCTTGACTCAATGTGTTCTCATATCAACTACTATCTCTCACCACAGAATCTCTTCCTTTTCTGGTGTTAATGATGAAGGGCACTGTGTATTAGCCAGTGTCTAATGCCAGAAATCTAGGTTCAGTTGTGATTATCCCTTCACTTTCATCTCTGCATCCAATGAGGGAAGTCCTCTCTGTTTTCCTTGAATCCCTTGGCACTCATTTTACATGACAGTCACTTCTCACCAGATTAATTCCGAAGCCTCCAACTATTCTTTTATTGTTGTTGTTGTTTTTTGTATATATTCCTTTTCTCTATTCTGCATTCTATACATTGTTGTACCAATGTTCTTTCTACCAATATGATCATATTGTTCTCTTTCATAGTTCTTTGTTGATAAGAAAATCAATAATAGCATGAAATAAACAAGAAAGCTTTAGGAAGAGCACATTACCATAGATATTAAATAACCATGTTAAATTAATAGTACAAGTTTTTTATATGAAAACAAGGCAAGTAGATAAAAATAAAATTTCCCATATGATCTTAGAATATATTTGGGATCACAAAAACCATTTCTATCAAAACTGTAGACAGGGCACCTAGATGGCTCAGTTGGTTAATGTCCGACTCTTGATTTTGGCTCAGGTCATGATCTCATGGTTCGTGAGTTCAAGTCCCATGTCAGGGTCTGAGCTGATAGCATAAAGCTTACTTGGCTTGGGATTCTCTCTCTCCCTCTCTCTCTGCCCAACCTTATCTCTCTCTCTCTCTCTCTCTCTCTCTCTCTCTCCCTCCCTCTCAAGATAAATAAACTTCAAAACATTGTAGACAAACAGTGTTGGGGTACCTGGGTGGCTCAGTCACTAAAGCGTCCAACTCTTGATTTTGCTTTAGTTCTTGATCTCGTGGTTTATGGTATTAAGCTCTACGTTGGGCTCTGTGCTAACAGCATGAAGCCTGCTTGAGATTCTCTCTCTCTCTCTGTCTCTCTCTCTCTCAAAATAAATAAATGCTTTAAAAAATAGTTTTAATGTAATGCAATGGGAATGGAGTTGGAGGTATAAAGAATCCAGTGAAAGCTGTAATCATGTTCCTGTTTCAAAGCATTGCTATAAAGATAGAATATAACAAGATAAAAGCATCTTGCATTCTATATGTACATAGTTTCAAATATATATGTCATTTTTATTCATCACTTTTCTCTACCTTCTTACACTAACTCATTATAGTTATGATTCCTGTATGTTTCTTCTATCCCTACTTTTTGCTGTAATTAAAACCTGACTCTCTTCCTAAATCTTTAAATAATCTCTTTAAATATCACTGTTTAGGATTATTTAAGATTTCCTAGAATATAAAAACAGCTGTTTCACATTTTCTCCATGTCAATCCCCTGCTATCGTGTTAGCAACTTGACAACACATTATTTTAACCGTTCAGAATCCAGGGCCATCAAGTCGTGTAATGCCTATGTAGACCTCTTCTTTGTTGACACTTTATGAACTAATATTGTACTTCAAACACATAAAAAAGGATCTTTAATTCATGTATAACACCTGCTTCTCTCAAGTCATCGTTCATATTACGTTTGCTCAGATCCAATTTCTACTCTAGAATGATTCAACTATAGTATGATACCAAATATGTGTTTATTGAATGACTGAAGTCAAACAAAGAAATGCATTGAGCCCCAGTTATATGCTCTGCTGGTGGTGTGTGTTGCAATTAAAATAGAGATAACTGAGTGGAGACTATGGAGAAGTTAACATAACAATAAAGAGATTATGTATAATTTAAGGAAATTAGCACTAACATGGGTTGGATGTAAGATTAGAAAGGAGAATGGTTGTAGGAGAAATGGAAATAAGATTATATTCCACACAATATAAGAAAGACCAAGAAGAAATGATTTTTTTTTATTTTGCTCATTGTTCTTTTGTGTGATTTTTTTTAAAGAATACATAGCACGTAATGGACACTGATTTTTTTTTTAATTGTTTTTCCTAGAAAAGGAAGAGAAGTCTTCAAAGAGGATATGAAATCTGGAAGAAAAAAAAAACCCTAAAATTTCAATGATCAGATATGGAAAATAAGAAAATTCTAGGTTCGTAGCAAGGCCCTCTCCTACCAACCTCTTATTCCATTGCAGAAAAAAAGCAACAGAAGCAAGGGAAAATCGTAATGATTTTTGAAGTAAAGTAAGATCTTGGGTTGAGTTGCATTTTCCCAGGGCAATTATGTGAGGAGTCTGCAGGCTTGAGGGGGAAGTATGTAGGGAAAGATATTAGTAAAACACATCAAATGAAATTTGCTAAAACATTAGTAAAACACATCAAAATGAAATTATTTCTGAGAGATAGTTTAGAATAAAAAGGTCAAGACTCAACTATACATCCAAATACCCCCATATGCTAAATAAATTGCCAGACCACCTATACAGAATATACTTAGCGAGTATGGAATGGTTCTACTAGCATTAGTCTTCGATCCTCCACCAGGCAATACAGGAAAGGCAAAAAATTCATGGAGCATGTGATGAAAATAGAAACTGAAGCTTCTGCACAAAAGAGCTGTTGGTGTATTACAGAATATGTGGATTATTTCCATCAACTCCAGGCCAGTGAAAACATGTTAAGAGAACAAATTTGGAGACCTTTTTCATAATGCTTGATCAATATAGTTGAAGCTATGTTTGTAATTACTCAGCAGTCTCTCATTCTTCTTTCCTCTTTGAAGCTAAATATTATTGCATCTATGTTTTTATTATTTATTGCTTACACGTATGTCCATGTGTCACATATCTATGTACATACATGCACATGCATGTATCCATAGTGATAAAGAATTGCTTTGTTTATATAATCAACACAACTTGCTATCATAATATATGCTTGCAACTTTTTTTTTTACACAAAATTGCTTTTAAGATTTATCCATTTTGGTAAATATAAATCAAGTATATTCACTTTGCTGATGTATGATGTTCCAGTGTATGAATTTTTCATACCTGATTTATAGTTTCCAATCTTAAATTCTATTTCATTTGTTTTCTTTTCTATCACAAATAAATCTGTAATAAATAACACTGTACTCCTTTCATTACACAAGTATAATGAAGTTTTTGTAGGATATATTGGTATCAGGGATTTTTCTGGGTCTTAGGATATAAGGATCTTCTAAGACTTTCTTGATATTATTTAATTATAATGATACTTGTGTCATACACACATTTCCCAAAATGTTTAAGCTCTGCTTCTGAACTTTCTATTTTGCTGTATTAATCTCTTTACCTACTCCTGATCCAACACCAAAAGTCTTGAATTTTACAGATTTGTGTCTTAAACTTTTATAGTCATATATTTCCTCCTTAGGCTCTATGTTATATTGTCTGGGCTATCCCTTGGCCTTTAAAATTTCCCATAAACTTAAAGAAGGGCCTTAAATTTTAATGAAAATAGGAAACAACTTTGGGATTTTGAGTTCATTGTTTTGAATTTATATTATATAAAGCATTGATATCTTTTGAACATTGAGCATCCCCATTCATGAATACATATTTCTGTGTAATTATATCATTTTAAAACATTCATTAACACATTATATATACATACCCATACATATCCTGCCTTTTTTTTTTTTTTGGCTTATTCGTATGTACTGAAAAATGTTATTACTATAGTGAGTTATTTCTATTTTTTTAAAGTTTATTTTGTTTATTCTGAGAGAAGAGAAAGGGAAGGGCAGAGAGGAGGGTGAGAGAGAGAATCCCAAGCAGGATCCATACTGTCAGTGCAAAGCCAGATGTGGGGCTCAAAATCACAAAGGGTCAGATCATGACCCGAGCTGAAAACAAAAGTCAGACGCTAACCAACTGAGCCACCCAGGCACCCCATGAGTGAGATACCTTTAAATTACTTTCTAATTTGTTGTTGCTAGCATGTATAACACATTTAAGCAAGTGTATATCCACGAACTTGCTGTGCTCAGGTAATATTTAATAAGTGACGAAAAATTTGTTAAATTTTCTATCAGAAATAAGTATACTATCTGCACAGGAAGAAAATTAATAATTTCTAATATGTGTATCTTTATTATTGTTACTATTACTACTACTACTTTGTCTAGGACTGCCTATGTAATAACTAAAGAAGTAAAAGCATTGGTATTTTTATTTTTATTGATACTAAAGGAAATATTTCTAATACCTCTCTCATTTATTAAAATGTGTACCGGCAGGGCGCCTGGGTGTCTCAGTCGGTTAAGCATCCGACTTCGGCTCAGGTAATGGTCTTGCGGTTCTTGAGTTCAAGCCCCACGTTGGGCCCTGTGCTGACAGCTCGGCGCCTGGAGCCTGCTTCAGATTCTGTGTCTCCCTCTCTCTCTGCCCCTCCCCCACTCATGCTTTCTCTCACTCTCAAAAATAAGTAAACATTAAAAATAAGATAAGATAAAATTAAATTAAATCAAATTAAATTAAATTAAATTAAATTAAATTAAAATGTGTACTGGCTGGCCCAGTCAGAAGACTAAGCAACTCTTGATCTCAGAGTCATGAGTTTGAGCCCCATGCTGGATGTAGAGATTACCGAAATAAAAATTTAAAAACTTAATAAATAAATATATAAATAAATAAGTTTTTCACTTTGTTTTGCAAACCTAATTAGGAAATTTGTTTCTAGTCCCTCTTTGTAAAAATTATGAATCTAACAGTAAGTATGCAACATTTATCAATTGATTTTTTCATGTGTTTAAAAATTATGAAATTTGTATATTTTAATTTGATAATAAGGTAAATTTTACTACTAGAATAATTATTCTAGTGTTAAACATCCATCCCTTGTCTAGTTCCCTAAAACAGATGCACCTTCTTTGTGTGTGAGTCTACTTTATTCTCATTCATACTTCTGAGTTTGTATCACTGCATGGAATTTATTTTTTCCCTCATCTAAGAACTTCGAAGACTGTATCACCTCACCTCAATTCTAAAATTTCTCTCAGACCTTTAGAAGCCATACCAATGCCAGGTTTTCTTAATTTATGCTGTCTTTATAGTCATTACAACATGTAACTTTTTGACTTAGATAGCCACTCTTCTTTAAGTTTATTATAAGCTGCTTGAAAGAACAATTCTTGCATTAGATCCCTTGTGCATCTCTTTCCTTTATAGCCTACTGTGGTGTAAGACAGATAATTAACATTACATTGGATTGATTCAAAGAGAACAGAAATAGTGATAGAATATATAAGTAGGGAGAGGCACACACACAGAAAGTTATATATTTGAGAGAGAGGAATGAAAAGTAGGAATAAAATGTTAAAAAAAAAAAAACAGCTTAAGATATTGACCAAGACAGAAAGGTAAAGAGTAGAAGAATATTTTAGTGGATATTGGATATTGTTTGGAAGTGACTATTTTGGGAAAATTTGACTTTCTATTAACGTATCATTGCCATTTGTCCATTAAAAAAAAAAAAAAGAGTTCACAACTCAACAGCTCTTCTTTGAACGTGGTAACAATATGGGGCAGTGAAGAGGGTATTGAATAAATAAAAAGATGTATATTTCAAACAAATTTCTGTCATTAATTATTTGATTGACTCTGAGCAAAACACCAAATAGATTTTCTCTTGGTCTTTTTTTACATTGGCGTGATACAATATGCCTATAACAACATTTCTTGAAGTGTTTTCTTTAGAACAATAGTGCTATAAAATATTCCTAAAAAAAATGTGTATATATGCAGATAGATGGGCAGATTTTACACATATATATATATATATATATATATGCACAAAAAATACACATACTCACATTTTTTTTTGTTTCTGGAATCGCTGCCTACCATATCATCCCTTACAGATTTTTAATGCACCTGAACATGTTCTATAAGGTCTGAGAATTCCTACTGTAAAGAAATTTGACCATTTGTTCCAACATTTTGCAAAAGTACTTGTAAACCACTGAACAATGATATTTTCAAGGTCACCAATAGGTCATCATTGTTCTTATATGATAAGTCTACTCCAAGCAACCTATTTTGAGGGAGAACAATTATTAAACTGCAGAAACAATTCCCCACTTAATAATCTCATTGACTGCAATTACCCTGACACATATTTTTCCAGGTGAAGAGTTCCTAATACCTAAGATACACAACCAAACTGAACACTAGAACATCTAAAGTTGTCATGGTTGAAATAATATGAAAATCTTTGGCATGATTATCACATTAAGAAAGAATCAAGGGCTCATTCATGTGCATATCTCAAAAAATAACAAAAGAAATATTCAATACATACACATTGTGTTCACTGATGCTAATGCATTGGATATTTGGAAACAGACATTTTTGTATTTGCAATGAAATCTTTTATTATCAGGATATTCTAGAAAGCTGTTTCTTTTAAACATAATATAGTTAAAACTTTATGTATCTATATATTACTCTTACAATAAATGTAATTCAGCAAAAGTAGAAAAAAGCTAAATGGAATGATTTTTTAAAAATATGCTGAGCACTGGTGTTTCAGATTAAGCGAAAAGTGAATATAGAATGAAAACATGATTTTGGATTCCTTAAGGGATCTTCTGGACATTTTCAAAATTATTGGAAATATTACCTTTATTTTTATCATTTCATTTTTAAAGAAAAGTCTTTTTTATTTGCTAAAAAATAGATAATTAGTGGTTTTTTTTATCTTGTAGATTAAGCTTTAGTGATAACAGGTAAGTTATGAAAACTCCAGTCTTATGAAGATGGATTGAAAGAAGGAAATGCAATCAGGAAAAAGAAACTTACAAAGACAGAAATGAGAGAGATTTCATTGTTTTACCAAGCTAAAGATATATATAAAATAAATAATGAAGGAGCAACAAAAAATGAAAGGTTAAAGATAATAGGTATGATTTCTTTAGGTTAATGATCCATGTCACAAATGATGCTAAACAAAGGGGATTTAGAGGCTTGGAGACCTTTCAATGGCCATTATAGAAAAGACTGAAGAGTACTGCAATCTAATTTTATATCATGTGATTATCAGGCTTTTATCTCAGATTGTAAGGTTTGTGAGGGTAAAAATGAGTACAAATGGTTTTCTATGTTAGTCAGCATAGGTAATAATGAGTCTAGAGAATGTCGTTACCACTCAGGAAGGTAAACAGCAAAGAAATAATAGAGTGCCTTGCCAGGAAGAACAAACAGTAACAGTCTGAATTTTCGTATCTCTGGGATGTCCTCTGAAGTTTCTGTCTCTTTGTATCTACCCAGTGTTTGAATTATCTAATGAACCAAATGAGTTATATTATACCATGGTGAAATCGCATTTATTCTTAGTTATGAAAATATACAGTAAGACAGGTATATTCAAATTGAAATGGATATAAGGCAAATAAATGGTTCTGAAAAATATTTGAAAAACTGTTGGAAGCTGAGTTTGCTATTCTGAAGATGAAGTAACTCAAAATGGGAGGGGTGGTAGGATACCATGACTGCTTTCAAATAGTTGAAAAGCAGGGGCACCTGGGTGGCTCGGCCAGTTAAGCATCGACTTTGGCTCAGGTCATAATTTCAAGGCTTGTGAGGTTGTGCCCCACATTGGGCTATGTGCTGACAGCTCAGAGCCTGGAGCCTGCTTTGGATTCTGTGCCTCCTTCTCTCTCTGTCCCTCCCCCACTCCTGCTCTGTCTCTCTCTCTCTCTCAAAAATAAATAAACATTAAAAAAATAGTTGAAAAGCAGACTAATATGAAGGGGATCAGACACAATGGTCACTACAGATATAACCGGACCTCACAAGCTACAGGGTTATTGATTTCCAAGTAAGACAATGATGTATATTCTAGTTGTCTGCCTCAGAAAGTAGTGAACTTCTGTCATGGGTGCTCTTAAAGCACAGACATTTGCAGAAGAATTAAACATTGGAAAATTAACATTTTTTTAGGATCTCATCTAACCCTGTTATACTATAAACTTTAATTTGTGGTTAACCTCTGCAAATTATGTCTAGACATCTAAAAGCAAGTTATATTCTCATGGTATAAATGTTCTACTCATTCACTGCTGTCAAATTATGGAATCAGCTTGTTTCTTCCTTTGCATTACTTGCAAATAAAATTTCTTTAGGGTAACGTCATTAATCTTTTCAGCTTTGTTGTAAATCTGTCATCTCAGAAGGATTCTTTTATTTTGGTAGAATTTGTATTTCATATAGAACACTGAAAAATGAATTCTCTATCACATGGTGAAATCTGCAGTTTAATAATTCATCAAATGTGAGCCAACCAATGGATCTTTTGAACCCTCCCTTTTGCCTTCACTGGAATTCTTTCGGCCTTTGTTCTGTATCATAAAAAGGGTCTTAACATGTGGAAGAAATCATCAGAAACTTGAACAAGATTTTATTCTTAGACATGTAAATTTGAACAAATTCTTGACAATGACAGGACTATCAAAGGAATATGGCATGCATCTGGGCAGGTTCTCCCGGATAGCCCCCCAGCTGACTGATCTTTGGGTACGTTAATGGACGCCAACGTAAGTAAGCAGTGTCTAACCAGTCACTTTCCATAGTGCAGTCAGCCAAAGACCCAGATGTTGCTTCTGCTGCTGTTAATTCTTGCTCAAAAAAAAAAAAAAAAAAAAAAAAAAGAAAATGTGTGTCAACCCAGTAACTAGGACCTGCAGCCATACTATTCCCTACACATCCATTGTACTTTTCATTTCATTTCTACAGAAAAATTGGAATAAAAAAGTATATAACTATACGTCGTGTTGAAAATATTGGGAATTAAAAAATGCACTGACTTGCCAATTACATTTCTAGCTTAAAACAATACATCGATCCCTTGCTAGTGTTCAGTGTATTTGACTAGTGTGCATGATATTCTTTCATTGTTGTGGAGGTCATGTTTCTTCTACTGTGGCCTTCAAAACATCATCTAACTTCATACTTAATGATATGCAAAGACATGTCTAATACATCTGGCCACATCAAAACAATAAATCTTGCTGTACGTGATGTTAACGCACTCAAGTTTCAATCCTCTTAGGTATGAGTGAATAAAGTAATTTATTATAGGTGTTTAGTAGAACTTGTTGTACCTATTGTGAGCTGCTTAAAAAACTCTGGCGATAAGCTTTTAAATTGTTAATATTAAACAGACACAAAATTTTCCTTAGAGATCTATTCCAGAGTTCTTTTCTGCTAAATCACATCCAAGAATACGAATTAATTCTGCTGTATGTTTTAATAAAGATGGTTAATTTATATTGTTTTTGGAAAAATAGGTTGAAAACTAAATAAATTTTCAAGTTTTATATGTAAATGTAGATTTACATGCATATGAAATGTACATGACACCCTACAAGCATTCTAACCCCACATAAATTTAATTTTACTATTCTTAATAAATGGTTTTATCATGAAAATTATTCTTAATTTAAAATATATTCAATTATGTTCATCTATATTTTGATAGTTTTATAAATATTTTAAGAAGCAATTAGTTAGAAGATGTTTCATAGAAAATCAATAAAATATGTCAATACATATTTTTTTTGTTTTAAGTCATTTTAGAACTGTACTTGGCAAACCTACATTAGCAGCATTCACAATGAATATCTGCTATATAGAGAAAAAAAAAGAGCACTTTTTTTCTTCATAAAAAGCTGACATCTAACTTTATTAAATAAATTTTTATTTAAGTGTATTTATTTGTTTTTTTTTTTAATTTCAAACAAGGACTCTCTGCTTGTTCCCTAGTGGTTATTAATTTCTCCAAAAATGAAGCCCAAAGCCCTTTGAAGAATCTTGCTCAATATACAAAAGGATTATTTTATAAAACCAGTCCCATTTTGTGTACTCTTTCCTTTTTAATTCATTTTCTACCTGGGACTTCCCAAGCAGGTGTCCTGGGTAATATATACTTAGTTTTTAAAAAAAATAAAGGAACCTCCTCATATACTGATGCATTTTTATAAAATTTCCAAGATGAAGAAACTATCATATATAATTTTTCTTAGGCTTACTTGGCCACAGACAACTTTCATTGCTGAGCATTTCTCTGGAATAACACTTTAAGAAACACATTCTGCAAAATGCGTTAACTGCATTTATGGCTTTTATTTTTAACACCATGTACTATCATGTCTCTTTACATGTTGCATGGAAAACCTTGACCTTTCTCTTGCTAGCAAAACCGTCATGGCTCAGTTCCCTTGACTTCCCTTTACTTCTGCAAACTATGCTAATTCACTGCTCTCTATTATATCACCATTGATGTATTTCATCAAATCTAAGGCATCTTTGGGTGTATCTGGTATTGAGATTTTCAGCTCTTTAAGAAATAAAAACTCAGTGCCTGGGTGGCCCAGTCAGTTAAGCTTCTGACTCTTGGTTTTGGCTCAGTCAAAATCGTATGGTTCTTGGGATCAAGCCCCACATTGGGCTCTGTGCTGACAGCGTGGAGCCTGCTTAGGATTCTCTCTCTCTCTTTCTCTCAAAATAAATAAACATTTAAAAATAAATAAAAACTCACTGTTGATATAATTAATATATAGTTAATATACCATGTTTCATTCTACTTAGAATTATCTTCTACTAGTACACATGGTTCTTTTAGACTTATTTAAAAACGTATACTATCATGTGACATTCTCAGACATAACTAAGAAGAAAAATATAAGCGAGATAGAGTTAAGTATTTCTGAAACTATCACAAATTCCAATTTCAACTTTTGCTAAATTGCTTTCTTTACTCAGGATTGTCAATATTTACTAGACAGTATCATTCCCTATCATCAAGAGCATTGGTAATTTCTTAAGAGAAAGCTCTAAGACTGACTCTGGGATATTCTTCCAGGCCATAGCTTCCCCTTCTGTATTATTTGATGTTGGCATTTTCTTCATCATACAACACGGTTTCATGCATGTGAAGACAATGACAAACTATATTACAACATCAGCTTGACAAACTAAAAGTATTATTGGCTACTGATTGTAAAACACATCCTAATTTTAGAGATAGTGCAAAGTGAAAAACATTTACCTTAGAATTGATGAATTGTGGTATTTTTCCACTTCACCAGTAAACAATGTAACAATGTATCTCTTGAGAGCAGGACCTTATCATCTTTAGAAACATTCACTGGCATTCTCCATTCTCACCTACAGACACGCACACCACACACACATACTTTTGACAGTTTTACAAATAAATACGATTTTGTTGACTCTTTTTGTATAAACATCCTCTGTTGAGTGCTGTGACATAAGTTTTAAAGTTTAGTTATGTATTTTTTGAGAGAGAGAGAGGAAGAAAGAGTGCACACAAGCAGGAGGGGCAGAGATAGAGAGAGAGAAAGAGGATTCCAGTCAGGCTCTGCGCTGTCAGCACAAAGCCCGACGTGGTGCTCAAATTCACAAACTGTGAGATCATGACCTGAGCTGAAAGACATATATTTATTATATACATTAAAAATTTTTTTAAATGTTTCCTCATTTTTTGAGAGAGAGATGGAGACAGAGCACGAGTTGGGGGGAGGGCAGAGAGAGGAGACACAGAATCCAAATCAGGGTCCAGGATCTGAGCTGTCCGCACAGAGCCCATTCAGGGTTCCAGCGCACAAACCATGAAATCTTGACCTGAGCCAAAGTAGGTCACTTAATGGACTGAGTCACCCAGGTGCCCCTATTACATACTTTTGATGTTATAATCCCCTAAGCTGAATGATGAATAGATGAATAGGTGCACATTATGTTTGGAATAGTTGAACAACTGCTCATTGAGTCTTCAAGATTTACTTCTCCTCAGAGGTAAGTTTACAAATATTGAACCAATTTGCTTTTTAAAATTGAAGGGGTCTTGCCATCTAGTTGAGTCCAAGAAGAAAAGGAGTTACTATTATCCAATAATTATATCTATAGTAACCAAACAATATCATAATTACTTCCTGATAATTTCTAAACACACTGACAGAAGTCGTTTTTTTTTTGTTGTTGTTGTTTTGTTTTTTTGTTTTTTTTGCATAACTTACTCAGGAAAGAGCTCCATCTACCAACTTATGGGACGATTCTTCCCATATACATTTTAAAACAAATAGGATTTTCCTCCTGATGAGTAAGGCTGCAGACAGATGGAATGTTGACTAAAGTAGCTGAGCAGTTGTAAATACTAACAGAAAATGTTGACTAAAATGTTGACTAAAAAACATTTTTAAATTTCACTTTGCTCACACAATTCAGCAATCTCTTAATTTGTATTTAATGATAATTTAACATGCTGCTAAAATCTGCCTGGGGTTATTTCCAAATTCAAACACAAAGTAAAGTAAATACCCCTAAATAGATGTTTTTATTGTGAAGGAATTGTTACTTTCTAGAAAGCCACGAGGGCTACTATGGTTCAAAGTATCACAATCCACACACGTGGAATTTTTTTAATTGGCCACAAACACCACAGAAATTGTTTGTTTTTTGCTGTGGAATATTTAAAATACATTTTAAGTGTTAACAGAATATTTAAAATAAGTTAGGAAACATTCAGTTTGAGACAAGAAAGAAAACATTTTAAAGGCAGTACCTTGTTTCATAGCCTTAACACTCAATGTTGCTGAACAAGTGTGTCTTTTTTTTTTAATTTTTTTTAACGTTTATTTATTTTTGAGACAGAGAGAGACAGAGCATGAACGGGGGAGGGGCAGAGAGAGAGGGAGACACAGAATTGGAAACAGGCTCCAGGCTCCGAGCACAGGGCTCGAACTCACGGACCGCGAGATCGTGACCTGGCTGAAGTCGGACGCTTAACCGACTGCGCCACCCAGACGCCCCTGGACAAGTGTGTCTTATGATTTGTTTACTGAATTTAACATGAACAAAATATGGCTGGGTGCCAACAAGTCACACAGGGGTTAAAATAAGCCAGTTATATCTATAAAGGCACATGAGTAAAGATGAACAACTTTTATCTCTTTAAGAAATAGTACCTCTTACAAATAATGAGAAATTAAAAAAAGATAGAAATGGAAACAACAGGTGAAATACTGTAGTCTAGAGGCGCCTGGGTGGCTCAGTTGGTTAAACATCTGACTTCGGCTCAGGTCATGATCTCACAGTTTGTGGGTTCGAGCCCCATATTGGGTCCCGTGTTGGGCTGTGTGGAGACTGCTTAGGATTCTCTCTCTCCCTCTCACTCTGCCCCTTCCCTGCTCATGCAGTCTCATCTCTCTCTCTCTCTCTCAAAATAAATAAATAAACTGAAAAAAAAATAAAAAGACTGTAGTCTAGTGAGCTATATAAAATGCTTCCATAATGTACAAATGTAACAATGAGAGCAAGGCTTGGAATCTAAATAGAGAACAGTTTTTGGGGTTTTTTTTTTTCAACGTTTATTTATTTTTGGGACAGAGAGAGACAGCATGAATGGGGGAGGGGCAGAGAGAGAGGGAGACACAGAATCGGAAACAGGCTCCAGGCTCTGAGCCATCAGCCCAGAGCCTGACGCGGGGCTCGAACTCACGGACCGCGAGATTGTGACCTGGCTGAAGTCGGACGCTTAACCGACTGCGCCACCCAGGCGCCCCGAGAATAGTCTTGATAAAGGTTTTCACATGGTGGTATCTTTTTTCAGTCTTGTCTCCAAAGGAGAACTATATAGTATTGGTTTGCTGTAGACTTGTCAGGGTCATGATAACCAGTGTGTGTATATGTGTGTGTATGTGTGTGTGCATATGCGTTTGTGTGTGAGCAAACATACCAAACTGACTAAAACCAAAAAGATCACTGTCCCTAAATACTTGTATATAAAAAATAGAGCGGTCTAAGCTAATGTCAGGATGTCCAAAACATACAACATACATCTTAGTCTAAATAATGAATGTTTATTACTTAACAATTTTGCAATGCTCCTTTTTTTACTTGTAAGAAACTATTTGATTGTATCATTTCTGATATTGACTGGGCAGGACAGTAGTACACAGTGCATGAACAGCTGAGTGTGTGAGTGTGTGTGTACCCTAAATACTGAAACATAATTAATCCTAATATCAATTTTATTCTTAGAAGCTAAGAAGGTTCAACAACTAAATCCAATGTTTTAAACATGGAGAATTTACACCTTAAAAAGACCAGAATTTTATCCTGTAAATACATCCCTATATTCTATACTACAAAATAATTTAATTATTTAAATTATAATTTAAATATAATTAAATTTAAATATTTGATTAATTTAATTAAAATATTTGAATCACATAGAAATATCATGACGTTCAAAGAGAATATAAATCTTTATCATGTTCTGTATTTCTATCATTATGTTTTTTAAGTATGTAACAAATCTGAAGGTCCAGTGCTTATATTATTTTAATTGCAGAAATAATTATATTTTAATTGACAACAGGTTTTACAATGCACAAATCCAAGACTACCATTTGAAGGAGTCATCCTGTGGAGACTGGTTTATTCATTGCTCATTGCAATCTCTTTACAGACATTTCAGAGCTAAAAACAAAAACAAAACAAAACGAAAAACACCACCACCAATAACAAATCTAAAGCCACAAAAACCAAACCAATAAATCAACCAAACAACAGAAAGAAATTCATCCAGCAACAATCACACAAACAGAAAAATAAAAATCTACACATATCTGAACTGAATTAAATAGGGGAGACAAGCATGGTAAAAGGCATCCATTTATTGATACACATTGCAGCAAGCTTTCTGAGGTGGCAGCTTCCGGAGGACTCATTAGCAGTTTGGTCAATAGCAAGAAGCTTGGCCTGGAACCTGCCACTCTTGGCATCCCAATGATTTGTAAGCCACATAGGACCTGGGTATAGTCATTCCTACGAAAGCATTTTCTCTTGTCTGCAGCTGAACCGTAAGTATTATCCAATTCCTACCAGGAATAGTTATGTATATCATTCTCACACAAAATGTGTCTTTCAGAATGGTAGTGTGATACTTTTTCAGATATAAATGTAGTTAACACTCATCTAGTATTAAAAGATGAAACATGGTCTGATTTACATTTAAAAAAACTTAATGTTTATTCATTTTTGAGAGAGAAAGAGACAGAGTACAAGCAGTGGAGGGCCAGAAAGAGAGGGAGAGAATCTGAAGCAGACTCCAGGCTCCAAGCTGTCAGCACAGAGCCCCACATGGGGCTCAAACTCACAAACTGTAGATCATGACCTGAGCTGAAGAAGGATGCTCAACTGACTGAACCACCCAGCCACCCCTGGTCTTATTTTCATTTTTAAATGGATCTCTATGGCTGCTGAGTAAAAGGCAAGAGAGTCTCAAGAGAGGCAGAGAGACAGGTTAAAAAGCAACTCAAAAAGAGAGAATACTTTAATTCCATGAGGCGAATATTACTCTAGTATTAAAAACAAAGAAATTGCAATAACAGTAAACTACAGAACCATATTCTCATGACCATAGTTACAAAAACTATTAATACAGTTTTAGCAAATCTAATCCAATATATAAAAAGGATACTACATCATGACTAACTTGAGTTTATCCCAGTTTGCAAGTTGGACTTAAAGTTTGAAAATGTAAAGTGTAATATGTATATGTAAAGTAGATGTGACTTTTGAAAAATGTCAATATTAACAAATTAGGAAAAAATTTAAAAAGATTATCTCAATAGATGCAGAAAATCCATTTGTCAAAATTCAACAACAATGTATATTAAACATATTATACTTAAAAAAAAAAACTTTCATGGGGCGCCTGGGTAGCTCAGTCGGATAAGCATCCAGCTTTTGGTTTTGGCTCAGGTCATGATCTCACAGATAATGGGTTTGAGTCCTACTGTCAGTGCAGAGCCTGCTTGGATTCTCTCTCTTTCTGCTTCCACTCCCTCCATGCAATCTCTTTCTCTCTCAAAATAAATAAACTAAAAAAAAAAAAAAAAAAAAAAAAGTACAGCATCAATGTCAGCCACATGAAATCATGTGACTAGAGTGATTTGGTATAGTATGGTATATACCAAAGACACTATATGAAATGAAAAGAGAAGCTGTAGGGACAATCTTCTGTTAAGTTCAAAATCAGGCAGATTAAAGGAAACAGTGCAAAGGAATTATATAATGACCTTGTATTTTTGTCATTAATACAAAGGGTTATTAAACACACCCTTACGGTGTGTTATACCTTAACAAAAATCTTAAGACAAAAGTGGGATGAAATAAAATATATGTCAATTTGGCTATTAGCAGTCTTTGGAAAAAATAATTTGAGTAAAATTACAGAGGTGGAACTAGATTGTAGGAGATTGGTCGAAGTGAGAAATTGAGACAATAAATATTGACTACTCTATTAGCCTTAAGAATTTGGGGCAAGGGAGTCAACATGGCAGAGTAGTAGGGGAACCCAAAGTACCTTTGTCCCTCAAAAACAGCAGTATTGAGGCCAGAAAACTTCGAATTCCAGGAATCCAGGCTACAGAGAGACAGAAACATCTTCCGGGGCCAACAGGGAGAACTTGGTGGACCATAGGTGCATGACTATAAGTTGGGAGAGCGAAAATGGGCAGCATAGGCTCAAAGAGGAGGGATCCCCTTTATGGAGAGAAAAAAGGAAGAAAGAGAGAGCTGTGGAAGTATAGGATTGTATCTGGACAAGAGAAAAACCACAGAAAGGGGACAGAAAAAATGGATAAAGAACCAATTTCTACCACAATCCATGGTTGTGGGACTTCCTCCAGACTGGCACCTGCCATCCTGTACACACACCTGGGGAGGAGGGGGAGACAGACAGCCCCGGCTAGGTACCTAGCTCAGAGGCACAGTCAGAGAGAGCAGTCCCCAACCTTGAGTGATGTGGGAAGAGGTATATATCTGTTCCAAGGACAAAAGACCATGCAGGTGCCTGCCATCCAGAGGCCCTTTGTCTACTGTCTGGGTGGAGTGGCACTACTCCAAAACTGAGGTGTGTGAAGCAGGATCCTTTAAGACACTGGGTATGAATCTCAGCCAAGCACCTGGGAAGCACAGGACACTGTGGAGCAGGACAAACTGGCCCACTCATGCCCACATGACAACATAAGCACAGCCTGAACAGAGTGGTCTGGGACACCCATTCCAGGGAGAAGAGACTGGGGTGTTGCCAGTTTACTCCCCATCACCAACAAGGTGGGGTTTCAGGGAACAGGACAGCAGGCACACAGTGGAGGCAGGACCTGCCTACACCAAACCATGCCCCTCCATGCCTGGTAAGTGCAGGAGCAAGATTGACACTGACAGACCAGATGGCCCCTCCTCCCAGACCAGTACAGCTACTGGTTCCGAGGTACCATTAAATACCAGTCCAGTGTTTTGCATTTTCTGATTTGATTCTTGGTCAATTCTTATTTTATATATATATATATATTTATATATTTATATATATTATATATAATATATAATGCATATAAATACTATATATAATTTATTATATGTGTTTATTATATATTATTATTTATTATTATTACATGTTATATATATCATATATATAATTTTCTTCCTCTTACTTCCTCCCTTCTCTATTCTAGTTGTTGGTTTGTTTAAGCAGACATTTTTAATCTATTCTTTTTATACCTCTTCTGTATCTCCTTCTTTATTTTCCTCTCTCTCTCTCTCTCTCTCTCTCTCCCTGGATTAAGCCATATAGTT
This sequence comes from Herpailurus yagouaroundi, assembly GCF_014898765.1. Classification (NCBI taxonomy): domain Eukaryota; kingdom Metazoa; phylum Chordata; class Mammalia; order Carnivora; family Felidae; genus Herpailurus; species Herpailurus yagouaroundi. The sequence goes on from NW_024412413.1 coordinate 35,389,481, forward strand.
TCTCTGATTGAATTTTTTTTCTCTCCTTTTTCCCCACCCATCATTTCTCTCATTGTATGGGATTAGGCTTCTTCCACCACCACACCTTTTTAAATTTTTTCCAGGATTACTTCAATGAACAAATCAAAGCACACCTGGTGGAAGGTCCAAATCACCACTATTAGTAGGGAGATAAAGCAACCAGAGTCACAACAAAAGATAGCACACAACACACCCCAAAACACCTCCTGAAGGGCCAGACCCTAGACATTATATGACTCCTTCTTAATATATTTGTGCTCGCAGGTGCAGGACACATAATAAGTTATTAAAACATGTAAAAAACAGAAAACTAGTTGAAATGATGAAACGGAAGAATTCTCCTCAAAAAAAAAAATTCAGGAAGAAATGACAGCTAGAGAAATGCTCTATAAACAATATATCTGAGCACGAATTTAGAATAATAGTCATAAGATTAATAGCTGGGCTTGAAAAAAGCATGGAAGACAGCAGAGAATCTATTGCTTCAGAGATCAGGGAACTAAGAAATAGAATGAATTAAGAAATGTTGTAGGGGCGCCTGGGTGGCACAGTCAGTTCAGCGTCCGACTTCAGCCAGGTCACGATCTCGCGGTCCGGGAGTTCGAGCCCCGCGTCAGGCTCTGGGCTGATGGCTCAGAGCCTGGAGCCTGTTTCCGATTCTGTGTCTCCCTCTCTCTCTGCCCCTCCCCCATTCATGCTGTCTCTCTCTGTCCCAAAAATATATAAACGTTGAAAAAAAAATTAAAAAAAAAAAAGAAATGTTGTAAATGATGCACAAAATTAACTAGATGCAGTGATAGCAAGGGTGGAGGAAGCAGAGGGGAGAATGAGTGAAATAGAAGATATAATTATGAAAAATGATAAAGCCAAGAAAAAGAGAGATAAAAACATACTAGACCACAAGGAGAGTCTTAAAGAACTAAGTGGTTCAATGAAATGTAATAATATCCGTATCATAGGAGTTCCACAAGAAGAGAGACAGAAAGGGGCAGAAGTCTTACTTGAACAAATTATACCTGAGAACTTCCCTAATCGGGGGAAGGGAGTAGACGTCCAAATCCAGGAGGTACAGAGAATTCCATCTTCACCACGGCACATCATAGTGAAACTGGTAAAATGGAAAGATAAAGAGAATTCTGAAAGAAGCTAGGGACAAACGGGCCTTAACCTACAAGGGGAGACACATAAGGGTAGTGGCAGACCTGTTCACTGAAACCTATAGGCCAGAGGGAGTGGCAGGAAATATTCAACGTGCTGAATAGGAAAAATATGCAGCCAAGAATCCTTTATCTGCAAGGCTATCATTCAGAATAGAAGGAGAGAAAGGCTTTCCCAGACAAACAAGAACTGAAGGAGTTCATGACCACTAAACCAGTTCTGCAAGAAATCCTAAGGGAGACTCTGTGTGTGAAATGCTACAAAGGCTACAAAGTACCACAGACATCACTACAAGCATGAAACCTACAAACATCACAATGACTCTAAACCTATATCTTTCTATAATAACACTGAATGTAAATGGACTAAATGCTCCAACCAAAAGACATAGGGTATCAGAATGGATAAAGAAACAAGATCCATCTACACGCTGTCTACAAGAGACTCATTTTATACCTGAGGACACCTTCAGATTGAAAGTGAGGGGATGGAGAACCATCTATCATGCTACTAGATATCAAAAAAAAGCTGGGGTAGCCATACTTATATCAGACAAACTAGATTCTACACTAAAGGTTGTAACAAGAGCTGTAGAATGGCATTATGTCATAATTACAGGGCTTATCCATCAAGAAGAGCTAACAATTGTAACTGTTTATACCCCCAACTTGATACACCCAAATATATAAATCAATTAATCACAAACATAAGCAACCTTATGATAAAAATACAGTAATTGCAGGGACTTTAATATTCCATTTATAGTAATGGAAAGATCATCTAGGCAGAAAATCAATTAAAAAAACAATGGCCTTGAATGATACACCAGACAAGATAGAATTGACAGATATATTCAGAATTTCTCATCCCAAAGCATCAGAATACACATTCTTCTTAACTACACATGGAACGTTCTCCAAGATAGATCACATACTGGGTTCAAAGTAGCCCTCAATAAATATAAAAGAACTGAAATAATACCGTAAATATTTTCAGATCACAACACTATAAAACATGAAATCAACCACAAGAAGAAATTTGGAAAGCCTCCAAATGCATGGAGGTTAAAGGACATTCTCCTAAAGAATGAATGGGTCAACCAGGCAATTCAAGAAGAAATTAAAAAATATATGGAAGTAAATGAAAACATGACAGTCCAAACCTCTTGGGATGCAGCAAAGGAGTCCTAAGAGGAAAATACACTGCAGTGCAGGCCTATCTCAAGAAACAAGAAAAATCCCAAATACAAAACCTAGCCTTATAGCTAAAGGAACTAGAAGCAGAGCAGCAAAGAAACCCTACAGCCAGAATAAGAAGATAAACAATAAAGATGAGAGCAGAAATAAGCAACACAGAATCAAAAAAAAAAAAAAAAAGAACAGATCAATGAATCTAAGAGCTGGTTTTTAGAAAAAATAAACAAAATTGAATAAACTCATAGCCAAACATCTCAAAAAGAAAAGAGAGAGAACCCAAATATATAAAATCACCAATGAAAGAGAAGAGATCTCAACCAACACCACAGAAATACAATTATAAGAGAATACTATAAAAAATTATATGCCAACAAACTGGGCAACCTGGAAGAAATGGACAAATTCCTAGACAACCACACACTACCAAAACTCAAATGGAAAGAAATAGAAAATTTGAACATACCCATAACCAGTGAATAAATTAAATCAGTTACCAAAAATCTCTCAGCAAATAAGAGTCCTGGGCCAGGGAGCCTCCCAGATAATTCTACCAGACATTTAAAGCAGAGTTAATACCTATTCTTCTCAAGATGTTTCAAAACATAGAAACAGAAGGAAAGTTTCCAGACTAATTCTATGAAGCCAGCATTACCTTGATTCCCAAACAAGACAGAGACCCCACTAAAAAGGAGAATTAGAGGTCAATATCCCTAATGAACATGGATGCAAAAATTCTCAACAAGATACTAGCAAATTGAATTCAACAGTATATTCAAAGAATTATTCACTGTGATTAAGTGCAATTCATTCCTGCCCTGCAGGGCTGGTTCAATATTCACAAATTAATCAATGCAATACATCACATTAATGGAAGAAAGAATAAGAACCATATGATCCTGTCAATAGATGAAAAAAAAGCATTTGACAAAATCAGCATCCTTTCTTAATAAAAAACCCTCAAGAAAGTTGGGATGGAAGGAATATACCTTACCATCACAAAAGCCATATATGAAAATCCCACAGTTAATATCATCCCCAATGAGGAAAAGCTGAGAGCTTTCCCCCTGAGATCAGGAACACAACAGGGATGTACACTCTCACCACTGTTGTTTAACATAGTGTTGGAAGTCCTAGCCTCAGCAGTCAGACAACAAAATGAAATAAAAGGCATTCAAATTGGCAAAGAGTAAGTCCAAATTTCACTTTCCTCAGGCAACATGGTACTCTATAAGGAAAACCCAAAAGACTCTACCAAAAAACTTCTAGAACTGATACATGAATTAAGCAAAGTTGCAGGATACAAAATCAATGTAAAGAAGTTGGTTGCCTTTCTATACATCAATAATGAAGCAACAGAAGGAGAAATCAAGAAATTGATCCTGTTTACAACTGCACCAAGAACCATAAAATACCTAGAAATAAACCTAACCAAAGCTGTAAAAGATCTGTATGCTGAAAACTATAGAAAACTTGTGAAAGAAATTGAAGAAGGCACAAAGAAATGGCAAAACATTCCATGCTCATGGATTAGAAGAACAAATATTGTTAAAATGTCAACAGTACCCAAAGCAATCTACACATCTAATGCAATCCTAATCAAAATTGCACTGGCATTCTTCTCAGAGACAGAACAAACAATCCTAACATTTGTATGGCACCACAAAAGACCCCAAATAGCCAAGATAATGTTGAAGAAGAAAACCAAAGCCAGAAGCATCACAATCCTGGACTTTAGTGTCTATCCCAAAGCTGTAATCATCAAGACAGTATGGTACTGGCACAAAAACACATAGACCCATGGAATAGAATAGAGAACCCAGAATTGGTCCCACAAATATATGGTCAATGAATCTTTGATAAAGCAGGAAAGAGTATCCAACGGAAAAAAGACAGTCTCTTTAGCAAATGGTGCTGCAAAAACTAAACGGCACATGCAGAAGAATGAAACTGGACAACTTTCTTACACCATACTCAAAAATAAACTCAAAATGGATGAAAGACCTAAATGTAAGACAGGAAACCATCAAGACACTAAAGGAGAAAACAGGCAACAACCTTTTTGACCTAGGATGCAGCAACTTCTTACTTGACACATCTCCGAAGGCAAGGGTTATAAAAGCAAAAATGAACTATTCGGACCTCATGAAGATAAAAAACTTCTGCACAGCAAAGGAAACAATCAACAAAACTAAAAGACAACCAACAGAATAGGAGAAGTTATTTGCAAATGACATACTGGATACAGGGTTAGTATCCGAAATCTATAAAGAAAATATGAAACTCAACACCCAGAAAACAAATAATCCAGTGAAAAAATAGGCAGAAGACATGAATAGATACTTTTACAAAAAGACATCCAGATGGCCAACAGATACATGAAAAGATGTTCTATATCACTCATTATCAGGGAAATACAAATCAAAACCACAATGAGATACCACCTCACACCAAAGTGACTAAAATTAACAACTCAGGAAACAACAGATGTTGGCAAGGATGTGAAGAAATGGGAACCCTCTTGCACTTTTGGTGGGAATACAAACTGATGCAGCTGCTTTGGAAAACAGTGTAGAGGTTCCTCAAAAAATTAAAAATATAATAACCCTATGACCCATAAATAGCACTATAGGGAATTTATCCAAAGGTGACAAGAGTGCTGACTCATAGGGGCACATGTACCCCAATGTTTATAGCAGTACTTTCAACAATAGCTAATCATGGAAAGAGCCCAAATGTCCATCAACTGATGAATGGATTAAGAAGATATGATTTATATATACAATGGAATACTACTTGGTAATGAGAAAGAAGGAAATCCAGCCATGTGCAACAATGTGGATGGAACTGGAGGGTCTTACGCTAAGTCAAATAAGTCAGAGAAAGACAGATATCCTATGTTTTCACTCATATGTGGAATTTCAGAAACTTAACAGAAGACCATGGGGGAAGGGAAGGGGAAAAAGTTTCAAATAGAGAGGGAGGCACACCCATAACAGACTCTTAAACACAGAAAACAAACTGAGGGTTGTTGGGGTGGGGGGTGAGCAGGGGAGAGGGGAAAATCGGTAATGGGCATTGAGGAGATCACCTGGGATGAGCACTGTGTGTTGTATATAAGTAATGAACCATGGGAATCAACCACCAAATCCTAGAGTACACTGTATACACTGTATGTTAGCTAACTTGACAATAAGTTATATTAAAAAAAAAAAGAAGGGGTAATAAATAATGGTAATAAATAATGAGTTCTATTATAGTAGAAAGTTTTCTTAGCCATTTGAAACTCTTACTTAGTGTAAGAATGACAGTCAAATGCTTATTTACTGAGGAAAAAAAGTATCACTAGAAAAAGCTTTTAAATACACAAGAGAGAAAGTCTATGAAAAAAGCATCTTGAAACAGAAAGGATAGCAAAGGGGCAGAAATAGTTCTAGTGAAGATACAGTTCTTTGTTTTTAAAAATATTAAATGACATAACTATATCTGTATTCTTTTAGCATGGTATCTAGAGAGTTGTAGGTTTTAAAACTACAGAAAATAGAGTAGAAAACTATATAGATAAATCACTGAACAGACAACAGTTTCTCTGTATCCTATAAACTTCAAATTAACAAACAAGAATTGAACATATCAAAACAATAGCTTAGAATAGATCCATTGTATTGTTAGAGACGATACTTTCTTGTTTTTTTGGTTTATTCTGTTTATCTCCCTGTAGTCTCTTTTTAGGTCACAGAGCACATCAATATTTGTGTTCTTTTAGTACCAAGAAAAGTGTTTTAGAATTACTGTAGAAATCACAGCGATAACTTTTCTCAAGGATACAAACACTAACTACTCTTCCATTTTACTCTACAATATGCACCTAAAAAGCATCATTTTTTATGAATGTTAATATGCTAACCAGAGCTGGCCTTTCCTGGAAGAGCCTCAATTGAATTAGCATTGTGGATACTTAGGGAGTCATTTAAGAATAAAGAATATATTATGTGGCCTAAGTATATTAAATTTACTAAATGGGATTTTTGTTTAAAGCAACATTCTAAATCACTATTGTATTCCCTAGCACTTTAAATACTAATTCCCTTTGTATGGAGAAAGTTCCGATAGGAATTTGACTTAAAAAGCAGAAGCTATTTAAAGAGAAAGATGATTTTCCTACTTATAGATTTTTCAGATCTGATATACCTTATTTTGCTAACAGCCTGAATGTCATTTTTCCATTCTGTATAATTATTGTTACTATTTTTACATGTATCTATTCAAAAGGAAATAAATAATTTGTTCTTTGTTCATTTCTTAAAGTCTAGTGGCAGTTTATACTTACAGCTACTTAATCATTTTAATTACAAACTTTCCTATTGTATAAGTAACTTCTGTAGTAAGAAGCTCAAATTAAGATTTTTTAAAATCTTTCAATGTGAAAAGATGCCATAATACCATGAGTTTAAGGAGAGATGCCATTCAAGATAACTTTATTTCTCCCAAATCACAGGCATATACACCTACACACATATGAATATATATCTATATATCTATATCTATATCTATATCATGAAATGTAAGAAATATCATGAAATGTAAGAAAGTAGCACATTATACTACTTCCTACCTACCCTCTTTATGTTGGGTCTTTTTTCTGTTGCATGGGACAGAAAATTGAATCAGAAAGAAGATATACTGAGCTTAGCAGTCTAGCTACTACGGTAATGGGAGCTCAATTAATGTAATTAGGATTTTCTTTCTCAGTTTCAACTTCCTGATTTTATTAGGTTGATCTTTTCATATTTCCCAACTTTTTTATGGTTTCTAAAGTGGCTGCGGCCACTTTGCAACTTACATATAATCTCATTTAAAAGAGTTTCTTTATTCCCACAATTAAAAAAAAATAAATAAAACTTAGCATCTCTTTTTGTCTTAATCAGTGGTTTTCAACCAGAGGAAATTTTGCACCCCGGGGAATATTTGGCAGTGTCTGGATATATTTGTTTGTTACAACTGGGATGAGATGGATAGATGTTACTGGAATCTAATGAATAGAGGCTAGGCATGCTGGTGAAAATCCTACAGTATGTAGGACAGCCCTCCACAACAAAGAATTATCAGGTTCAGAATGTCAATAGTGACAACATTGAGAAACCTTGGTCTAAAATGAATGGTGTGTTTTTATGTGAACCAATACTGCAAAGAGAGGGAAAGAATATGCTGATAGCTATAAATCTACCAGTGGTTACTCCTGAAGGTGAGAGCAGAATTAATTCTCCCATGGCATGAGAAAGAGGGAGATGTGACATTCAAAAAACACGGAGTGCAGTTTTGTCAGAAGTGATAAACTCAAATTCAGAAGACATCTATACCACAGTCTCTTCTACCTCCACTGTTGGGGTGGACGTAATCATTGCATACTTTTATGGTATAAAGTATTTACATTCTATTCTATAATAATAATTTATGAAGTTTTGGTTTTACACAGAATCAATACTTTCATTATCTTCCCCATTTATCACACATTAGTAATGTTTATCCTCAGATTACAATTATTCTAAAACATTTGTTTTGATCTGGATCTACTAAGTTTGCTGATATCAAAAGTTGGTTGACATAATTTTTTTTAAATTTAGTTTTTACTATATGATTACTTATCAATAAATTAAGTGATCAATAGGCCTTTATATGATACTCAGGAAAAGATTCTGGTAGGAAGCATAGAAAGAGAGTGTTCAACATTTGATGCTGATCACTGAATAGATAACGAAAGCTGACAAAGTACACATTTTAGGTTGTTTTCCTATCTAAAATTGTATTCCCTCCTAACCCCCTATCACACTCTCCACTCATTTTCATAGTTTCTCTCAATTTTTGTGAGCATACATTTGATGTGTCTATGTGTATGTGTCTTCCTATCATGTTTATGTATCTTGAAATACTTCTATTTCTCCTTTTAGAGGCAAATTCTTGGTTTATCAAGGCAAAGAGATATAATCTCTGAATAATGACATAAAAAGTTTTAAATATTATACAGTAGAGAAACATAGATGTAAAAATAAATGTTCTAGAGAAAATAGAAGGTATTTTCTTTCCTATAAGATAGGTACCAATTGGTCTATGATTGTTAGAGCCTTTTTGTGATTGTAGCTCAATTACACTGTATGATAGTGGTCTAACGCATTATTTTAGAAGGAGATTTTATATTTCCCAATAAATACAATTTTTAATTGTTTAAAAATGTTTGTTTATTTTTGAGAGAGAGAGACAGAGACAGAGAACAAACCAGGGAGGGGCAGAGAGAGAGGGAGACACAGAACCCAAAACGGGCTCCAGGCTCTGAGGTGTCAGCACAGAGCCTGACTTGGGGCTCGAACTCATGGACCACAAGATCATGACCTGAGCTGAAGTCGGATGCTTAGCCGACTGAGCCACCAAGGCACTCCCAATAAATACAATTTTAAAGTTCATATTATAAATTCCCCATAAAAAAAAAACAACTGGGAATGCAGGTGACAATGTCTAATCATTTTTTTATATAAAACATTACATTTTGTTAGAAAGTAGTTGTGCTTCAAAATGTAAATAATAAAAATCATTCATATTAGATATTAAACTGTCTAATAATTTTGAAATGTTTCTCATATGCCATACACTGTTATGTTAATTTATATTATGTGTGTGCATGTGCATATTCATTTGATTCCTGAATTAAGACCTGCTTTCAGATGAGGAAACAGAGTCACAAAGATTAAATCACCAACGGTAAATGATAAACCTGGGATTCAAGCTCAGCCTTGCCCAGAGCTTGGATTCTTTTTTTTTTTTTCAACGTTTTTATTTTTATTTTTGGGACAGAGAGAGACAGAGCATGAACGGGGGAGGGGCAGAGAGAGAGGAAGACACAGAATCGGAAACAGGCTCCAGGCTCTGAGCCATCAGCCCAGAGCCCGACACGGGGCTCGAACTCACGGACCGCGAGATCGTGACCTGGCTGAGGTCGGACGCTTAACCGACTGCGCCACCCAGGCGCCCCTCATTTCTTTTAAAAATTTTCTCCTTCAGTTCTGCACATTTGCACTTACTCATTGTTTTCTACAACCATGTTTTCCAAAAAGATATGGTTAGATTTTAGTGAAATAAAGAATTTTTCATAAAACTCATATGAAAATACACCTAAGTCTTGTGAATCAATATAAAAGTGCCATTTAATTTGTGTTTTAATTTCAGAATTACTGTGTATTATCAAACTTTCCTTCCATTAATATATGTCCATTGTATAGGATATATTTATTTATTCTATTTTACAGTATATTAATATAATGCATAGTTTGTTTTATATCATATTGTAATATATAATATTGTTAATGCTCCTGCATTTTAATCTATATCCATATTATTTATTCACTGATTAGTACAGTAATTATAATAGTCATTATAGTAGTTCACTATCTGGCTATCCTGGTTACATTCAACTTAAACCTTTGTAATTTATACTCTCAGTGGACACCAGATCCTTTTCAGACACATAACTCTTTCACATTTATTAAACAGCCCCTTGATTTTCATCTGGAGAGCCATCTTTTCTCTATTCACTCCATGTAACTGAGGTGCTGAGGACTTCACCTAAACTTGCATCATGTCTCCTCCGGCTCGAATAAATACACTGTGGCAGGATCCATCTCCAGCTAGTTGAGTATTAATTTGTTAACGAATAGGAAAATATATAACTCAATGTATAGTGAGCTGGATCCTACCAGGGATACAAGCAGCACAAAAGCAAACACAGCAAAGTAATGAAAAAAGGCTGGGCTTGATGATCCTGTTTTAGTCATGACTAAAGCCAGATGTTTGCATATCCGTTTCACATATCAAAGCCACAAACATGTCTTCATCTAATAAATATTAACATGCATATACACTATAATGAAATCCATAATTAGCATAAAGTTGTATATCATATGCATACATATTATAATTATATTATCATTATTATTTGTATAAAATAGAGTTGACTTTTTCTACTTGTCACAAATAAAAAAAAAACCCTAAATAATGAAATGCAACCCATTACTAATATGATACTAATTTCCCATTAATTCAGTGATCTTTTTAACTCCATTTTGCTAAAGCTTCAAGCATTTGTCTTCAAATGCCTTTATGTTTTTTCTCTCCCTCTTTAAAATTCTCTTTCTCATTTTCCTTATTTCAATTATATAAATGATGTGTTCATCTTGGGCAAAATTTAAAAATATAAAAATGATAAAATACACCATCTTAATTCCAAAATTTATAAATAGACACCACTAAATCTTGAGTCCATATGTCTACATTTTCAATTATACACATTATTTTTACAAAACAGGTATATATTCCACATGAACATGTATGATCTGTCGAGTTTTTTATTTGACTAACACCATAAATATAATTCTATATTGACAAATACACACTTCAAACATTGTCTAATGGGTATAATATGCCTTCATTAGAGAGACCAGTTCATTTACTAATTTCCCTATGTTACACATCTGGGTTGTTGCCAGGTGTGCACTATTATAATTAATGCTACATTATATATTGACATAAAAATATATTTCTCTGCTTCTTGTTTTTGGGAGGTAAAGTTTTAGAAGGTGAATCACTAAAGCTAAATTTATACACATTTCAAGGGAGCCTGGGTGGCTCGGTAGGTTGGGCGTCTGACTTCAGATCAGGTCATGATCTCACAGCTTGTGAGTTCGAGCCCCACTGGGCTCTGTGCTGACAGCTCAGAGCCTGGAGCCTGCTTCGGATTCTGTGTCTCCCTCTCTCTCTGCCCCTCCCCTGCTCATGCTCTGTCTCTCTCTCTCCCAAAAATAAATAAACATTTAAAAAAATTTTAAATAAATCATTTAAAAACTTTAAAAAAAATCATACACATTTCAGAATCCTTTCTCTGTCAGCAAGTACTGATGGCCCAGAGCCCAACCATTCTCTCTCCTAACTCTTGCATTTTTTTCCCCCTTCGAACTGAGTTGAGACTGTTTTCTGGTCCCTATCCCTTATCAGAATAGCCTTGAATAAAGTCTTTTTTCTGTACAACTTTGTACAGTGCAATTTTTGTTTGATAATTCCTATCCGCATGGAAAATAGATTCTAGAAGAGAAGACAAGAGAACATATATTTTAAAATATCAAAGCATGGGGCGCCTAAGTGGCTCAGTCAGTTAAATGTCCAACTTCGGCTCAGGTCATAAACTCACAGTGAGTTCGAGCCCCAAATCAGGCCTAATGCTGACAGCTCAGAGCCTGGAGCTTGCTTAGGATTCTGTGTCTCCCTGTCTCTCTGCTCCTCCCCCATTTGCTTGCTCTCTCTCTCTTTCAAAAATAAATAAACAATAAAATATATACATAAAATATCCAAGCATGAAGAATTGCATTTACTGAGCAGCATAAGAACATTCATGGTACTTCAACTTTCCTTCTTGTAAAACAGAAATCATAATATAGTATGGGATCTATTTCAAGATATAAGTAGAATATCAGTTGTGAAACTAATTGGCCATATTCATTATTCAATATAGCCTTTGTTTTCAATATGCATCATTGAGGATGCTATGGGAATGCCATCTCAGAAATTTACACATTAACTAGTTCTTCATCTTTCTGACTTTAAGATAAGGTCCAACTTGAATCCAAACTGACTACACATCTAGACTATTTATAGTGCTACCCTTTAGTTGATCCTTTAGAACACTTTCTTTAAAGTTTAGATTGTTTGGGGCACCTGAGTGGCTCAGTCTGTTCAGCATCCAACTCTTGATTTTGGCTCAGGTCATGATTTCATGGTCATGGGATGGGGACCCATATAAGGCTCCGTGATGAGCATTGAGCCTGCTTAATATTCTCTCTCACTCTCTCTCTCACTTTGCCCTTCCCCCTTCACTTGTGCATGCACTTTCTCTCTTTCTCTTTCTCACCCTAAAATAAAAAGAAAACAAGTTTAAAGTTCAGATTGTTAAATCAAATAAGCATCATGACTTTTATATTCCTGACTTTCTGAATATTTTTTCATTTATTGATACTTTTCTTGTGTGGAAATATGAAAGGCTAACTCTGGTTACCCTTCTTCCTCAAACCTCCATACCAAGGAATTATTCCCCAGACTCACACATTTTCTCCAATGCTCTTAACACAAAATCCTAAAACTAAATATAGATTGCTGTTAAAAAAAAAAAAACACACAAAAAAAACAAAAAAAGACATGCCACTGAAGCCACCAACTAAATCCAGATGTGCAAAAACCTAAGGTGTGGTGAAGTTATTCCATGGTTGTGTATGCCATAATAATTTGGGTGCATGGGCACAGAATCATGAGTATTCAACAATTCCCCAAATGATCTCTTTTTTTTTCTTTCTTTTTTGTTTGTTTATTTGTTTTTTTTTAACAGATAACTTTGAAGAGCACCTATTGATTCTACTTTCAAGGTTTATTCTCCCCACTGTAATTATGGGTTTCTTTTTAATAGCATTATGTTTAGTAGATTTTTATTTTACCCTTAATGTAAGAACATTTAATAATATGACATGAGACAATAAAGAGTATAATATGTGCACATATTTCTCTATTATTCTTTACTATCTAGTTTAAGCTTTTTATATAAGCCATTACTGAAACGTGGAGGAATCCAACAGGGACAATTTAACATGTCATTATTATTTCTGTTTATTAGTGGTTTCCTTGAGCATAATGTAAGGTACAGTAGAGTAATAGCTCTTAAAAGAACAAGAAGTAGAATCCCCAAGTGAATCTGAACATTTTCAGAAAATCTTTCATTACAAACTCTTCTGCTTTTCTCAATTTGATTTTTCTCTTGAAGTTTAGAAAACCCATGCTTATATATGTAACTTTAGTATCTGGCTTACCCGAAGTAAATAATAAAATGGATTTGATTTATTTTCTTCTAATATGTAACCAGCTTTTTATTCATGATGATAAAATTAAGCATATTATTTGCTAACAACTAAAAGAATTAAAATTACATCAGTATGGATACCTGAATTATATGCTTCCATTTTTGCTGCCAAAACCCCTCCAATGAATTCTTCATACTGCTACTTGAGTGATGGTTCCAAAACACGGGTCTAATATTTTATTATTACAAATACTAAAACCCCCTCCTAAATAGGACAGCATTGTAACTTTTTTGTGTTGTGTACAGATGCCTTCAGGACCTGCTGGTTTCTGCTTATCTTTCCTTCCTAATGCAGGAGGCTTATATGAATCAATGTGGCTGGCATGGAATAAGAGACACATACATCTAAATTCCCTTCCATTGTAGAAGTGAGCCAATCTACAGCCTGGGGATGGGTGGAGGAGGGGTACTGGAAGGACTGCAGAGACCTTGAGGCTAAGCCAATGTATTCAGATGGATCTGTTCTTTTGGAGCTATAGGATTCTTCACTGGCATACTATATTGCTTCCTCAACCTCTCCTCCCATCCATAACCATCTATATTGCCATTTGATTTTCTAGAGTTCTTCCATTTTGAGCAGCAATGTGAACATATCAAATTCTTTAATGAAATTTCTTCCACTCAAAATAACCCTTCTTTGAATTCCTTTGCAAATTTCCTCTTCAATCTTCACAATTTCCCTCTAGTTTCACCATGTTTCTGAAGCCTTCCTTCACATCTTTTTTTGCACATTACGATCACTCTGCCACTCACTGTACCTTGAACTTTATTCAATCACTTGTTTCAGATTATCCCATTATTGAACTATGTTTAGGTCTATTTTTCTACTAGTCTGTGAACAACTTGGGGGGCAGGATAACATTTTACTTCTACGTGCACTTTTTCTTTCACACTTAATGTACTATTTAGCAAAAGTTAAGCACATAGAGTTATTTGCTGACGCTGAATTTGGAGAGATGTGTGTGTGTGTATGCATAGTAGTAGGAGCAGTAGCAGTAGTAACAACAGTAGTTAGAACTATATTAATAACTACATGCATGACAGTAAATGGGCAATTTCAGTTGAAAACTGAGGGATTGGAAGGAGTGATGCTGGTGAACTACTATGATTTACCAAATTTTTGGTGAAAATAAACAAAAAATAGAATAAAGAGAATATTAAATTAGCTGCCGATAGTGTAGGCTCTTATCAATTAAAAACTTTTTTGGAGGTGCGAGGCTCAGTAGGTTAAGCATCCAGCTCTTGATTTTGGCTCAGGTCACGATTTCATGGTTCATGGATTTGAGCCCCGCATCAGGCTTGGAGCCGACAGTATGGACCCTGCTTGGGATTCCCTCTCTCATCTCTCTGGCCGTGTCCCATGAGCGCGCTCTCTCTCTCTCTCTCTCAAAATCAAATAAATAAACTTAAAAACACGGTTTTGGTTTAAAAATTTAGATAATTCATTCATTTAGTTGATCAAAGTGTAGTGTTTTATTTTCCTAATTGCATAACTATATTTAAGCACTGGGATTTCTTGGTATTTAAACAAACCTGAATAGGTGAATGGTTAAATAGTTTGGAAGACCTGATTCATGTCCCAAAATATGTTTAGATGGATTCTGCCAAATAAAAACTGAGGAAAAGGTTAAAACTTTCTTGTGACAAAATATTTCCAATCTTCCAGTCTCAGACTCTAAATCTAGATTTATATTCAACACCTTTGTCCTTTGCTCAATGTCAGCCTGTTTCTGGCAATCACTTACTCTGTCTTACTGAATCCTCTCTTCAAATATGAAAGGCTTCCATGCACTCTTATCTTGTCATGCTACTACCTATTTTATCCCTTCCAATTTGTATAATTAACAGCATTCTTCTAATTTGCTTACTCGATTACTCCCTAAAAGAATCTGAAAAGCATGGAATGCCTGGGTGGCTCAGTAGGTTAAACGTCTGACTTCAACTCAGGTCATCTCACAGTTCGTGAGTTTGAGCCCTGCGTTGGGCTCTATGCTCACAGCTCACACCCTTCATGGGGCCTGCTTCAGATTCTGTGTCTCCCTTTCTGCCTCTCCCTTGCTCCTGCTGTGTGTGTGTCTCTCTCTGCCTTTCAAAAGTAAATAAACACTAAAAAATAATCTGAAAAGAAATGTATATACTTAGTATTTTAAAGATGAAATTTTTCATCTTGTTTCAATAATTATAAAAGAATCATAAAGATGGACATTTTAAAATAAACTGCTGCAACGCAACGTAATTGTAAGCAATGAACTCCAAATACTATAACCCCTTAACATCCACTGCCGTTCATTTAAATATCATGTAAATAACTTATTAGACAATGAGAAATTTTAAATTGCTGCTTGAAATCATGGTTGTACATTTTGAATTTCCATTTTGCTTTCCAAAGAACTTTACCTTAATATATTTTTATGCTTAAAAATAATAACTTTGTATATTTAAATACAAACTATTTCTTGAAAACATAAATTCTTTACATGTTTGTGTGTGTGTATGTATGTATATTCTTTGCACAGTTGTACTCATACTGTATAAGAAACCCTTCAGTTAAACAGGCTATTCAGTTACTTTTGCACAATTGGCAACTTAATTGTAAAAAGGGGAAAGAGCATTCTCTAAATGATTGCTCCCCGTGATGCTTTCAATTGGCAAAAAACCTCAGCCTCATATTGTGTAGCATACTCCAGCTTTCACATATACACACAGACATACAAGCTCAACACATGCTAGAATCAATTTCTTTAAAAAAAAATCACTCCCTTCTGAAGTCTTTAGAGAATCCTACAAAGCCATATGTTCAGTTATGAACTATGATAAGAGGTGTAGAAAGATTGAGAAGCATGCCAAAATGTTTAATAGCAATCGGTTTAGTGATTCTATTTATGATTTTGTTTTGAATAAATCTAAATTTAAAGGATTTTACTGATAAAACAGACACATGACTATAATTTAAACAATATTCTTTAACACTGAATATTTAAGGCAGCAGGTGCATTATCATTTGCCTAAGCAGATTAAAAGTAATTTTTTTCACTTTAAAGTTAAAATTGTCTAAAAGAATTCTAATAACTGATGACAAAATACAGAAAAAGAAGGATCAGAGAAGGTAATAGAATAAAATTATACTTTAATCTTATCAATAAAATGCATAAATGATTTCTAAATAACTGAGGAATTAGATTCCATATAGGATGTGGGGTTTGTCTTCTTTGTTTTTGCCTATGGAAAACTTACTTTTAAAATATATATAAAATGATAGGACTTTTAGAGAATGTAAAAGTTCTAATATTACATTTAAATATACATTAAATTCTATAAATAGAAACAGGCACGGTTTCTAGTAACTTGAAAATACGCAAAATAATGTTGCTCTTTTACCAGCATTAAAAACCATAATTAATCAGCCCAGAAATATATAAAATCACTTTAAACAACTAGAATGACACATAGAACACGGACATCTATGAGAACAAGAATGAATAAAATAGTGACATTAACTAAGAATATGTTAGTCCTCTGAGGGTACTCCTCCTACCAGAAAATACGAGGGCATTAACTGAGGCAAGGGACTTCTAAATCTAGTCCAGGAGAAAGACTTCTTAGCATGATCGGGGCAGAGGCAGAGAGAGGGAGAGGGAGAGAGAGAATCTCAAGCAGGCTCCAAATTGTCAACATGGAGCCCTACATGAGGCTCGAACTCACAAACCATGAGATCATGACCTGAACCAAAATCGAGAGCCGGATGCTTTACTGACCGAGCCACCCAGGCACCCCTATAATATAAACTTTCTTATCAAAGAATGACAACGAAGAATGGCTAGATATATAGTAATAAAGCAATGCAAAATAACAATGTAGTAAAATAATACAGAACTAGATTAATAAGACCTCATATAATTGGAAGATTGGTCTCTAAACTTTCTAGAAACCATGGCAGAAAAAAATAATAAATTCATTGGGTCTATTTCCAGCTTTTCTTGGAATATTTTGGACATTGCTTTTTGGCAAGAACTCTGCTTTAAGTATCAGAAAACTAGAGCCAAAATTTTAATTCTATTATTGCCAAACCAAAAAATTCAGCTGTCATTAAGATTTAATTTGCTAAACTTAGTGGATAAATACACATACTTACAAAGTTGTCATGGAGGTCAAATGAGTCAATACATCAAAAAGTGCTTTAGAGTCATAGGTAATTCTATTATTTCTGTTATGTGAGCTTTAAAGAGTTCTTAGAAATGTTTAGCATAGTGTTTTAGATCAGAAGTTTACCATCAAGCTGAGTTCAATTGTATTTGTTTTTTATGGTATGAAACAAAGGTTTGCAAACATTATTTAAAGCTTTAGTTTGGTTTAATTTCATTTATTTCATTTCCCCACTACATTATAATAATGTCTTTAAATGAACTTCTGCATATTAAAAAATAAAAAACCATATAACTCAAATTCATATAAATTAAATGACTTTTCATATTTCAATTATTTTCACTCCTTTTCATTAAGTAATTGAACAAAATCAGACCAATATACACAGCTAGTTGCTAAATTAAAAATATGTGTAAATGTGAAGCAGGTGACATATTATTTCCAAAACTGAAAACACAGAAAGTTGATCAAAATAACAAGAGATCAGCTTTTAGATGTTTGTTTCATATTATAGAGAAGAATCTTTTTTAGTGCAATAAAATAACTGAAATTGCTGAATCTCTTGCTGTATTTCACAGGTAACTTTTGTAAATAATAGAATTCACTTGATATCTCCATTTCTCACATGCTAGTACAACCTTAATAATGTGGCTTCTTATCACTTTAGCAAGCTGCTATCTGGATGATTTGCAATGACCCTGTAATTGATAAATCAATTTGCATCTTCTCTGTCTTCATTGCTCTTGATTTCTCTACAGTGTTTATCAGTACAGCCTTGTCTTCTGTGACATCTTCCTGTCCAGTGATCTATAATGTTATATTTTTACACTCTTTACACTAGAAAAAAAAATCACCATTTTCATTTCCAAGATTTTTCTTCCTCTTTCTTTTTCATAATGGAATTACAATCCAGGTCAGACAGACTAAAAGCCCTGGAGATGTTATCTTCTATTCATTCCACCTCATATGACTCAGTTTTGATAAGATAACTTGACTAAGATTTCCATACACTAAAATCTGTCACTTTCCTACCTAATGCTATCCAATTCCAATGAAAAATAGACCAAAATTCTTTGTGGTGGCTTACGAAGCTCTACTCTACCTTATTTTGCTTCCTTTTACCATGTCATCCCTTGCCACACAAGTCACAAGCACAGAGAGTTTCTTTTCTGTCCTTTGAAAACACCAGACTTCTGCATTTCTTCCTCAGTAAGGCTTTAGAAACAGTACCCTCTATCTGGGATGCTCTTGCCTTGTATTGTTGGCAATGACTGACTGCTAATTTCCCATCACATTCCATCTGCAATGTCATCTTCCTATAGAACCTTTCCCTGAGAAGTCGGATTTAAAACATAAGCTTCCCAAGAGTGGGAAACTTCTGTTTTCTTTCAGAAGTCTCTCTGTTTCTAGGTCCTAGTGGTCCCAGGACAGTCCACATCATGTATTTGGCATTAAATACTTTTTTAGACAGTGAGTGAATATTCTAATTTAGAAATATCATCTTTCATTGTTCCTTTCAACTGTACAGTAGCTCAGAGTATTGCTGCCTTTTCCCTTGGAGCATTAGATACCGGGGCTGCATTCTTTCAAACATGGCCTCCCTGATCATGTTCCTTTCATTCTCAACAATTTACACTGACCTCCACTTCTCAAAGAATGAGGCTAATACATGACATTCCATGACTGGAATCATGCCTGCCTCTCGGTTAGAGTGCCACGTGTAACTCCCTAGTCCTCTTTCTTGAAACCAAGCTATCATATTCACTCCTCTTGATAGGCGACGTTTGTCTATCTCTTGAACACATCCTCTATGTTTTGCCATCCATGATTTTTATATCTGAATTTCAAATTCAGACTATTTTCAAAATCTTGCCAGCTAAAATCATCCATGGACTAGTGAGGCTCAGTTCAAATCCTATCCCTTTAAAAAAAGACATTATTGCTATAAGTAGAATTAATGTCTCTCCTTTGTGAAGAAGTACAAAAAGGATTTTCCAAAAAGTATAAAGTGAATGTCTTAACATCAGTTGCGCACTTACATGTCCCTACATAAGATTGACAGCTTCATTAGTGGAGTAAACTCAGCACACATTTTTAATCCTTCACTTCATCTAACACAATGTCTTGAACAGAAAGGTATTTACCCATTACAAAGATATTTGCATGTTTTAAATTTCATAATACTAGTATAGTCTAACATTTAAATTTATTAATTTTAGGAATTATTTCATAAAGTGTACATTCAAACTGCCAAATAGAGAGCAATTACTTAAAATTATATCTGTCTTTAAACTGCAAAGTTAAAATTGAAAATCAAAGAGAATTAGTCTTGCTATTTTATATAAAGATTTTTTATTTCCTGTTCATTTATAAGTTTTTATTTTGTTCTTATTTTAGATTTTAATTGTTTCTCTGTTCTTTTAAAACTTTTATTTTAGTTGTTTGGGTTTTTTTTTCATTTTTCTCCTTAGGAAAAAGACTTGATTGAACTTGCCCATCTAAGTTCTTTGTACTTCAATTATAATTACAACTCTCTTTTGAAAGTATTTGTCAATACTAGCTCTGAATATTCTTATACTTTTGAGATTTAAGCTGCCAAAAACACCACAAATAATTCATCAATAATTCAGTATTTGTTATCCTAGGGATAGTATCCTTATGCTTAGCTTGGATTGCATAAAATTCAATTCTGAAAATGAGTGATCTAAAAGTATATTTCTAGCTCAAAAATTTTAAATACCACATTGCACACACAGCTCACTGGGTCTGATATTGAACACTTTGAAAGAATTTATTATAAATATATAAGTTCTCATTTTAATTAAATCTTTAAATATACTAAGGCAAGTTGTGCAATCTTGAATAAACACATAGATTATGCTTGGCAGTGATTCTAACACAGGCTTTATGTAATTATTCAGATCCCAGTGTACAAAAGAGTTTTTGCTTAAAAAATAATTTGATTTTTCTGCTTATTGTCAATTTGAGAACTTAGAAGTTTTGGTTAGTTGTACTTTTAGGACGTGTCATTCCTTAAATGAGATTTAAAAGTTTTATATATTGAGAACTATAAAGCATTCAGTATCTAATTTCCTTGTCTCATCACTCTGGAATGTATTACCTGATGTCACATCTGTAACCAGTCACGACAAAATGTGACAAAGCAGGCACTGTTTAATGGTTCCATTTACAACAAGATTTTTGTATCTATTCCATTTTCCTGTAATTTCATATGGCAAAATGTCTTCTGTAGAATAAATTAGGTATTGAGCAAATGATCAGACATTTTAAAATATACACTCTATTTTAAACTACTCTGAAGTCTTTTAGGACAATATTTCTATAAAATTATAAAATAAAAATGTTAATAAGAGATTATTCAGATTATCTATGAAGGTCTTTTTTTTCATGGAAATACATAATTTAATCCCTTGTTAGTTTATTTGAAAATTTCTCATTGCAAAAATACAGGTTATGAAACGAAGTCTTCTTCATTCACTGTCCCTAAACAGCACAACATATGGTACAAAATGTGTCTTTATTTTTAGAATACTACATACTGTTATTAGGACAAATTCAAAAGTAAAGCAAAGTAGAAATCAAATTGATTTTTTTTTTTTATTGGACACACCAGTACTGTGTCCAATACAGCTACTATGAAGATAAGTACTGAGTCAAATACTGGACTAATTACTTTTCATTGCTTGCTATATTTAATATTTAAAATAACCTTAGAATCAAAATGGAGAGACAAATTTATTATTTTACACAGATTCTGAAAATAAGTTGCAAAATATATATTTTATTTAATATCTAAGACCAAGCTAACATGAACTAATACTCCTATATAATTCTGCTTCTCTCCTTCAAACCAAATGTATATATGCATATATTTTTCACACATTGCATCAATTTAAAAAAAAAATTTTTAACTTATATTTGAGAGAGACAGAGAGCACAAGCAGGGGAGGGCAGGGAAGGGGGGAAACAGAGGGTTTGAAGCAGGCTCTGTGCTGACAGCAGACAGCCAGACGTGGGGCTCAAACTCATGAACTGTGAGATCAGGACCTGAGCTGAAGTCAGACGCTTAACGGACTGAGCCACCCAGGTGCCCCCACATCAATTTTTCTACACATGTACACACATAAAACACACACACACACACACACACACACACACACACACACACACACTTGATTCAATGTGGGAACAAATATTTTTTTTAAAACATTGGTAGGCCAGTATGCAGAACTGCTCTGTAAATTTTCAAAATTTTAAGTTCTCATATCTCTGTAAGAAATAGTGATCCTTATTCTTACACTATCCATAGGATATCAGAGGAAATACTGATGATTTATGACCAAACTGACTCATAATTCATTCTCAACTCATTTTAGAAAGCTATATAACAGTCAAGAATTAAGTGCTATAACCGTTTTCCTATCCAAGTCAACATTTATTTGCTATGTTTTTTGTTATTGAATATGCAGCATGCCAAAATCATGTTTCAGGGAAATTTAATCTGGCCAAAAGAAATTTATAATTTATTTAGGAGGCAGTTGTGGGTTTTTTTTTGGGGGGGGGGTTGGGTTTTCTTCCTCCTCAATATGCATTGGTTACCCAAAGCCTGTTTTTATCTTAGCTGTGTTTCTTAGTTTAACGTTTGAGACATTTATAATATGAAAGGAAATATATAAGTTGTACATATATATTTTTAGGATATTAGTTGTTTTTTAATAGGTTTTAACCAACTTCTTTCTAAATTGTTAACCTTTTTACTACATGCTTCTGAGGCACTGTATAAGT
Source organism: Herpailurus yagouaroundi (assembly GCF_014898765.1). Taxonomy (NCBI): domain Eukaryota; kingdom Metazoa; phylum Chordata; class Mammalia; order Carnivora; family Felidae; genus Herpailurus; species Herpailurus yagouaroundi. Next base: position 35,411,747 of record NW_024412413.1, read on the forward strand.
GGTAAATAAAGTGTCTGCTAAAGTGATACCCACACAAATTTTTAAACAGTCGTTTTTGTTTTTTGGTGTTTTTTTTTTTTTCATCCTCACAGTTCACAGTTTAAACACTAACAACACAATACCAACTGAACAAGCTAATTCTCATTCACAGACCTGAAATGCAGTTAGGTAAAATATCCTCTATAATTATTAGGAGTTGAGATTTATTTTAACATGACATGCTTGGTATTATATTTCCTCTGAAAAGTTATAAATGCCCATGTCTCTGACTTCAATGTTGACAATCCAATCATACTAAAATTTTAATGTGTATAGGTAAGGAGATGAGGGACATCTAGGCAAAGAATTTACAAATATGAAATGTCCATTTAACAAATAATTCTTTAGTCTGTCTAAGAGTTTAATTTGAAATGGAGAGCAAGATAGATGTGGTCTTTACCTCTGAGTACTTCCGATATTAAGCAGAAAGCAAGCAATTAAAACATGAGTACAAAAAAATGTGGAAATGATGTTAAAATTAGAACAAGCTTACTGGAGACTCTGAGGACCGCAAGGGCAGTGTAAGGAAGGGGATCCTACCTGCTTCCCAGATTTGCCCCTATGTGAGGCTGAACTGAGCCAAGGATGTGAGCAGACACACAAAAGCACTGTGATGAGACACAGCAACAGAAACAGGAAAAAAAAAAAAAACAACTTTTTTTTTTTTTGAATGGCAAGTCATTACTCATTGACATAGAACATGTGGGCCTATGTCCAGAAAGCAGGGGAAAAGGGAAACATTTGAGGATTCTTGTATCATTCAACATAAAATGACAGACTTATTTGCTGTTATCCGTTCCTCTTGCTTCATATTTTGCCTTAATGTATATGCACAGCTGTTGTTTCTGACCCAAGAGACTTTATATGCAGTCAATTAGTCTATGGTTTTTAAGGGGCTTTTTTTTTCATAGTTGTCATTCATCAAGCCTTTAAAGTAATAAGTTTAGTTAAAAACACATGTTTTTATTCCTTGTGGGATAATTTCTCAGGTACATTAATATTGTATTGCAAAATAGTCTAAGATCTATAATATAACATTTAATAATCAAAATCTTGAGGTCATTTGAAAATCATTACCTATTTCTTAATAATGTATTTTTAAATCTTGTATAAGGTTTGGCCTAGAATTTTAAAAATAAGTGGTAGAGGAGGATTTTATTTTGCAAACTGCTGCAAACTGTGTTATACTGGCACTTAGTGTTTAATAAAAATGATTGCTTGGATTATTGAGGCTTTGGCTTACTCGTTAAGTATTTCCTGCAACTTTCAAGAAATATTAGAAAATCATAATCAGATGAAGGGCCTATATAAAGAAGATCTGGGGGTCTACAAAGTGTGCCACCTCAAGGAGGTTCTTACATGGTTCCCTTATTTCCCAGCCTTTCCACACACCTCTCTCCAACCATATTCCCACTATAAATCAATTTTTAGTCACATATCTATACTACATATTAGAAAAAATAATATGGAACTTTTAAGAATATAATCTAACTCATAATAGTATGAATTTGTTTTTATATTCAACTCTCATCATTAGCACTTTGATTTTGTACAGTTTACTTAAATTTTTTACGTTTCATTTTTTTCAACTTTAAAGAAGGTTTTATAAAACCTATCTTAAAGTAAGTTTGATAATTAAAGGTAGTAATTTAACGAATGAGAATACATAAAAGCCTTAGTTCCTACTTCATACATAGTAAATTATCAAGAAACAATAATATTAACTGTTTTATTACTACTAAAGCATTTTCTGTTTATTCTAATTTCCATTTAAAAATGCATCTGGGAAACTGAATCTTTTTTTAAAAGAGTATATATGTTTTCGTTTGTTTGCTTTTTCAAGTTTATTTACTTATTTTGGGAGAGAGAGAGAGTGCAAGGGAGGGGCAGAGAGAGAGAGGGAGAGAGAGAATCCCAAGCAATCTGAGAGCCTGATGCAGGGCTTGAGCTTACGAACCCGTGAGATCATGACCTGCGCTGAAGCCAAGGGTCTCGTGCTTAACCAACTGAGACACCCAGGCACCCCATGGGAAACTGAATCTTTTAAGTAGAAATTGATGGTAACAATTTGTTGTGGACTCTAAGTCTAAAGTTCTCTCTTGCCCAGTAAGAGAGCGGGGCACAGGATAAAAAGCGAGAGATGTTTGGGGAAAGACAAGAGCCCTGAATAAGGGTCCTTGCCCCGTTTTTATTAGGATCAGAAGGCTTACAAACATAGTGATGGACGTGCACAAAGAGACGATGAATCTATGAACATTAACTCATGGACGTGAGGAAAAAGGGGTCTTGAAGATATTTGGGGCTAGCGGTTTGGGTTAATACAAAACAAAATCCTGGCGCAGGGCAGTCGGGCATAAAGTTGTTTACAGCAGACTTGAGGCAGCACCTCTGTTTATTTGAGATAGCCTGGGGACGAGACAGAGGACAGGGACCTCAGGGTTAACAAGGAAACTTTCTTTTGTTAATCATCTTGGCTCTGGGCGGCTTCACCTGCAGCACAGCAGTCTATAGCCCTATTTACCTGTTTACCTAACGTGGTCCTTGCTTCCTGTGAAAGCAGCTTTCTGCTATAGTACTAAATTGGGGGGTGCTTCCACGCTGAATAGCTAATCTTGTTTATTTCATATACCTATGTTCTATACTAGGGCCTTTGCTCCTCCTTCTCTATACTGGGGCATCTGCCCTGCCTTCTCTATACTTATGTACTGAGTCTTGTTTAGCCAAACTTGGGTGGTATATCCTATGACTTTGCAATTATTTATGCCTTGTTAACCCATTGGTGTAAGCCCAGGGAATTTCTATGCTTATTCCCCACAACTCTTACGGTTCAGTTATAAAAAGATAAAAATACCCTAATTAAATAATGGGCAAATAATCTAATAGACATTTCTCAAAAAAAAAATTTAAGTGACTGATAAACAAATGAAAAGAAGTTCAACATCATTAACCAACAAGGAAAAGCAAATCAAAACCACCATGAGACACTACTTCACATGCACTACATAATCAAAATGATGTGACATGAACAGTGTTGGCAAGGATGGAGAGCAGAATGAATCTTCCTGCACTACTGGTAGGAATGAATGTAAGATAATGTGATACCTTTGAAACAGTCTGGCAGGTCCTCAAAAAGTTAAACACAGAGTTACAATTTTACCTAGATAGTCCATTTATCTTTTTTTTGTTGTTTTGTTTATTTGTTTTTGACAGAGAGAGAGAGAGAGAGAGAGAGAGAGAGAGAGCGAGCATGAGAGGGGGAGGGTCAGAGAGAGAGGGAGACATGGAATCTGAAGCAGGCTCCAGGCTCCAAGTTGTCAGCACAGAGCCCGACTCGGGGCTTGAACTCATGGACGGCGAGATTGTGACCTGAGCCAAAGTTGGACATTCAACCAACTGAGACACCCAGGCACCCCTCCATGTTCCATTTAAAGAAACTAAAACATGTCCACGCATAAACTTGTAAACGAATGTCTAAAGAAGGAATATTAGAAGCCTTTGGGGGTTCTTTGCGATCCTGTACTCAAACTGTACTTAAAATCATACAATAGTAAAACAGCCTTAGGGCAAAATAAAAGCTAATCCTGAGAAACTTGGAATTATATAAAACTAGCAAACGTATACAACAGACTGAAGAGACATTGAAGATGCTACCCTTTTCCTCCCTTTCACTGGGTATGTGTTTAGAAAGCAGAGTGATTTGGCTTTATCCAAAGATGAGGCAGGTTGGGGGGGGCAATTAAATTGTGTTCTGAAGGCTGCTTTCCAACTTGAAACTGGTATTGTGTGAATTGGTAAATATGTCATTACCTGAAATTATAATGTCATTTATAATTCTAAATGTCATTCTAAAAATTTTTTTAAAGTAAGTTTTTTTTCCCTGCTGACCCTGAAATCGCTCTCAGAAACCATCGCCCTCCTGACTAGAGTTGGCATTCCCATTCATAAGGTTGCAGGAAATCTGAGGAGGGATGCAGGGGATTACTGATAGATAAATGTTTGCTTCCTGCATCAGCCCTTTTCTTGAATTGGATTTCTTCTAAATGGATTACAAAAAGACAGAAATTCATGGAAAAGTGATATTGACCTCCAAATAGAAATAGAATTCTGTCTCCTGTTGCAAAATGTTTTTTTTTTCTCTAAACAAAGATAAATCTTTGTAAATAAACTGGTATTCCCAATTTTAAGCCCATTTCAGACTAGGTATTTTAAATTACTTAAAGACAATCATACTCTATGGAACATTCAACACCTGTCCCTTCATACTGGCTGCTACTACCATACTATCCTTCCCAGCTTTCTTCTAAAAGATTGTTTTAATTAAAGTGTATCTTTTGCCCCGTTGGATCAAAATGTAAACAACTTATCTTAAAAAAAAAAAAAATTGTTGGCACCAGCAATGTTTCTCATTTCCCTCTAGTAAAAGCTATCTTTCCATACCTGATTGTTTGCTGGTACTTCTTCTTTGGTGCTAAACAAGATAAATAATTATTTTCATGTGTTTGGTGAATATCCAGTATTTCCAGTAGTTTCGTAGTCATAATCTAAGCAATCTGAAAGAGGTACGATCCCCAATTGGAGTTTATCGAAACCCCAAACTTGCTTAACTTTGTAAATAAAGAATTTCTACTTCCCCTTGTAGATTCACGGTTCTCCTTATAAATTCACAGTTCTTTTTTATTTTTATTTTAATGTTTATTTATTTTTGACACAGAGAGAGAGAGAGAGACAGAGCATCAGTGGGGGAGGGGCAGAGAGAGAGGGAGACACAGAATCGGAAGCAGACTCCGGTCTCTGCATTGTCAGCACAGAGCTCGAACCCACAGACTGCGAGATGATGACCTGAACTGAAGTCGGACGCTCAACCGACTGAGCCACCCAGGTGCCCCTTCACAGTTCTTTTAAAATCAATTTAAATTTGAAGAATTACCTAGAAAAACTGAGTTTACCTACAAAACTGTTGCACTGATGATGAAAGCTATCCCCTTATATTCCCTAAATAACACAAAACCAGTGTGAGAGTTACTGGTTTTGCTCTCTTAGACTGCTGGGCTTTCTTCTTATTAGCATTCATTTGCAGCTGTTTCCGTGCAAACACACATCTACAGAAAGTATATCTAGGCACATGAGCTTTCATATTAATTCTATTTCTTCACCTCTTTCAGAAAGAGTCATGAAGGACCCAACAATAAATCCCAAATCTGAGATGAACTCCCCTTCACACATTTAAAAAAACCTTACAAAATATAATGACAAGTATGTTTCTTATTCAGGCCAAATGAAAGAATTTTCCAGAGATAGTTGGCTACTTGCTTCTGTTCTTCAACTGTAAATTTTTCAGCTCCCTGAAATGACGCCAATGTTTTTAGTATATCTCTGTCAAATTCCTGATAAAATATGAACCTATTAGAACCCTAGTAACATATAAGTATGAAAAATGACATTTCTATGGCTTATTCTTTTTTTAAAAGTATATAAATGAGAATTGTTGAGTTTTACATAGATTTGTTCTGAGAGTACGATCCTAAAACTATACACTTGATAGTATGCAATGTACAAAGGAAGAAATGGTACATAGATTCTTTAAAGACCCTATATTCCTAATTATAATAAGATAGAATGAAGTTGAAAGAAGCAAAATAAGTAAGTAAATAAATAAATAAATAAGCTACTAATAGTAGGGAAAGTTCACGTCTTCTGATTGTCTTTATACTACACACATGCTACTTAAGTATGACTGCTGTCTCTCCTCCCCTCCTCGTTCTCCCCTTTCTCCAAAGGATGGAGGATACTCACCCCAGGCTCCAAGTCCACTCATTTCCTCTTCTCTAGACTCTAGTCAGTTCGCCAGTACAGGTAGTGCAAGCTTACCCACCATACGAAAATCACCAAGGCACTCTTTGGCTATTGAAAAGGAAGTTATGTTCAAATTAATACTGCTTCATTCAGGTCATTATAGTTTATCTAGTTCTATGACTAAAACAAGAGCCTCTAAATGAAGTACAGGGCTTTCTCTTGTGTGTATATATGTGTTTGTGTGTTTTGCTTTGTCTGTTTTGTTTTTTAGGTTTTGATTTATCTTTTGGAGTCCATGCTGTGTTCACAATTATTCATATAACCTGTGTCACCCGAGAAGTGACACTAGAACATGCTTATAGTCTGTAAAAATAGTCAATCATTAGAGTGGAGCGTCTACTTAAAATACAGTATTATTTTCATTTTTCGTTTTTAAGGATTTTATATTTTTAAGTTACTATATGATTTCTGCTCCAAAAAAGAAAATACAGAAAGATACCATGACAACAAATTAAAATGTCAAAATACTTCCAAAATTACATATAGAATTAAATCATTAAATATATCCATTAAAGCTTTTAGCATGAACAGGTCATAAATGAGCCAGAGCACTGAAAGCAAGATCTTTCCAGCTTCACTGCACTAATTAACAATATTCTATAGAAAAGAGCCTTTGCAATGACCCAAATGCACAAATATGAAACATTTCATCTGAATAAAAGTATAGAAGATAAAGCTTTTCTTTATTTTTTAATTTTTTTCTATATAATTTATTGTCAAAATGGTTTCCATACAACACCCAATGCTCATCCCAAAAGGTGCCCTCCTCAATACCCATCATCCACCCTCCCCTCCCTCCCACACCCCATCAACCCTCAGTTTGTTCTCAGTTTTTAACAGTCTCTTATGCTTTGGCTCTCTCCCACTCTAACCTCTTTTTTTTTTCCTTCCCCTCCCCCATGGGTTTCTGTTAAGTTTCTCAGGATCCACACAAGAGTGAAACCATATGGTATCTGTCTTTCTCTGTATGGCTTATTTCACTTCGCATCACACTCTCCAGTTCCATCCACGTTGCTACAAAAGGCCATATTTCGTTCTTTCTCATTGCCACGTAGTACTCCATTGTGTATATAAACCACAATTTCTTTATCCATTCATCAGTTGATGGACATTTAGGCTCTTTCCATAATTTGGCTATTGTTGAGAGTGCTGCTATAAACATTGGGGTACAAGTGCCCCTATGCATCAGTACTCCTGTATCCCTTGGGTAAATTCCTAGCAGTGCTATTGCTGGGTCATAGGGTAGGTCTATTTTTAATTTTCTAAGGAACCTCCACACTGTTTTCCAGAGTGGCTGCACCAATTTGCATTCCCACCAACAGTGCAAGAGGGTTCCCGTTTCTCCACATCCTCTCCAGCATCTACAGTCTCCTGATTTGTTCATTTTGGCCACTCTGACTGGCGTGAGGTGATACCTGAGTGTGGTTTTGATTTGTATTTCCCTGATAAGGAGTGATGTTGAGCATTTTTTCATGTGCCTGTTGGCCATCCGGATGTCTTCTTTAGAGAAGTGTCTATTCATGTTTTCTGCCCATTTCTTTACTGGATTATTTGTTTTTCGGGTGTGGAGTTTGGTGAGCTCTTCATAGATTTTGGATACTAGCCCTTTGTCCGATATGTCATTTGCAAATATCTTTTCCCATTCCGTTGGTTGCCTTTTAGTTTTGTTGGTTGTTTCCTTTGCTGTGCAGAAGCTTTTTATCTTCATAGGTCCCAGTAATTCATTTTTGTTTTTAATTCCCTTGCCTTTGGGGATGTGTCGAGTAAGAGATTGCTACAGCTGAGGTCAGAGAGGTCTTTTCCTGCTTTCTCCTCTAGGGTTTTGATGGTTTCCTGTCTCACATTCAGGTCCCTTCTCCATTTTGAGTTTATTTTTGTGAATGGTGTGAGGACGTGGTCTAGTTTCAACCTTCTGCATGTTGCTGTCCAGTTCTCCGAGCACCATTTGTTAAAGAGACTGTCTTTTTTCCATTGGATGTTCTTTCCTGCTTTGTCAAAGATGAGTTGGCCATACGTTTGTGGGTCTAGTTCTGGGGTTTCTATTCTATTCCATTGGTCTATGTGTCTGTTTTTGTGCCAATACCATGCTGTCCTGATGATTACAGCTTTGTAGTAGAGGCTAAAGTCTAGGATTGTGATGCCCCTGCTTTGGTCTTCTTCAAAATTACTTTGTAAAGCCTTTCTTTAAACACTGTTTTATTAAATGCTTATTGATGCTATGCAATGTATGAGTAACTCAATGTCTTCACATAAATTTGAATTTTTAAAATTTATATTTCTTTTTAGGAGTCATTATCCTCACATAGGTTTTCACTTGATCTCAGTTTGAATTGAGAAGCAAACAGTGTCATTAACATTGTGAAACTGTCAGATGTTTTGAAGTGTTTTCATGTCTGATCTCTATCTTTCTCTTCGTTTTGAATTGACTCTTTTTCTCCAACTGGGTCCTGTTAAAAGAACATGAAGTGTCTGTGGTTAGGGACAAAGGAGACCTCGGGGCACCGAATGTTTCAGGCCACAAAAGATAAAGCCAGAGGATGGCTGTGAGAAAGAGCTCCTTTAAAGTCAACATAGGGCCCCTGGGTAGCTCAGTCAGTTAAGTGCCCAGCTCTTGATTTCAGCTCAGGTCATGATAGGATGGTTGAGTTCAAGCCCTGTGTGGCGTTGGGCTCTGCACTCACAGTGCAGAGACTGCTTGGGATTCTCTCTCTCCCTCTCTGTGCCTTCCCTGCTCTCTCTCTCTCTCTCTCTCTTCTCTCTCTCTCTCTCAAAATAAATAAATACAAAAAAAATAATAAAGTCAACATAAAGGAGGAACTTGCCACTATCCCTGTTTTAGCACTGGAACAAATTTCCACACATTTAAAAACTTAAATTTATTGTCTCACAGTTCTATAGGTTAAAAGAATTACTTGTATCATACTTGACTAACATCAAATATTGGCAAAGTGTATTCCTTTTTGGAGACTCTAGGAAAGATGCTGTGCCCTTGTCTCACAGCTTCAAAAGTCTTTCCTTGTCCATGGAACTCTTCATCCAAAAGAAAGTCAATACAGTAGAACTAAGATTTCTCCTGTTGCCATCTCTCTGGCACTTTTATGGTTCCTTTTTCTACTTTTAAGAACCTTTGTGATTTCATTGGGCTCACCCAGACAATCCAGAATAATCTTCCCATCTGAAGATCAGCTGATTAGCAACCTTAATTCCATCTACAAACTTACTCCCTTCTTGCACTGTAACCTACCATATTCATTGGCCCTGAAGATTAGGGAATAGCCATCTTTTGAGCTCAATATCTCATCCATCACAGTGCCCTGCCCATGATTTCCACATTAAACTTCAATATTGGCTTCAGTAATGGTGAAGCGAAGAATGAGGATGTTGATTTAGTTATTCACAAATATTGACTATTAGTGGTTGGTTATGCTTTTCTAGGCAATCAGGATTCCTAAAAATCAAAAGTGTACCCTGCTCTTGAGTGATTGTGGTCTAGCCAAAGAAACAGTAATATAAACAATTGATTATAAATAATTAATGTATTTAAATATGCATTTTATTTTAATTGTGAATCAGAAGAGGTGTGAAGATGTTTTCAGAAAACAAAACAAAACCAAGAAGGAAATCGTAATTAAAGCAATCTTTGTAAGCCTTGCATTTATACAAAGGCTTTAAAGTAAATTGTATAACCATATTGTTGTGCCAGTTTACCAACTAGTTAATACCATTTGCTACTGAAGTTGCCCTTGATTTTCTTCACAGGTCTTTCAAAGAACATAGATGCACTTGAGTATCATTTTGAGCTGTATAAAATTATGATCTGAACACTCCTTACAGCTGGAATTTAAATAGAAAATGGAAGAATTTTCTGCAATAACATGAGTAAATCTACTCCCTATCCTCTTCATATAAAATAATACTGAGATATTAGTAAATATGAGATTGAAGTAAAAGATGTTTAACTTATTTTAACTTACTTAGGGGGATAAGGAAGTTGATGATTTGGAATGAGCATGTTCTTCAACCTTTTCTGCCTATACCTGAAGGTGCTTGGCAGCTTGGGTCTTAACAAGAGCAAGGGGGCAAAGCAGCCATGAGTAATTCTGAAGTTACACTTGGGTAGACTCTGGATCACTGAACACTGAAAGCCTTAGAAGCAAAAGAATAATGGACAGTACATATTTCATGAGGGAATCCACGAGTTCATATAAGAGAAGGAACATAGAAAATCCAACATTTACCTTTACAAGAGAAGAAACTATTAAGTAATCTATATCTAATTATTTCTTATGTAAATCAGGATGTTTTCTGATGAAGACAATCATAAAACACAATTCAAACTGGCTTCATAAAATTATAAAAATATATTAACATACCATATAGCTGGAAAGTTTAGAAACAAGGACACATCTGTACTGGTTGATTCAGCAATGTCATGTTTCTAATTATCCCTTTCATACTGCCCTCTGCTCAGGAGTCTACAGTGTCAAGATTAGAATGTAGGGATAGGGGCTATGTACTATTTTTTTCATGAGCAGCAGATGGAAAGAGTGTACAATTGCTCTACAAGGAACAAATACCCTTGGTTTAATTCTGATTGACCTTGCCTTTATTGACTCTGGAGAAATGCAGAACACTGATAAGTCTTTGGTATAACTGCATCTTTGAACCAACCCTGTGTCAAGATTGATGGGATTACCTAAATTGGCTCAGATCATTGAAGGCTTATGCTTAGAGCATGGTGTTAGTCCTCCTAAAGCACATGAAACTTGCAGAGAACTCATCACACCAACTCAGGGTAACTTAAGCAAAAGGAAGCTAAAGCTGCTCAGAAATCAACTAGCAAATACTTCCCACATTTTTTACCTTAAGTGTAACTTTTAACTGTATCTGAAAAGTAAAAATGTGTAGTCTGTTCTCTTATTTTTAAAACGAGAAAATTTTTAGATTTTAAAAAAAGAAAATACAGGCCAGTGTGAAATATACTAGAGGATGTTCATAGATAAAATGTATACATAAAAGTGAATAACTTTGAGGGATTGAAATAAATTAACTATGAGATTAAAACTAACTATAGGTATGAATGCTTCTGGAGAATTCTACTCACATATTAGGAAACCTCAATCTAAGACTCCTTTGAAACTAGAATAGCAATGAAGAAAAAACAGTTAATATCATTTCATATAGATTTGTCAAAATCCCAAATTAAGTAATCTGTGCTTAAAATTTAAAGTTATTGAGGTTATATGTCATAAGGGTCATATTTCCTGTTTTAAGCTATAATTATTAAAAATAACTGAATCCTAGTTTTAATTTTATTTAATGCATTTTCAATGATTATATATTCTTAGTGCATATTTCAAGTTTAGATATAGGAACTAGCATATTTCAAATACTGTCTATAAATTATATAAAATATATTAGTTGGACTATAATAATGTAAAAAGTAGAAAAGAAGATTTAGTTTTTCCTAAAAATGCTAATTTGAAGAAGCTTAAAATTGGTGGCAAACTAATATTAATAAAGAAAAGTGAAAAATTAATAGAGATTTTTCAATGATTTCTGAAGTTGAACTTCCTGAGATTAAATTTTCTATAATCTGATGGTGTTTCCAAAGCTCAGCTCTATGGTCATACACACACACACACACACACACACACACACACACACAATCACACACATTTTGTCTTTCTGTCTTCAAACTTTCTTTTTTTTTTTTTAATATAATTTATTGTCAAGTTAGCTAACATACATGTATACAGTGTGCTCTTGGTTTCAGGGGTAGATGCTCATGATTCATTGCTTACATACAACACCTGGTGCTCATCTCAACAGTGCCCTCCTCAATGCCTATTACCCATTTTCCCATCTCCCTCTACCCCCACCCCCATCAACCTTCAGTTCTCTGTATTTAATAATCTCTTATGAGTTTGCCTCCCTCTCTGTTTGAAACTATTTTTTCCCCTTCCCTAACCCCATGATTGTATGTTAAGTTTCTCAAGTTCCACGTATGAGTGAAAACATTGGATATCTGTCTTTCTCTGACTTATTTCACTTAGCATAAGACCCTCCAGTTCCATCCACATTGTTACACATGGCAGGATTTCATTCTTTCTCATTGCCAAGTAGTATTCCATTGTATATATAAACCACATCTTCTCAATCTCTTCATCAGTTGATGGACATTTGGGCTCTTTCCATGATTTGCCTATTGGTGAAAGTGCTGCTATAAATATCAGGGTAAAAGAGGCCCTGTGAATCAGCACTCTTATCTCCTTTGGATAAATTCCTAGTAGTGCTATTGCTGGGTTATAGGGTAATTCTACTTTTAATTTTTTGAGGAACCACTGTTTTCCAGAGTGGCTGCATTAGTTTTCAATCCCACCAACAGTGCAAGAGGGTTCCCATTTCTCCATATCCTTGCCAATATTTGCTGTATCCTAAGCTATTAATTTTAGCCATTCTGACCCGTGTGAGGTGGTATCTCAATGTGGTTTTGACTAGTATTTCTCTGATGTGTTTTTCATGTGTTTGTTGGCCATCTGGATGTCTTCTTTGGAAAAGTGTCTATTCATGTCTTCTGCCCATTTATATACTGGGTTATTTGTTTTCTGTGGTTGAGTTTGGTAAGTTCTTTATACATTTTGGATACTAACCCTTTATCCAATATATCATTTGCAAATACCTTCTCCCATTCTGTCAGTTGCGTTTTAACCTTGTAGTTTCCTTTGGAGTGCAAGCTTTTTTATCTTGATGAGGCCCCAATAGTTCATTTTTGTTTTTATTTCCCTTGCCTTCAGAGACATGTCAAGAAACAAGTTGCTGTGGCTGAGGTCAAAGATCTTGTTGCCTGTTTTCTCCTCTAGAGTTAAAGAATTATTCACCATGATCAAGTGGGATTTGTTAATGGACTGCAGGGCTGGTTCAGTGCTGGCAAATCAATCAAGAAAGGATAAAAACCATATGATCCTGTCAATAGATACAGAAAAAGCATTTGACAAAATACAGCACCCTTCCTTTATAAAAGCCCTCAAGAAAGTTGGGATAGAAAAAACATCATAAAAGCCATATATGAAAGGCCCACAGGTAATGTCATCCTCAATGGGGAAAAACTGACAGCTTTCCCCCTTGAGATCAGGAACACAACAGGGATGTCCACTCTCACCACTATTGTTTAATGTAGTTTTGGAAGTCCTAGCCTCAGCAATCAGACAACAAAATGAAATAAAAGGCATCCAAACTGGCAAAGAAGAAGTCAAACTTTAACTCTCCTCAGACTACATGTTATTCTATAAGGAAAACCCAAAAGACTCCACCAAAAAAAGTTGCTAGAACTGATATATGAATTCAGGAAAGTTGCAGGATACAAAATCAATGTACAGAAACCAGTTAGACATTATTATGTCAGTCAATTAGGTTTTTTAAATTCATTGATTCCAAAAATATTTAGGCCACACTCACTGTGTTCCAAGACTACTCAATATTCTTGAGAGAATACAAATGAAAATGGGCCTGATTATGTTGAGCTTTGAGTTTCAAAAACAATTAAGTAACTAAAATAAAATGTGATGGGACAAACCCACAGTGCTATGGGAATAAATAATAAAGGCCCCTGATATAGTCTGTAAGTGAAAAGGTGTTTTTCACAAGAGATACAATAATTAAGATTAAAGAAGAAATATTATTTGACTTGGTGAAGTAAACAAAAATAGATGGGAGAAGTACTGTTTGCTTAACTATGTAGAAAAAAAAAATCCAGAACTTCTAAATGCATGCAAGCTCTGAAGTGAGATTGCAGAGGATATAAATTTTGTGCAAGTTATTCATATTATATCTTCAGCTTTGTATTGGAGAGAATGGAATTACCAACTCCACCAAATTGTTGTTAGGACTAAATATGCTAATGCATGCACAGCACAAAGAAGTGTACTTGGCATGGTGAGTCTAATAAACTTAACCAGTATATTAATGTTATTATTAATGCAGTTAACCACATATCCTTTTCAAGCTAGATGGACTAAGATTGGTCTAGAAAAACAGGTCTACACTACAACGCCTTATGACAGTGAACAAATACAGGAAATTCTATTATTCATTATAAAGAAAAATAGTCCATGGTGACAGCATTTACAGATAAGGAAGTAAATTTCCATAAAGAAAACAGAAGTGAATACTTTGCTTAAAGAGGTAAAGAATAGGAAGTTTTGAGGTGACATCCAATACACATTTCCATGCAAATCTTTCTCTGAGGGCATTAGTCTGACAACCATTCCCTAAATTTCAGGTCACTCAGAACCTAGCATATAGACACAAGTGACTTCGGACCAAATTCCAAAACATATCCTGGGACTCCCTATTCCTTTATTCTTTTTTTTTTTTTTCCTGTTGTTGTTGTTGTCTCCCTTGAACTGATTCTCACCTCTTACCAACTAGGATGTATGTTTCTTAAGGGGAGGGGCTTTATGAGCTGTTTTAATGCCTGTATCTAGTGTACCTGAAACAATATCTGGCATAGTACTTGTTCAATAAGTGTTTTAGAGTGAACTAAAGGTTAGAGAATAGAACAAGGACACAACAGGAGTTCAATCATTAAAGCCCCTATTTCCCATAATTGCATCTAAGACAGGATAATTATGATTATTATATTTGGACACTGCAAGATATACCCAGATGAGCTAGTGAACCATTGAATAATTATTATGTCTTTATGTTTATTAATTTACTTCATATAGAAAAAAGAAATGAAGTAATTAAAATGATTATAAGTCAAATGGAACAGCACATTTGAAAACATATGTAAGAAAATTATTATGGTTTATATTACAGTGAAAATTCACAGAGCAGGAACACTTAGCATTTATCCATCATTTAGATATAGTGATCTATTACGTCTAACTAGATGTTTATGGACCATGTAGGTAAACATACCTTTTTTCAAATATGAGAAAATTGTATGTATCCTCCTTCAAACATCTTGGCATGAATTATATATTTTGGATAGTTTCACTTCCTTTATTGTAATTTATAACCTAAAGCTATATGGATAGACTATGAAATATGATTCAAATAAGAAAATATGAATATTTTATGGACTCTTACTTTCAACGCAGTACTAATATTAAGATGTTATATTTGGCATAATTCTGTGTTCGACAGTTCTGGTTATATGTTCCATGTTTTATTGATATTAAATTAATGTAGATATCAAACTAGTAGCCAAATCCCTTTAGGCAACAAGAATATTGCCAAAGGAAACCGAAGGTAGTAGGATTGTTCTTTTTGGTATAAAATCATGGTTGTCTAATAGTGACATAGCAGTATCTTTTTGACTAGTTATTAACTCCTATACAGCAACTTAATGTTGCTGTTTCTTCTCTCGCTTTCACCAATTCACAAAAACATAAAAAGGCACATAGGGCATACTTGGAATACAGCAGGCATTCAATAAGAATTTTTTGAAGACAAGACACAAGACAAAGGAAGAAAGTAATGAAGAAAACAAAGGAAGGATGGAGGGAAGGAAGGAGAGTAGGAGGGAAGGCAAGAAGGCAAGGAAGAAAGGAGGAGGTAAGGGAGAAAGGGGGCAAGGGTGCTGAAGAATAAAGAAAGAAAATTTGTGGAATGTGACACTGGGTGCCAATACTATCAGTTCTGTCCCTAAATTGAACATTTTAGTCCCCAAGCTTTTATTTTATATTATTATACATATTATACCCCATATGGAACATATACCATACATCTGAGCATGGAGACCTAACATTATACCATGATGAATCATTTTTACTGATTAAAAAATGTATCCCTGTTAGATTAATATGTTATATGATTAAGGTGTCATGGGATTAATTCTAAATATACCAATCTGAAGGAAAGGTATTTTTCACAAATCTCAGTGAAGCAACATCATTCTACTACAGAATAAAATAGGCAAATACAATGCTTTTGTTTTTAATAGTTTTCTCAACTCCATTTTATTACCTACTAGACATTTTTTTGTGTTTCACAACCTATGAATGAAACTAAAGTGCAACAATTTGTCAAGTAGAATTTTACTTGAATACTTTGTTTTTCTATAAAATGATTTACTATTAAGTGCTCCAATATTTACTTTTTACATAAGACATTAAAAGCTCTTTAGTTTATAGTTTTTGCACTACCCCCCCCCCCCATAAACTACTGTGTTACTAAAAACATTCAGTTTCTTTTACCTAACAAAAATTCAATAATACAAGGTAAGACTATGGAATATTTCCAATAAAACATGTAACAAACACATAATGTCTACTGCATCTTTTAAATGCTTGTCAAATAATGGGGACTATCTCTACTGAAATAAGTTTTCTTAGCTTTTGGATTCTATGATATAGCCTATTTATTACACTTTGTTTAAGGTTGAGAATATCTTCATAGGAGGAAATCTGTGTATTCATGGTATCGTGACAAATCATTTATAACAAATTTTACTTTCATTATAAAATGAAGAAATTTTGACTCTGGGTCTGTTCTAGAAACCTGACTTTTGCCATCCAGGATCCTCAGATTATTCAAACTAGTGATAAGAACAAAATCTATCAAAATCATGCTTGTTGGTCCTTATCAAGTAGGTATTTACATAGTGTGTAGTCTGAATAAAAATCTGGTATGTGATTTAGAGGATTCCAGGTGTAGAGAAAACACTGTGATTCAGGAAATACTCTCTGGATGGTGTTTCTTTAGAATTGGAAGAAACTTCATAGAACATTTACTCAACCACAACACTTGAATGGAGCCTAAATCAAATTTAAAATTACCCAATTGTGTAATTGCTTCTTTCCTTATCTTTTTTAATAGATTATGAAACATTGTAAAACAATATGTTTATTTGTTTCTATAGTAGCTACTATATAATTGGTGCTAAATAAAGTTAATAAATAAATTTACACAGTATAATTTAATATAAATCTAGTGTTAAGATCACATTCAGATTTCTGGAAACACCTAAAAACTGACTTAGTATGTCACTCCGCCACACAATTCCAAAGGGTCTCAAAATCAATCAAGCCCAAGGAAAGTAGCATAAAAATTCACTGGTAACATGGATATGATAACATCTATAAACTAAAATTCCATTTAATTTCAAATTCTCATTTTTTTTCCTTTTCTCATATGGTATCTTCAAGATGTTTTAGTGTGTGGGGAATAAACCTTCCTTATGAGTGGGTGTCCTTGAACCAATAATGGATATTAATCCTGAAAATATTATCTCATTTGATGGAAGTTTTAAAGTTAAAATCTCAAGTCATTGCTTAAAAAGGCAAAGAATTAACATTCTTAATGGCTGTTTTATATTTTCTAGTTCAAATTTTCTAATAATGCAACTTGAACTATGTGAGGAATTCCACTGTTGTAGAATTATGTGGTTCATCTCAATTACTCACTACCCAGTCAGACCATTTTTTTTCTTTTTCTCACCTATGAGAGGTTAGGCAACTTTTTTTTTTTTATAAAATCTGTAGTATGCAAAGAAAAATAATGATTTGTGAAGACCAAAATGGAGCCTCTGAAAAATATTGCTTTTCCATCCATATTCTGCAAAAGCTCCCTTATCTTCCATAACTGCCCTTTGTTAGTGACTAAGGATTTATTGTTGGCTCTTTTCCTGGCCTTTCAAGTCTTTTCTGCACTTTGTGGAAATACTCAGACCTTCTATTCCCTCTTAATTCTGTCCTTCCCCTTGTGTTTTTTTTTGTTTTTTGTTTTTTGTTTTTGTTTTTGTTTTGTTTTGTGTGTGTGTGTGTGTGTGTGTGTGTGTGTGTGTGTGTGTGTTTACCTCTCCAGCCCTGGTGTTATTCTCTAGTGTCTACATATTCTTGATTACTGTTATTTACCTTATCCAATGTCATTCTTTATCAGTTTCCTATTGATAATCTTCCTGGTAGCTATTAATACAAAGAGTATCTTATCTAAAATTTATGTCTTTCATTCATCTTGAGTTTATTTTTGTGTATGGTGTAAAGTGGTCCAGGTTCATTCTTCTGCATGTCGCTGTCCAGTTTTCCTAACATCATTTGCTGAAGAGACTGTCTTTATTCCATGGGATATTCTTTCCCTCTTTGTCAAAGATTAATTGGCCATACATTAAGGGTCCATTTCTGGGTTCTCTATTCTGTTCTATTGATCTATGTGTCTGTTTTTGTGCCAGTACCATACTGTCTTGATGTTTACAGCTTTGTAATACAGCTTGAAGTCTGGAATTGTGATGCCTCCAGTTTTGGTTTTACTTTTCAGGAATACTTTGGCTATTCAGGGTCTTTTCTGGTTCCATACAAGTTTTAGAATTATTTGTTCTAGTTCTGTGAAGAATGCTAGTGTTATTTTGATAGGGGTTGCATTGAATATGCAGATTTTTTGTGTAGTATTGATATTTTAACAATCTTTGTTCTTCCAATCCATGGGCATGTAATGATTTTCCATTTTTTTTTGTATCATCTTCAATTTTTTTCACAAGTTTTATAAAGTTTTCAGTGTATAGATTTTTCACCTCTTTGGTTAGTTTTTTTCCTAGGTATCTTATGGTTTTTGATGCAATTGTAAAGGGGATTGATCTCTTGATTTCTTTTCTGCTGCTTCATTATAGATGTATAGAAATGAAACTGATTTCTATACATTGATTTTATATCCTGCAACGTTGCTGAATTCATGGATCAGTTCCAGCAATTTTTGGATGGAATCTTTGGGTTTTCCACATAGAGTATCATGTCATCTAAATCCTAGAGGAGGAAACAGGCAACAACGTCTTTGACCACAGTCACAGCAAATTCTTACTTGACATGTCTCCAAAGGCAAGGAAACAAAAGCAAATGAACAATTGGGACCTCATCAAGATAAAAAGCTTCTGCACAGTGAAGGAAACAATCAACAAAACTAAAAGGTAATCAAAGAAATGGGAGAAGATATTTTCAAAAAACATACCAGATAAAGGGTTAGTATCTAAAATCTAAAACAAACAAACAAACAAATAAAAAAAAAAAAACCTTTATCAAAGTCAACACCCAAAAGACAACCAACTGGTGAAGAAATGGGCAAAAGACATGAACAGACACTTTTCCAAAGAAGACATCAAGATGGCTAACATACACATGTAAAAATGTTCAATATCACTCATTGTCAGGAAATACAAATCAAAACCACAATGAGATACCACCTCACACCTGTCAGAATGGCCAGTCAATTAACAACTCAGTCAACAACTGGCAAGGATACAGAGAAAGAGGAACCCTTTTGCACTGCTGGTGGGAAAGCAAAGTGGTGCAGACACTCTGGAAAACAGTATGGAGGTTTCTCAAAAAATAAATAAATAAATAAAAAGAAAAGTACCTTATGACCCAGCAATTGCACTACTAGGTATTTACCCAAAGGATATGGGAGTGCTGTTTTAAAGGAGCATTTGTGCCCCAATGTTTATAGCAGTACTATCGACAACAGTCAAAGTATGAAAAGAGCCCAAATGTCCAACTGATGAATGGATGAAGAAGATGTGGTATGTATGTGTGTGTATATATATATATATGTGTGTGTGTGTGTGTGTGTGTGTATGTGTATGTGTGTGTGTGTGTGTGTATGTGTATGTGTATGTGTGTGTGTGTGTGTGTATACACACACACACACACACATACACATACACATACACACACACACAATGGAATATTACTTGGCAATCAAAAAGAATGAAATCTTGCCATTTGTGACAATGTGGATGGAACTAGAGAGTATTATGCTAAGTGAAATAAGTCAGAGAAAGACAAATATATGATTTCACTCATATGTGGAATTTAAGAAACAATACAGATGAATATAAGGGAAGGGAAGCAAAAATACTATAAAAACAGGAAGACAAACCATAACTGACTCTTAAATGCAGAGAACAAACTGAGGGTTGCTGGAGAGGCTGTTGGTAGGGGGATGGGCTATTTGGGTAAGGGGCACTAAGATGGACACTTGCTGGGATGAACACTGGATGTTTTATGTAGGTGATGAGTCACGAAATTCTATTCCTGAAAATATTATTACACTATATGTTAAGTTGGATTTAAATTTTTAAAAATTAAAAAATGAAAAAGAAATCTCAAGGAATTTGGGGGGAAAATGTTTAGATAAATATTAAAAATGTCTATTCAAAAAAAATAAACAAAATAAACAAACAACAAACAAACAAACAAAAAAACTAAAGAGCAAAGCCTCTACTTTCAAGACAGAGAGAAGCAGTATGTTCATGCTTAAGGCCAAAGCATTTAGGGTCAATGAAAACTAAGGCTCTCTGGGTGTTGCTTACCCATCTTAGAAAACTTACCTGAGATTTCTAGGATTCATTTTTCCTCTACTATATGTCTCATATAACAATGTTGTGCCAGTTAAATAATTTGTATAAAAAAATAGTTCAGGATTTGATTTATAATTAGTGTTTAAACATTGTTATAAATTTTATAATTACTTATGTCACTATTAAGTACTAATTATAAGTCTCTATGCCTTCTTACACCCTGATGACTATTTTGAGATCCTTAAGAGTAGGCCTTAATTCTTCTCTGTATTTCTACAGTATAACATATACATGTAAGTGAAAAATTGTCCTCTTGGTGACCTCCTAGAAATTAGCCATTTACTACCCAAAGACCATGAAAGAATAAGTTAAGCTGTGAATAGGTAAAACTATGCCACATGTTTGGGGAAGAATGTCGTAGTGTGCCATACCTAGAACATGCCATAGGAGGGAAATGAGCATAGATAGAAATATAGATAGGACTGCAAGGTTAATTCAAGTGGATTTATAGAGCATTTAATTCCATGTCATAGTTTGTAATTTAATAGGAATCACTAGAAACTTGGTTATTGGTGTTGATTTATCTTTATTTATCTCTTATTTACTTTCACGTTTTAGAAATATGAGTAATAGGTCATTAGCAATATAAAAACAGTAATTAATGAAAATTAATACGAAACACCTTCAATCCAGATGAAAACTGATAAGGACTTACCTAAACCATAATGATGGAAGAGCGAAAATAGGAAAGTAGAAAGAATCAGATTAGTATCTTAGCATCTGACTGGATAACACAAACTCAGTTCTCAGTGAACATGAGAAGAAAACTGTAGCAGGAATTTTGCTAAGTAAACTTCTCTTTCTACCTATTTCAAATGAATTTAAACTAGAAAGCATTTAGCATATATTGTTTGCTTTGAAAATAAAATAGAAACTCAAACTTTCAATACTGATATGACCTAAAGGAGATCAGAGGTCCTCCCAATCTCTCTTTCTCACCACGACTAGCCAGTAGGAAACTGTAACAGTTCTTTTTTCTCTGCTCCAAATGCATTTTTTTACTCTGCTCTATTAAGTTGAGTCTGTGAGTCTGTAAACTACATTATTCCTTTACAACCAATTCCTTAAGTTTTTCTAAGTGGGAATGTCGAGGTAGACTGTAATGTGAGAGAAAAGACTCCTTCCTGTTTACTTGTTATCCTTAGTAGCACCATCCAATGGTGTTTCACACACCAGCTGCATAGCTGGCTCCTATTCTCAGGTTTTCTCCAGTCTCTTTGTGCCCTGAGAGATACCAGAACCAGCTGGGCAGCCTCTCTCCTCTAAAATCTGAGATTGAGCTCTGGGGGTGTCAGTCTTTCTCCACTGAGTTTCTGTGGCACCATCATCAGCCACCCTCCTCAAATTCTTGGTATCACAACCACAAAGGCCCCACCTATGCCCAGCTTCCAAGAAACTCTGGCAACCACACACTCTCACCCTTGTTTCCCCATTCCTAAAGATGGTAGCTGCTTGCTGAAGTTACTAAATCTATCTATGCTGCTGAAGTTACTAAAGTTCCTTTAGATATCTTAAGTTTTCAGGTATGTGCATAACCAACCCTTTATTAAAATATGTTGACCCTTATGTTTGCATCGCAATGTAAAAGCTACCAATTTTACCTGACTCTTGAATCTTAGGGGATCCCTCTAATCTTTAACTTCCCAAAGAGACAAGCTTGATCCACTCACTTAAATTGATTCCAGATATTTTGTTCTTCAGAGAATTATTTTCTAACTCAACAGTTTTTCCACACTTTGTAGTCTTCGGATTTGAATCTTCAATTGCTAAGAGGGCTATCATTTGGAAAACACATTTTATTGTCCTACGCTACATCAGTTAGAGTACCAGGAGAAAATGTATATATTTGAATGGCTCAACCAAAAGAATTTTAATGAAAAAGCTGCTAGAAGATAATGGGAAAAACTAGATGACCTTGGTTTTGCCAATGACTTTTTAGATACAACACCAAAGGCATGCTCTATGGAAGAAAGAATTGATAAATTGGACTTCATTATGATCAAAAATTCTGCTCTGTAAGATATTCCTAAGAGAATGAAAAGTCAAGCCATAGGTTGGGAAGAAATTATTTATAAAACACATATCTGATAAAGGACTTGGAATCAAAATATACAAAGAACTCTAAAAATTCAACAATAAGAACAAAAACAGCAATTAAAAAATGGGCCAAACACTTAACAGACACCTCACTAGAGATTATATACAGATGTCAAATAAGCATATGAAAAACTGCTTATCATACATATTCCTAGTGAGTTGCAAATTGAAATGAGATACTACTATATACCTAATAGAATGGCTAAAAGTCAAAATAGTGACAACACACAATTACTACAAGAGGAATACTCATTTATTGTTGGTGGGAATGCAAAATGGCACAGCCACTTTGAAAAGCAGTTTGGCAGTTTCTTACAAAGCTAAATATAATCTCATCACACAATTCAGCAATCCTAGATATCTACTCAAATAAGATGAAAATTCATGTACACACACACACACACACACACACACACACAACCCTTCACAGGAAGGAACATTTAGACCAGTTTTATTAATAATTGCCCTAAATTGGAAAGAACGAAAAAAAAGTGATACATCCATACACTGGAATATTATTCGATGATAAAAAAGCAAGTGAGATATCAATCCCTAAAAAAACATGGAAGATTCCTAAGTGCATATTGCTAGGTAGAAGAAGCCAACCTGAAAAGGCTCATATTGTATGATTTCACGTATGACATTCTGGAAAAGGCACAGTAAACAATCAATGGTTGACAGTGGTTCAGGGGGAGGAAGTAAGGGTAAGTAGATAGAGCACAGGGGCATTTTTAGGGCAATGCAATGATACTGTATGATTTGATAATTATGAAACATGAAATTATGTATTTGTCGAAACACAAAGACTAAATGAATGTAAACTATGGAATTCAATTAATAATTATGTATCAACATTGGTTCATCAATTGTAAATACACTAATATAAGAAGTTAGTGATAGGAGAAGCTATGTGTTGGGGAAAGGCAGAGCTGGGAACTCTTGAAACTACATGTGCAGTTTTTCTGTAAACCTAAAACTTACTAAAATATAAGGCCTGTTGGGGCGCCTGGGTGGTGCAGTCGGTTAAGCGGCCGACTTCAGCTCAGGTCACGATCTCACGGTCCGTGAGTTCGAGCCCCACATCAGGCTCTGGGCTGATGGCTCAGGGCCTGGAGCCTGCTTCTGATTCTGTGTCTCCTTCTCTCTCTGCCCCTCCCCCCTTCATGCTCTGTCTCTCTCTGTCTCAAAAAAAAAAAAAAGTTAAAAAAATAAAATAAAATAAAATATAAGGCCTGTTAAAAAATACAATTACAGATGAATTTTCTATGACTTCTTGAATACTGAATGAATGAAAAAGAATTTAAATGACTTTGTATAAAGTTTTGCTTAATTTGCAAACCACTT
The DNA here is from genome assembly GCF_014898765.1 of Herpailurus yagouaroundi. Classification (NCBI taxonomy): domain Eukaryota; kingdom Metazoa; phylum Chordata; class Mammalia; order Carnivora; family Felidae; genus Herpailurus; species Herpailurus yagouaroundi. Next base: position 35,435,436 of record NW_024412413.1, read on the forward strand.
TGGATAATTGGAGACACTTATATTTCACAAACCTTGGGGTTGCATTTGCTAATCTATATGATCTAGTATTCATCTGATTTTAGTTAATGGAAAATGGTTTACATTAAATTAGTTGTTTCTGGTTTTAGTCACTTTTACAATAAGGACTAATGAAATATCAGTATGAGCTATAATAACACAGATGAGTATCTTTTAATAGATGCTCTGCATATTTCAAAATGGCAAATGTATTAATTTGGGGAATTTCAAGTGCTGTAAAAGATACATACATACTTTAAGATATATTGATATAATAAAACATGTAAAGCAGACAAATAATACATTGTAGTCTTGGAAGTTGGAGACAAGAATCATAGGATACAAATCAAATATTCAGCTAGTAAGTAATTTGTACTTTGATAACACCTAATCTTTGGGCCTCATTTCCTGATTTTCAAAAATGAGAATATTTGTATATATGATCTTCAATTATCTTTATAGATTTAGATTGTGTGTGTTCATAACATACTGATTTGAGATAGACTTCAGTTTATAATCACCCTTCACCAAATGACAGTTATTTCCTGCTCTTCAAGGTGCCTAATTATGCAAAGGAAGATTACTAGGGAAATAATATTTTATGTATTTCTTTATTTTATGTGTCTCTTTTGGGAATTTAGTTATTGTATGAGATGTTGGCATAAAGGATTTCTTAGTTTCATATTCCGTGTGTTTATGGTAATTTTAAGTAGTAAGAGACACTTGGTTTACATTTTACTAGCTATGGAAATAACATTGTAAGCACTCTGAAGTAAGCGTTAACAGTGGCCCTTGACTCTACAAGTTGACCTAGGGAAGAGTCTAGTTCTTTATTGATAGAACACATAGTAGTGTCTTGCCTCTGTTCTTCAAGAACATAAAAAATGCATCCCTTGAGTGTTCAATGAAAATCAAAACATATACTATGTTTTGGTGCCAAAAGCACATGCAATTGGCTCCTTGACAGATTTTAGATTTCAATTTCTTCAAAAATAAACTTACCATACAGATTTTGATATTATGCAGCTTTTGCAATCCAGGACATCTGGGCTACTGGATAGGTTATTAACCTTTCTCACCACTGTTATTACTGTTTTATCCTCTGCAGTGTATATAAGTTCCCCCCTTGGGCAAGATATCTAAATCATTGCTGATACGTCTACACTTTAATATCTAGTTTTCTCACTTGATTTCATCCATCTCTTTTGTATTCCTCCTATGATTTCTTTTCAATCTACTTGAGCCAATATAGCTTGAGCTACAGGACTCCACCTTCATGGTACCTTACTTTAACCACTTTCTTGACAGTACCCCCAAATATTTCACCCTATTCTCTTCCCACCACTCCTATTTCAATATTCTTTATCCCTTAATTCACTGTACAATTGTTTTCTCTGGTTCTTGCAATCTGGGTTATTGACTTGCTGAAAAGGAAACAAAAGGGCATTGATAATTCTTTAGAACATATGGTCTCTAAATTTATATGGATTAATTCAGCAATCTATTTACTTGCCCTCAATTGCCCTCTGCCTATACTCCATTCTTTTTCTTCTACTGGCTCTCATATCTAATAGCCTAGCTCCCTAGATGTCAGTGCAAGACTATCTTTACACACAAAAACAAATATACATGAACTAGAGTGAAAAGAAAATGCTATCTTCGTGAAAAGATGATCAACGACATTTACCATCAAGGAAATACAAATCAAAACCACAATGAGATATTACCTCACACCTGTCAGAACTGCTAAAATTAACAATACAGGAAACAACAGATGTTGGAGAGGATGCGAACAAAGGAGAACTCTCTTGCACTGTTGGGGAGAATGCAAACTGGTGCAGTCACTCTGAAAAAACAATATGGAGGTTCCTCAAAAAGTTAAAAATAGAACTACTCTATGACCCAACAATTTCACTACTAGGTACTTACCCAAAGGATACAAAAATATTGATTTCAAGGGATATATGCACCTGACGTTTATAGCAGCATTATCAACAATAGCCAAATTATGTTAAGATCCCAAATGTCCATCGACTGATGAATGGATAAAGATGTGGCATATATATATATATACATATATATATATATATATATATATGTATATATATATATATATACACACACACACACACACACACAATGGAATATTATTCAGCCATAGAAAAGAATGAAATCTTGCCATTTGCTATGACGTGGATAGAGCTAGAGAGTATTACGGTCGATGAAATGTCAGAGAAAGACAAATACCATATGATTTCACTCATATGTAGAATTTAAGAAATGTAACAGATGAACACAGTGGGGGTGAAAGAGAGAGGCAAACCATAAAATAGACTCTTAACTATAGAGAACAAACTGAAGGTTGGTGGAGGGCATGTGGGTAGGGGACATGTGTTAAATTGATGATGAACATTAAGGAGGGCACTTGTGATGAGCACTGGGCATTGTATGTAACTGATGAATCACTAAATTATACTCCTGAAACTAATATTAATAAAAATAATAAAATATTTTCAAGCAAAAAAAAAAACCTGTTGTCTTGAGTATGTCCATGCAACACTAAGGAATCCTTTCACAATAACTCTGATTGAGTATTCATATTTTCTTAATTGCATAATTGTTTTCATGTCAGGGATGTGAAACTTGTTTCAAAAATGAAAAGAAAAAAATAATTTATAGATAATTCTGTTTTGTTAAAATATCCCTTCTAATGAAAGGAAAACAAAATTCATAAAATGTTTGCATAATTGTATTTAAGTCATCTGAATTTAAATGGGTTTGCTTTGTTTTTAAACTTTTGAGCACAGACACCTTAACTTTATTCTGTGCTTTAACTATGCTTCCAAAACTTTTTGAGCTTTTTGGTTGATTAGGTGGTTTTGTTTTTCCTTTGTTTCTTTTCTAGGTGCTTTGAAAGTATGATTTTTTCCAAAGTCAATAGTAAGAGGCTATAGGACAGAAAGTCAGCAAACAAAAAAGACAATCTCACTTAAATTTAATATGCATTCAAATCTGGACTTTGCACTAATTTGGAAGGAAATGCTAATTCTAATATTCTTAAGAATATACTTCCAGTTTATTAAAAACATATGTTTGTGATTGGAATTTACTATAGTGAAATCTTTCTTTTCATGAAAGTACTCTTGATCTATTAAGTATACGTGGAGAATATAAAACAATCCATATTCATTGATAAGACACTATATCCTTACTTAAGCTGTAACAGCCCTTTGCTTGTTTAAACATAATGTAAAAGTAGCCTGACCATTATTCAATGTGTTTCAATTAAAAGAGGTCTGTGTATGTAGCAAACTCCCCAGACCTGCACAAGATTCCTCTCAGGTGCTAAAGGTAACCTCAGAAAGGAGCTGTGTGATATGATTACATTATGTTGTGATCCTTGTTCAAGGTCAAAATGAATACATGGTTATGGAAGAGAACAGATATAGAGTAAAATATAAAAGTAGACTGGACACGGCTGAGAAATAATAATTCAAGCTCTTACTCCTGAAAGTAGTGATAGAACTTGGATTGATGGCAGAAAAAAGGAAATGCACCTTGTGAAAAGTGGGATAATATGGTATGAGAAACGGTTCCGATGCATCTCAAGGACACTGAGAAGACTGCTCCAGTTAAAAGCCCGGTGGTTCTAATTCAGGAAAAAAGATGATTATAAAATTGTATAATTACCAATATTTGTGTAGCACTTTTGTTTTCAAAGTGCTTTCCCAACTACATTTATCACAGCTGATTCTCAAAATGACCTTAACCACTAGTCCTAGTACTGAGAGCACTGTTCTAATTCACATAGAATTAATTTACATAGTTTATTACAAAAACTATGTAAAGATATTAACAGCCTTGTTAGTAAATCCATGGTACTGTGTATATAACATGCTTAATATAAGTAAACCTCGCAAGTAGGTTTGAGGAGTTTGACTTTTTTTTTTTATTTTTTTTTTTTTTTTTTTTTTTTGAAAACAAAGCTTTGAGGAAGATAAATATGCTCTTGTGACAAACTCACAAAAACTATAATTAGTTAACTTAACTCTTGCAATTTCAAAAGCATTTGATTTCATCCCAAATCAATCTTAATGTTAAAATATAACACTACTTCCTAGAGCCATGAAATATAATTTCTTACAATAAAAATAGCAATCACAAAATATCTTAAACAAAGGATCTACATTTAAAGTAACTTATAACAGGTTCTTTTTCCTCTCTTTTATGGTTTTCCACAGAAGTAAACTTTGTGATTTTAAGTTTATATTTACATGTTAGAAGAAGAGGAAAGGAATTTAGTCATAATAATCTAGAAATTATTTTCTGAAAAAATTTGGTCAAAGAATTCATGTTATAACAAGCAGTATTATAAATAGCATAAAGGGGCTTTGGAAATCTATGATTACCTAAATCTTTGAATTTTAAACTAAATCTGAACTTAGTAACAGAAAGTTTGAAAAATGTTATATCTCTCATATTCTTATATATCTATGAATGAAAAAACATGTAATACCTATTTAATGCTATATAATTTTAAAGTAATAAATGGAAAGTCAGCCAAAATAGAAGGAAATTGGTACCATAAAGATCGAAATGGTGTCTGTGAAAATGACTTTTTGAAAATAAGAGAATACTTGTCTAATTTCATAACAGAAAAACCACTGCTAGACATTTCTGGAATTGTTCACTACTAAGATGTAGAAATAGTGAGTAAGTTATTTCAAGTCAAACAATTCAAGTTATTTCTTGATGAGATGTTATTTTCCTAAGGTGAATGGTAGTTATAAATCAAGATCCCTACAAATAGGTTCATTAAAATCTCATAAGTATTGAAGTTCTTGTATAGCACCATGTGACCATTCTTTGGCTACATGTGACTCTTCTTTCTCTGTATTCAGCATAATGTATAATATGAAATGCTTATATCATTCTAGGAACTAAGCTCTTTCCTTAGAGAATATGGATATAGTTGAATGTCTAACCGTAATAGTATATTCCAGGAATATTCTTATGAATAATATACTAAATATCTTACTAATCTGAAACAGTATTCTTTTACTTTGAAAATTGAACAAAATTTACATTCTTATTTTTATCATATTCATTTTTATTAAATAAATGCAAAATTTAAATGACTTCTATCATTAAAAACAAAACAAACAAAGACTTCTTAACCTCTGCCTTCTCACTTTGCTCCAACTGAAGACCCAACTGGAGAACTTTCAGCACAGAGACAACTATAAAGCCTTGACATATTAGAAAATAACCTGAATTCACCAGATATTAACAGAAGCATACTGACTCTGGAGAACAGTATATGCACGGAGAAGGCAAGCAATATGAAGTTACCTCCCCATTTCTGTGGCTTTTAGCCTGAGACTAACTGCATCTTATATGACAGTTCACTGGTGGGAAAGTACAGTGTTTCTCACTGGGGGAGCCAGAAAACTGTGAGTAGAAGACTATCATCAACATGAGTGCGGGAATCCCAGAAAGAAAAGAACCAGGGAATGAATACTCAAATGTGGCCCACCAACATTTCTTCCTGACCTGTGAGGCATGGAACCAACTCAGCGTACCTCACCTGAAGGGGAAAGATCTGAACTGTCTCTGAAGCTGCCATTTGTCAAACCGAGTTTGCAGTTTAAACACAGGCAAAGTAAACCCCTGGTACACAAGGAAACAATAACCATCAGAGTACAATCCGAAAGCCATACAATTTAACAATCACAATCCTAATGCCCAAGATACAATCCCAAACCACATGATACATGAACAACCAGAAGTGTAGAATGAATTTCCCAGACAAAAGAAACTAAAAGCCGGAACAAGATAAGCCACATACTCAAACTAACAGATAAATATTTTAAAGTGGTTATTAATTCTATCCTCAATGATGCAAAAACAAAGACCAGAGAAGTGAAAAACAGGAAATTCTGGCAAAAGAAAAATGATAGAGAACAAAGATAAAAATTTTGGATGGAAGTGTAAAATACAGGGGCACCTGGGTGGTTCAGTTGGTTAAGTGTCAACTTTTGATTTTGGCTCAGGTCATGATCTCAGGATTCGTGGGATCAAGATCCACCTTAGATCCAGGCTGACAGCAGGAGCCTACTTGGGATTTTCTGTCTCCTTCTCTCCCTGCCTCTCCCCTCCCCTCCCCTTCTCCTTCTCTCTCTCTCTCTCTCTCTCTCTCTCTCTCTCTCTGGAAAAAAGAAATTGAAAGAAATAGCCAAAATTGTTCTAAATTTGAAAACATACAGATACATGATGCTCAGCAAATAACATGTAAAATAAACACTACAGAAAATTCTCCAAGACACACCATAGTCAAACAGATGAAATTCAAAGATTCAAAGAAACTCTTGAAATCAGCTAACAAATACTGATATACTTAAGTGGAACAGCCATTTGATCAATGGCTGGCTTATCAGAACAACAGAGGCATAGAGAGCGTGAAACAGTATCTTTAGGTGGCAAAAATAAAGACTGTCATCACAAAATTATATATCTAACAAAAATAAAGGCAATTTCAAATAAAAGTAAACTGTAGGAATTCATCTCCATCATACCAGCACTACAAAAAAGTTCAAAGAAGTTCATCAGGAGATAGGAAGATAATACTAGATGGAAATGAGATCCACAGGAAAAAAATGAAGAGCATCTAAAATAATAAGCTAGTCAAATGAAAAAAAGTTCTCCTTTGAGCTCTTTTATTTCTTAATTTATTTTATAAATCACATAATCATTTAGAGTTTAAGAAAACATCAAATGTTACCAAGGATGTGGATATGTTCCTATATATATTTTTGGTTAAGATTCTTTGGATATTTTGTCCATTGCTTTTTGTTTTTTTTTTTTATTTTGTTTGTTTTATTGTTAAATTTTGAAGAGTTCGTTATATATTCTAGATATGAATCCTATGTCAGATGTGTGAATTACAATTTGCAAGTCTTTCTCTCAGCCTGTGGTTGTATTTTCATATTCTCAACAATTTTTCACATACCAAGATTTTTTATTATTTTGGGGATTTTTTTGTTTTGTTTTGGATATATGACAAGGAATCACATATGCTTGAAAACTTAAAGTGTAGACATGTAATTTATATATTAATCAAACTCAGGACATCCTAATAATTCTATTGCTATCATTTTTACTATTAATTAATCCATTAAGATGGTGATACTTATTGAATTATGCTTTCATGATTACTCATTTTATTCATGGAGGAATGAATGTTCTATGTACAACTTGTTAAGCTATAAGACTGGTCAATTCATTTTATAGCCCCAAGACATATTTTTCTTCTATAAAACTGGAATAATATTAATCTTAAATTTTGTGGTTCTCAAAGGCAAGAAAGTGAAAATTATTTGGAATTATAAAGCACTATAAATGAATGGTATTATTGTAACTGCTGTGATTATACCACCATGTGGGAAATTTACAGCTAGGGAAAATGGTGAAATGTTATTGTCTCTATATTTAACTTCAGACTAATCAGCTGAAAAGCTTATACTCTTAAAAATGGTATAATTTTCCTGTTTGAAAACTTAATATTTGATTTACATTTCTCTTCACAACTACTTTATTGCTTTAGGATTTCAGAATATGCTTTTGAAAGCAGTGTAAATTCTTCACATGAAATAAATACTTAGGCTTGGGGAAATTATGGAAAAAAGAACACAATCACAATCTGCTACACTAGTTTGAGTATGTATTACAGAATTGAAACAGAAAATCCTTAAAGGTGTCGGTTTCATCTCAGCCGTACATAATATCATAATACAAAAGAAAATGAGATTTAAAATATATGATTTTTTTTTTATTAAATTATGGCCTTAAAGCTCCTCTGAATAATACTAAGGAAAGATATTTTAAGAATTCCAAACTAAAGATTTACTTAGAAAGACAGGAGTCATTCCAGCTAACCTCTGAAAGATCAGGCCTTGTGGTTTGACAAATGGTCCCAAAGCCAGCCAAACAGCGAGTTTAAGAGAGCCAACCTCACAACTTGCCAATGGATTCTGCTATTTAAAAATATATACAGTGTTTCCAAAAGCTAAATAGATGTCTATTTATAATAATTATCCTTATATCACCATTTTAGTCTTGATGACTCACAGGTGTAGGAACCTTATTTTGGACCTTGAAGCTTCCTGATTCCATGCTTGGAAAAGGGACTGCCCTTCAAAATATTTGAAGTGATGATGCTCAAAACATTCAAGAAGAAATTTAAAACTCAATGGTAGGCCAAGGTCAATAAGAAAACTCAAAGAGAATTTCAAGATTAATGAAAGAAACATCATATAGTTTTTAAAGGCTTTTCATAACAAAGAATTAGAGCAATCACATCCAAAATTACAGCAAGAGAATTGCATAGGCAGCCAGTGTTTGGTAAATCTACTAAACGACAATGTTCTACTCACTCTTTTTAATGTGAACTTTTATTTTAGAGGTCTAAATTAAAAAGCATATGCAAAATAAAAAGATACATATGCAATAACAACATCAAGTAAATTTAGTTATATTATGCCACAAAATGTCAACACAAAAATGGTGGGAAGGTAGTTGAGAAACACTCAAGTTATATTTATGCCTGACTCTGTATGGTCTCTCTTGGTTGTCTTTTACATAGCAAAATAAAATTAAAACCTAAGAAGAATATCTTAGGTTTCTTTTCGGCAACTCTCATAATTATTTTAAAATCTTTTTGGCCCCATCTCATACTCCAACCACTGCTACAGCAATAGTTTGATAAAAACTTGGCCAGGGGCACCTGGGTGGCTTAGTGGGTTGAGCATCTGATTCTTGATTTCCAACCACGTCATGATCTCATGGTTCATGAGATCAAGCCCCACGTTGGGCTATGTGTTGACAGTGTGGAAACTGCTTGGCATTCCTTCTCTCTCCCTCAGCCCCTCGATCCCTCAAAATAAATAAAATAAAGTTAAGAAAAAAAAGACTTCGGCCAGGTTCATGTTGATGTAATTGTATAGTACCTCACCACAAGCAAGCTAAGTATCCCTGCTTCCTGCTCTGGAGTTTCTCTGAATTTCCCATGAAATTCTATGTAGACATGAGAATTTGCCCAACATTCACTCATTTTCAAATCAGAAATATGCAGTAATCCAAACTCATGAAGCCATCTTTGGTCGATGAGGTATGAGAAAGGATTGATGAATAAATCCTCATTTTGGTCTCTCAGATGGACATCTTTGAGATGAATTGCATAAGGCCTCTTACAAGATCTTCATGAGATAAAACACCAGTTGCCTATACTATTGGTCAAATCCATATAAGATCCTTGTATTGGTTTTCAACCTTTCTCATTTCAGTCACCAAGTCCTGCACCTTTGCTTGGAGATCATATTTCCTCAGGATTTTCCTTGAGAAAAATTTAGGCTAAGATAGGAACTACTCCTATTGTTTGTACCTTAGGAGTGGGGTGGGGGAACTCAGAGTACTTCAGGTCTTTCAATATGTGTTCACCATAAATAATTGATCAAGTTATTCACCAACAAGTGTAAAAAAGAACCAAAATCCTAATTAAAACACTGTAATTCGGTTTATCTTATAAATCAAATCTCATAAAATGACAGCCCTCGATATAAGCTTAGAAATTTTTAAAGTGATACATTAATTGCTTATGTTGAATCCTTAAGCTTCCCTGTAAAGAGAGATACATTAAAAAAAAGTAACATACAAAATTAGCAATTATTTTCTTTTAAATGAGATTCATATCATATTTTCCCTAAAATTTTTAATGTTAATTTATTTTTTTAGAGAGAGAGAAAGAAATAGAGTGTGAGTGGAGGGGAATGACAGAGAGAGTGGGAGACACAGAATTTGAAATAGGCTCCAGACTCCAAGCTGTCAGTGCAGAGCTGGATATGGGGCTCAAACTCATGAACTGTGAGACCATAACCTGAGCCGAAGTCAGACGTTTAGCAGACTGAGCCATCCAGGCAGCCCTTCAGATGTTTTATTGTAGTTATCTTTAATATAAAGACCATTTAAAATATTCTTTCTTTTTAAAATTTTTTAAATGTTATTTTTATTATTTTATTTATTTATTTATTTATTTATTTATTTATTTATTTATTTATTTTTGAGAGAGAGAGAAACAAAGCGTGAGCAGGGGAGGGGCTGAGAGAGGTGGAGACACAGAATCTGAAGTAGGCTCCAGGCTCCATACTGTAAGCACAGAGCCCGAACCCATGAACTGTGAGATCATGACCTGAGCCAAAGTGGGACACTTAACCAACTGAGCCAGCCAGGCACCCCTATACTATATTTTCTCTAAAAGATGTTTACATCAAATGTTTTTTAAAAGCAATTCCCTGGGACATTCGATGATTCAGTTTTCAAAATGTCCATTTTCAGCGGATGTTTTCAAAAACATGCCTGTTGTATGAAGCAATGAATTCCTTCTCTGTCTTATAATGACATCATTAGTCCACAGTGAAATTTCTTCCCTGTCATGTTAATCCTTCATTTAGATAGTTATAGGTATATTTTGACATATTTACATTATTGTAAAATAACATGGGTTTTTTCTTTGTAAAATGTATCTACTTTGGGTAAATAGAATAAAAATTGTGAATTAAGAAACCAGATACTGGGAATTCGATTAGCTAATGTGAGATATTCTACATCTCTGTGTTACTGTAGAATTATTTCAGGTGTTGGCCTCATTGTTTCAACAGTTTTTAAGTTTCAGTTACCATGGGGACACAATTACTACTTTTTATTGATTAAAAGACTGTCAGTCTACCATAACATAATAGCTAGTAAAATTTTCTGTGGTGCAATTGTGTCTGGCTTGATATATCCAGAGGAAGACGGGGAGAACAAAACTTATTCTATATTATTCATTCTCACATACTCTCCCTCTCTCTCCTCAGCATATGAAAACTGAAGACATTGGAAAACCACAGGGGAAAATGTATTCACCAATGGAGGATTTTCTCTATATAAATAACATTTCAGTGGTGGTCAATGGAAAGCTTAGGAGAAAAGGAAAATATATAACCACATGTGCATATTGCTTGGAAGGAAATATACAAAGTAACAGATTCTGTCAAATCAATTTATATTTCAAATCAAAAACGTAAGGAAAACCTCAGTCTGAACCTCAATCAGCACACAGAACTATTGCAAAATATTCATCATATCATGGTAGCCATGGTCTCGGAGGAAAAGATAAATAATTTTCCCATGTGTTTAGGTTACTTACCAAAGAACTGTATAACTATCTTCTTTCTCAACATGCATTGTCGCCAAAAACAACACAATAATAGCAGATGTGCTTTGCTATAATATGAGTATCCTTTTACTGGAATAGACAGTGTCATCTTAAGCTCACAGGACATATCCTGTCTGAATGAATATTAATTGCTAAGATTTTATATGTATCTTTGGAGTCATTTGTAATGAAATCATCTATTTTTTTTTTTAATTTTTTTTTTCAACGTTTTTTATTTATTTTTGGGACAGAGAGAGACAGAGCATGAACGGGGGAGGGGCAGAGAGAGAGGGAGACACAGAACCGGAAACAGGCTCCAGGCTCCGAGCCATCAGCCCAGAGCCTGACGCGGGGCTCGAACTCACAGACCACGAGATCGTGACCTGGCTGAAGTCGGACGCTTAACCGACTGCGCCACCCAGGCGCCCCTGAAATCATCTATTTTTATAACTTGGAATATGTTTTGCCATTGTTGTTTCAATTCTTGTGTATATTATGGTGGAATCTCCAAAGAAATTTTCCTCCCTTGTTTGTGTAAATTCAAAGATTAAAAAAGAAAAAAAAAAAAGAAAGAAAAGAAAAAAGGAAGGAAGGAAGCAAGGAAGGGATAAAGAAAGGAAGAAAAGGATGGAGGGAAGAAGGAAGGAAGGAAGCAAGGAAGAAGGAAGGAAAAAAGAGAGAGAGAGGGAGGGAGGGAGGAAGACGGAAGGAAAGAAGGAAGGAAGATCTTAAAAGCAAAGTAAAATGCCCAAGTTCCTTATATTTAATTATTCACGTGACACTATGATGTGTCAAGCAGATAAGAAAGGCCAGCACAAGAAGACCTTGAAAATACTCCTTATCAACTGCACTCATGTTGAAAAAATAATCCATAGATGTACAAAATAGAGGGGAAAATGCTAGCAGTTACAAAGATGAAGATTGATTCAAGTATTTCTCCTTCAGAACTTGGAAAAAATAATTGTTCAATTACTTGAAAAAAATTGGAATTTTTAATTTCTAGCTTGTTCTGTTGAAAATCATTTCATGTCAAGTTTCTTCCCCCACATGTTTTTCATAGCTAGTAAGCATAATTAATGTTTTATTTATATACTTTTTCTGATTTTTGTTATATTTATGCATATTTTACATTTGTTCTAATGTACATTCCTTAATAAGCTTACTCTAACCATACTTGACATCAACATGGACATACAAGTGAATATAAATTTCTATTTCATAAAATATGGCAGATTAGGAACAAACAAACCCTAGATGATATTCATATTAAAGAGCTAAAAATTCTACGTTTAAGATGTGAAAGTTTCATTTTAAATTCATTGTCATACTACCAGGAATACTGGAGAACAGTGAAGCCAAACTTAAGGTAAAAAGGGGGAATCTTCTGAACAAGCAAATTCAGAGTTCAGAAGCTGGCTTTCCACGTAGAGGGTTTCTGCTAAATCTTGACATTTGAATCTGGATTTGAAAAATATGTTGGGGGCACAGAGGTGGGAGGAGGTAAGATAAACAACAAGTGAGGTCGGGTTTTCTGTCAAACCTAGGCTTCCCTGGGGTTGAATGACTAATAGAAGACCCTAACATAACAACTGCATCACAAAGGCCAGGGTATACTTCTAATAATATGAGAAGAAAACAATGAATTCTGACTATCTTAAATGAATCTTGGCTTTCTTAAGGGGAATATAAATCTATCCTAAACAATTATAAACACTGTACAGACCTCATTTAACCATAATAAGCAGTTTCACCAAATCTAGGTGGTACCACTAACTCTCTAGCAAATATTTTACTTCACAGTGCCCTTATGTTTGTAGTAACCCACATGCCTGGCAGAAGCAAAAGCAAATCTCTGAAGATATTAAATCTCCCAGCTAAAAAAACAATAAAGCCAATCACAAGGTATAAACAGAAGCATGCTACTATAACCATGAAACACCAGACAGCAAAATCAAACTTGCAGATACGTTAAATTTATCAGAGGTATGGAGGAGCCAAGATGGCGGAACAGTATGGAAATTTTTTGTGTCTCGCATCCATGAAATACAGCCAGACCAACACTAAACCATCCTGCACACCTAGAAAACTGACCTCAGGATTAACACAACAATCTGTACAACCTGAACCACAGAATTCAGCAGGTATGCAGTGTGGAGTGGTGAACTTGGGGAGAGAGAAGCCACGGAGGGAAGGGAGCCGCTTTTGCATGCAGAGAGAGGATGGAGACTGTGGGGGAAGAATACAGGAAAAGCACTAACCCCAAAAGCAGCTGGAGTATAAGTGTAAAATTGGAAACAGCCACAGGGACTGAACTAAAAAGGGAGAAAGGAGAAAGGAAAGGGTTTAAATTCCATTAAGACTGTAAATAGGGGGAGTGCAGACTCTGAAACTCCTTAGCGCGATACCTGGCAGTGCTCTGGTGGGAAGGGCGAATCCGCAGGAGATAAGTGGGGTCCAGGAGGTTCTCAGGCCACACGGTGAGAAGCAGTTCCACTGCTGGAAGGGCATTTGATGGAGGCTGTGAGCCCACCTGGGCCCAGCAGACCCCAGAGAATGGCCAAATTCACTGGTGCTGGAACAAGGTCGATAGGGGTGAAGACCAGTGTGAGATGTGTGTTGTGATTTTCCATAATCCCTGAGGCACTGCTGCTACACTGTCTCGTGAACTTTTTCTGGGGTAGGCTGGCACCAGGCTGCAGTCTCTGGGAATCAGCAGCAGCACGGTCTGGCAAGCGTTCTGGGTGTGGCCGGCACCTGGTCATTGCTCATGTGACCCTCTCCAGAGGAGTGGAGAAGGTCAAAGCCGCAGTCCCTCAGAAGTGGGGACCAGGGAAGGCACCTGCGTCTGAGGCAAAACTCAGGAGGGAGGTGCTGCCTGGGGCTTGGTCACAGACAGTGTGGAAGCAGGGAGTGGATGGAAGCCGAAGACGAAGGACAGGTGCGTGATTGCTGATAGGGGAGAAGAGAATTCTGATACTAGAGACTGGGTAGTTGGGTGCCGCCATTTTCACCACTCCCATGCACTTGCAAATGCACCTACAAGTCCTACAACAATCCATGCCAGTAGGCTAGCAGCGACATCTAGTGGAAAACGGAGCCACTACACTAGGCCCCACACAACTGGGTCAACCTGGCTCTTCAAGAACACAAGTCCCACCGCCTGCTTAGTTTAGGGACTATAAAGTGTTCCACAGTTTGACTTCTAGGGAAAACAAAGTAATTTCAGTAGTATTTCAGTCTTTTCACCTGTCCATCTATTCAAATTTCTTTCTTTCTTTTTCTTTTTTCTCTTTTTAGTTTCTTTTCTTTTTCTTGAATACAGAAATAGATAAAAATGATTTTTTTTTCAATTTTTATTAAAAATATTTCTTTAATTTTTTCCTACTATATTTTTTACTTTTGTGTAAATTTTTCCAAATTCTATTTTACTTCCATCATTTCATTTTAGTCTACTTAAGTGTATTCACTTTTTCAAATTTTCAAACAATTTCCTTTTTTCTTCTTTTTTCCCCTTTTTTCTCTAATCTATCAAGCAAAATTCAACACCCAGAACAAAGCACACATAGGATCTAGCAACATTTATTCGATTTTTGTGTGTTTGTTTTTAACTTCTTGATTTTAATATTCTTTAATTTTATTTTTTTTTAGTTTTTTCTACCTCATTAATTCCTTTTCTCCCTTCAAAATGACAAAATGACGGAATTCACCCCAAAAGAAAGAGCAGGAAGAAACGAATGCCAGGGACTTAACCAACACAGATACAAGCAAGATGTGTAAAACAGAATTTAAAATTTTTTAAATCTTTATTTATTTTTGAGAGAGAGACAGAGTGCGAGAAGGGGAGGAACAGAAAGAGGGGGAGACACAGAATCTGAAGCAGGCTCCGTGCTCTGAGCTGTTGGCATGGAGCCTGATGCAGAGCTCGAACCCACGAGCCATGAGATCATGACCTGCGCCGAAGTCGGATGCTCAACCAACTGAGCCACCCAGGTGCCCCGGAACCAGAATTTAGAATCATGATAATAAGAATACTAGCTGTGGGCGCCTGGGTGGCTCAGTCAGTTGAGCATCCAATTTCAGCTCAGGTCATGATCTCACGGTCTGTGAGTTTGAGCCCCGCGTCGGGCTCTGTGCTGACAGCTCAGAGCCTGGAACCTGCTTTGGATTCTGTGTGTGTGTGTGTCTCTCTCTGCCCCTCCCCTGCTCATGCTCTGTCTCTCTCTCTCTCTCTGTCAAAAATAAATGAACATTAAAAATTATTTTTTAAAAAAGAATACTAGCTGGAGTTGAAAATAGATTAGAATCCCTTTCTACAGAGATAAAGGAAGTAAAACCTAGTCAGATTGAAATAAAAAATGCTAATACTGAGCTGCAATCCCGAATGGATGCCGCAGCAGCAAGGATGGATGAGGCAGAACAGAGAATCAGCGATATAGAGGACAAACTTATGGAGAATAATGAAGCATAAAAAAAGAGGAGGATTAAGGCAAAAGAGAACAATTTAAGAATTAGAGAAATCAGTGACTCATTAAAAAGGTACAACATCAGAATCATGGGAGTCCCAAAGAGGAAGAGAGAAAAATAGGGTTAAAGGGTTATATGAGCAAATCATAGTGGAAAACTTCCCTAACCTGGGGAAAGTCACAGACATCAAATTCCAGGAAGCACAGAGGACTCCCAGTAGATTCAACAAAAACCGACCATCAACAGGGTATGTCATAGTCAAATTCACAAAATACTCAGGCAAGGAAAGAAACATAAAAGCAACAAGGGAAAAAAAGTCCTTAACCTACAAGGGAAGACAGATCAGGTGGAGAGCAGACCTATCCACAGACACCTGGCAGGCCAGAAAGGAGTGGCAGGATATATTCAATGTGCTGAATCAGAAAAATATGCAGCCAAGAATTCGTTTTCTAGCAAGGCTGTCATTCAAAACAGAAGGAGAGATTAAAACATTCCCAAAAATTAAAGGAGATTGTTACCACTAAACCAGCCCTGAAAGAAACTTTATGAGGGACTCTCTGAGGGGAGAGAAGACCAAAAACAAAAAACAAAAAACAAAAAACAAAAACCCAACAAGAACAACAACAACAACAACAACAACAACAACCCTAAAGCCACGAATACTAGAAAGGACCAGAGAACACCACCAGAAACTCGAATTCTACAAGCAACATAATGGCAATAAATTCATATCTTTCAGTACTCACTCTAAATGTCAATGGACTAAATGCTCCAATCAAAAGACACTGGGTAACAGAATTTTACTTCCATCATTTTATTTTAGTCTACTTCAGTGTATTCACCTTTTCAAATTTTCAATTTCCTTTCTTTTTTCTTTCTTTTTTTATCATTTTCATTTCATTTTCTTGAATGCAGAAAGAGAAAAACTTCATTATTACTTTCAATTTCTATTACAAATATTTTTAATTTTTTACTATATTTTTTTTGCTTTTATGTAAATTTTTTCCTATTCTATTTTACTTCCATCATTTTATTTTAGTCTACTACAGTGTATTCACTTTTCAAATTTTCAAACGATTTCCTTTTTTTCTAATTTTTAATCTTTTTTTCTCTTTTTTGTTTCTTTTCTTTTTCTTGAATACAGATATTTGTTTAATTTTTATTAAAAATATTTTTCTTTAATTTTTTTCTACCATATTCTTTACTTTTGTGTATTTTTTATATACATCTCATTTTAGTCTACTTGAGTGTATTCATTTTTTCAAATTCTCAAATGATTCCTTTTTTTTCTCTCCCCCCACTTTTTTTTTTTCTGTAATCTCTCAAGCCACTTTCAACACCCAGACCAAAACACACCTAGGATCTAGCATCATTTATCTGATTTTTGTGTGTGTGTTTTTAGTTTTTTAATTTTAATATTTTTTTAATTTTAATTTTATTTTAATTTTTATACCTCATTAATTCCTTTCTCCCTTCAAAATGACAAAATGAAGGAATTCACCCTAAGAGAAAGACCATGAAGAAACGACAGCCAGGGATTTAACCAACACAGATACAAGGAAGATGTCTGAAACAGAATTTAGAATCATGATAATAAGAATACTAGCTGGAGTTGAAAGTAGATTAGAATCCCCTTCTGCAGATATAAAAGAAGTAAAAATAGCCAGAATGAAATTAAAAATGCTATTATAACTGAGCAGCAATCACGCATGGATGCCACGGTAGCAAGGATGGATGAGGCAGAACAGAGAATCAGCGATATAGAGGACAAACTTATAGAGAATAATGAAGCAGAAAAAAAGAGGGAGATGAAGGCAAAAGAGCACGATTTAAGAATTAGAGAAATCAGTGACTCATTAAAAAGGAACAACATTGGGGCGCCTGGGTGGCTCAGTCGGTTAAGTGGCCGACTTCGGCTCAGGTCATGATCTCGAGGTCCGTGAGTTCTAGCCCCGTGTCAGGCTCTGTGCTGACAGCTCAGAGCCTGGAGCCTGCTTCAGATTCTGTGTCTCCCTCTCTCTGACCCTCCCCTGTTCATGCTCTGTCTCTCCCTGTCTCAAAAATAAATAAACGTTAAAAAAATTTAAAAAGGAACAACATCAAAATCATAAGGGTCCCAGAAGAGGAAGAGAGAGAAATACAGGTACAAGGGTTATATGAGCAAATCATAGCAGAAAACTTTCCTAACTTGGGGAAAGACACAGACATCAAAATCCAGGAAGCACAGAGGACTCCCATTAGATTCAACAAAAACCGACTATCAACAAAGCATATCATAGTCAAATTCACAAGATACTCAGGCAAGGAGAGAATCATGAAAGCAGCAAGGGAAAAAAAGTCCTTAACCTAAAAGGGAAGACAGATCAGGTTTGCAGCACACCCATCCACAGAAACTTGGGAGGCCAGGAAGGAGTGGCAGAATATATTCAATGTGCTGAATCAGAAAAATATGCAGCCAAGATGTCTTTATCCAGCAAGGCTGTCATTCAAAATCTAAGGAGAGACCAAAAGTTTCCCAAAAAAAAACTTAAGGAGTTTGTGACCAGTAAACCAGCCTTGCAAGAAATTTTATGGGGGACACTCTGAGGGGAGAAAAGATGAAAAACTAAATAAATTAACAAACAAATAAATAAATACCAAAAGCAACAAAGATTAGAAAGGACCAGAGGACACCACCAGAAAATCCAACTCTACAAGCATCATAATGGCAATAAATTCATCTTTCAGTACTTACTCTAAACATCAATAGACTAAATGCTCCAATCAAAAGACACAGGGTAACAGATTGGATAAGAAAACAAGACCCATCTAAATGCTGTTTATAAGAGACTCACTTTAGACCTAAAGACACCTTCAGATTGAAAATAAGGGGATAGAGAACCATCTATCATGCTAATGGTCAACAAAAGAAAGCCGGAGTAGCCATACTTATATCAGAAAATCTAGACTTTAAAATAAAGACTGTATCAAGAGATGAAGAAGGACATTATATCATAATCAAGGGGTCTATCCATCAAGAAGACCTAACATTTATGAACCAAATATGAAGCACCCAAATATATAAATCAATTAATCACAAACATAAAGAAACTCATGGATAGTAATAACATAATAGAAGGAGACTTCAACGCTGCACTCACAGCAATGGACAGATCATCTAATCAAATGATCAACAAGGAAACAATGGCTTTGAATGACACACTGGACCAGATGGACTTAACAGATATAGTCAGAAAATTTCATCCTAAAGCAGCAGAATATACACTCTTCTCCAGTGCACATGGAACACTCTCCAGAATAGACCACATACTGGCACACAAATCAGCCCTCAGCAAGTACAAAATATTGAGATCATACCGTGCATATTTTCAGACCACAATGCTATGAAACTAGAAATCAACCACAAGAAAAGATTTGGAAAAGTAACAAATACTTGGAGACTAAAGAACATCCTACTAAAGAATGAATGGACTAACCAAGAAGTTAAAGAGGAAATCAAAAAGTATATGGAAGCCAATGAAAATGATAACACCAGAACCCAAAACCTCTGTGACGCAGATGAGGTGGTCATAAGAGGAAAGTATATAGCACTCCAGGCCTTCCTAAAGAAAGAAGATCTCAGAAACACAACCTAACCTTACACCTTAATGAGCTGGAAAAAGAACAAATAAAACCCAAATCCAGCAGAAGACAGGAAATAATAAAGAGGAGAGCAGAAATCAATGCTATCAAAACCAAAACAAACAAGCAAACAAACAAACAAACAACACAGTAAAACAGATAAATGAAACCAGAAGCTGGTTCTTTGAAAGAATTAACAAAAATTGATAAGCCACTAGCCAGTTTGATCAAAAAGAAAAAGGAAAAGACCCAAATAAATAAAATCAAGAATGAAAGAGATCACAACCAACACTTCAGAAATACATACAATAATAAGAGAATATTATGAGCAATTATTCACCGATGGAATGGGAAATCTGGAAGAAACGGACAAATTCCTAGAAACATATACACTACCAAAACTGAAACAGGAAGAAATAAAAAATTTGAACAGACCCATAACCAGTAAAGAAATCGAATTAGCAATCAAAAACCTCTCAAAAATCAAAGAGTCCAGAGCCACATGGCTTTCCAGGGCAATTCTACCAGACATTTAAGGAAGAGTTAACACCTATTCTCTTGAAGCTGTTCCACAAAATAGAAATGAAAGGAATACTTCCAATCTCTTTCTATGAGGCCACATTACCTTGATTCCAAAACCATACAGAGACCCCACTAAAAAGGAGAACTATAGACCAATTTCCCTGATGAACATGGGTGTAAAAATCCTCAACAAGATATTAGCCAACAGAATCCAACAATACATTAAAAAAATTATTCACCACGACCAAGTGGGATTTATGTCTGGGATGCAGGGCTGGTTCAAAATCTGCAAAACAATTTATGTGATTCATCACACCAAAAAAGAAAGGACAAGAACCATATGATCCTCTCAATAGATGCAGAGAAAGCATTTGTCAAAATACAACATCCTTTCTTGATAAAAACCCGCAAGAAAGTAGGGACAGAAGAATCATACGTCAAGATCATAAAAGCTACATATGAAAGAATCACCACTAATATCATCCTCAATGGGGAAAAACTGACAGCTTTCCCCCTAAGGTCAGGAACAAGACAGGGGTGTCCACTCTCACCACTGTTATTCAACATAATATTGGAAGGCTTAGCCTCTGCAATCAGAAAACACAAAGAAATAAAAGGCACCCAAATCAGCCAGAAGGAGGTCAAACTTTCACTCTTTGCAGATGACATGATAGTCTATATGGAAACCCCAAAACATTCCACCAAAAAACTGCTAGAACTGATTCATGAATTCAGCAAAGGGGCAGGATATAAAATTAATGCACAGAAATTGGTTTCATTCCTATTCACCAACAACGAAGCAACAGAAAGAGAAATCAAGGAATTGATCCCATTTACAATTGCATAAAAAAAAAACATAAACTACCTAGGAATAAATCCAACCAAAGAGATAAAAATCTATACACTGAAAATTATAAAAGCTTATGAAAGAAACTGAAGAAGGCACAAAAAAATGGAAAAAGATTCCATGCTCCTGGATAGGAAGAACAAATATTGTTAAAATGTCGATACTTCCCAAAGCAATCTACATATCCAATGCAATCCTTATCAAAGTAACACCAGAATTCTTCACAGGGCTAGAACAAATAATCCAAAAATTTGTATGGAACCAGAAAAGGCCCAAAATAGCCAAAGCAATCTTGAAAAAGGAAACCAAAGGAGGAGTCATTACAATCCTGGATTTCAAGCAATACTACAAAGTTGTAATCATCAAGAGAGTATGGTACTGGCCCAGATACTCAGATCAATGGAACAGAATAGAGAACCCAGAAATGGACCCACAAACGTATGGCCAACTAATCTTTGACAAAGCAGGAAAGAATATTCAATGGAATAAAGACACTCTCTTCAGCAAGTAGTACTGGGAAAACTGGACAGCGACATGCAGAAGAATGAACCTGGACCACTTTCTCACACCATACACAAAAATAAACTCAAAATGGATGAAAGACCTCAATGTAAGACAGGAAGCCATCAAAATCCTCGAAGAGAAAGCAGGCAAAATCCTCTCTGATCTTGGCCACAGCAACTTCTTACTCAACATGTCTCTGGAGGCAAGGGAAACAAAAGCCAAAATGAACTACTGGGACCTCATCAAAATAAAAAGCTTGTGCACAGTGAAGGAAACAATCAGCAAAACTAAAAGGCAACCGACAGAATGGGAGAAGATATTTGCAAATGACATATCAGATAAAGGGTTAGTATCCAAAAATCTATAATGAACTTATCAAACTCAACACCCAAAAAAGCAAATAATCCAGTGAAGAAATGGGCAAAAAACATGAATAGACACTTCTCCAAAGAAGACATCCAGACGGCCAACCAACACATGAAAACATGTTCAACATCACTCATCATCAGGGAAATACAGATCAAAACAACAATGAGATACCACCTTACACCTGTCAGAATAGCTAAAATTAACAACTCAGGCAATAATAGATGTTGGTGAAGATGCAGAGAAAGAGGATCTCTTTTGCATTGTTGGTGGGATGCAAGCTGGTGCAGCCACTCTGGAAAACAGTAAGGAGGTTCCTCAAAAAATTAAAAATAGAGCTACCCTATGACCCAGCAATTGCACTACTAGGCATTTATCCAAGGGATACAGGTGTGCTGTTTCAAAGGGACACATGCACCCCAATGTTTATAGCAGCACTATCAACAATAGCCAAAGTATGGTAAGAGCCTAAATGTCCATCGATGGATGAATGGATAAAGAAGATGTGGTATATGTATACAATGGAGTATTACTTGGCAATCAAAAAGAATGAAATCTTGCCATTTACAACTATGTGGATGGAACTGGAGGGTATTATGCTAAGCGAAATAGTCAGAGAAAGACAAGTATCATATGCCTTCACTCATATGAGGACATAAGACACAGAACAGATGAACATAAGGGAGGGAAAACAAAAATAATATAAAACAGGGAGGGGGACAAAACATAAGAGACTCTTAAATATGAAGAACAAACAGAGGGTTACTGGAGGCATTGTGGGAGGGGGGATGGGATAAATGGTTATAGGGAATTAAGGAATCTACTCCTGATATCATTGTTGCACTATATGCTAACTAATTTTGGTGTAAATTAAAAAATTAAATTAATTTAAAAAATAATAATAATAAATTTTTAAAATAAAAAAACATTATCAGAGGTAACTAAATATATTTATTCTGTTTAAAAAGATAAAAGAGTGGCTTAAGAAAAAGCAAGGATAGGGGACTGTGAACATATTCAATCATTTACAGAAAAGATCATATAAAATTCCTACAATTAAAAATGTTAGAAGTAGGGGCACGAGGGTGGCTCAGTCAGTTAAGAGTCCGACTTCTGCTCAGGTCATGATCTCATGGTTTGTGAGTTTGAGCCCCATGTTGGCCTCTATGCTGACAGCTCAGAGCCTGAAGCCTGTTTCAGACTCTGTGTCTCCCTCTCTCTCTGCCCCTCCCTGACTCATGATTGCTCACTCTCTCTCTCCAAAATAAATAAACATTAAAAATAATTTAAAACATGTTAGAAATAAAATATAGAAGCATTCAACATCAGATTAGAGAACTCTGAACAGACAGTAAGAGAATGGGAATATAAATATGAAAATTCAGTGTAAGGGACAAAGAAAAAGAAGACATAAAAGGTAATCAGAGGGAGATGAAGAATACAGGGTCTTTAACATAGAATAACTCAGTGTTCCAGTAGGAGTTAAAAATGAATAAAACCATGAAATATTCAAAGATATATAGCCTGAGATGATAACAATAGAATAATTAACACAATGTAGTACTAGGGAAGGAATAGAGGAATAAAACACTAAGGGCTAAAGAACAGAGTGATGTCTATCTGGAAACATAATAAATGATAACTGGCATCACAAATCAATAATTAAATAAAGTCCTATTCAATAAATAGTAACTCATATTAAAAAAACTTCAACACAAATAGTTCAACTGCTTAAAAGCTAAAGGAAAGTCTACACAACTTCAAAAATATGTATTCTATTTTCTTACAATATATACACTGAAATCCATGATTATAAATTAGGGAAGGACACAAACCATTATAATGGTAAGTTCTACACTTCTAAAATTAAGAACATATATTCATTAAGGATATCATAAAGAGAGTGATAAGACAAGCCACAAACCAGAGAAAAGATATTTGCCTCAAATATCTAATAAAGATATGTATCAGGAATATTAATTTATATTTATATAGACATATATATAATAATAATAATATATATGTGTTATATCTTGTACATTCACAAGAATATATATATTCCACACATTTTTTTTTTAAACGTTTATTTATTTATTTATTTTTGGGACAGAGAGAGACAGAGCATGAACGGGGGAGGGGCAGAGAGAGAGGGAGACACAGAATCAGAAACAGGGTCCAGGCTCTGAGCCATCAGCCCAGAGCCCGACGCGGGGCTGGAACTCACGGACCGCGAGATCGTGACCTGGCTGAAGTCGGACGCTTAACCGACTGCGCCACCCAGGCGCCCCTCCACACATTCTTTATAACAAAAACAAACAACCCAAAGGGAAATGTATAAATTCTCACAGTTCACAGTTTTACTTGAAGAGAAGGACTATAAATGGCCAAAACTTATGTGAAAAGTGTTTAATTTATAATCAGAAGTAGGAAAAAATACCATTCCATTTAAACTTAATAGATTAGTGAAAGTTAAAACAATGCCTAAATACATGAATAGTTGGTAAGCATGTAGAAGAGAGAAGTGCTGTTGAAAAATAATTTGACAATACCTTATATTTAGGCACTTTTTTTCAGACCTGTAACCTGGAGAGGAGGGGTCTGAATGTTTATACCAAGAAGTATGTGTGAGAATTTTTACGGTTAACATTGTGACAGCAAAGAACAAGAGAAAATATCAACAGGAAAAAATATCCACATATAGCAAGTATATTCATGAAGTAAAATGAAGTAGAATGAACTAACTTTAATTCATCAATATGAATCTCATCATACTATTAATCAGGAAAAAAGAGCAGAAAACATTATATTATGATTATTCAACCTGTATAATTAAAAAAATACAGAAATTAATATAATCTATAGTCTGGTGTAATAAACTCACAGAGTAAAATTAGCTCTTAACCAGAAGACTAAAAATTCAGGGAGTTGGTAACTTCTGATAAAAGGGTATTTGTATGAAATAGTTATGTGCACTCTCAAGTTGGGTAAATGATACAATGAGGTTTAAATTCTCATCTTTACACTCTTCACATATTATTAGAAATATGATATTTGTTCAGTATTTAATGAAAATCAGAAAAGATATTGTTATAAAATGTATTACAAACATAAAATAAAAAATAAGTGATATACCTACATAAAAATTACTTCTGTCAAAACTACTGGGAGAAGCTTCTATTAACACTAAAATTTGTTGAAGGTCCTCTGATGAATTATTATCATTTCATCTCATTAATTCTGTCCATTTATAATAGATACATATCCCCTTTCAATTTTGGTCATGAAAAAGCCTATGATCAAATTTGTGGTTGATTTGTTTAAACAGATATGTGATAGATAGATAGGCAGATGCTAGACAGATATTTGATGGTCGTTATGAATTCTACTATTACCTCCCAATTTTCAACACTTCTCTTTTTATTCTTTCACTCAAATTTTGTCATTCTTATTTGTTATTATACCTCTCAGAAACTTCTTCCTGAATAAATTTGAAAAAAACAAAAAAACAAAAACATGACCATTTATGAAACATTTCATGGTCACACCTATTATATTTACATAGTTTCATGTCTATATTAAAACATCAGAAAAATTGCACATGACATGTATTATCGATATGTATAGGAAATATTACACATTGCACTATACGCTCAAGACATTCACAGTATTCTGTATATAATGTAAAAATACAAGCAGGTAACAGAAACGAATTTGTCTTTAGCTAATTGACCTGTTTTTTGTTTTTGTTTTTGTTTTTTGGTTTTTTTGTCCTCAAACAGAATTCACATATTCTTTTTACAGAGCTAACAAAATCATTTTCTAAAACACATAATATGGTTAGACTGTGGTACATAACATTCTTGAAATTCCAAACCAAAGAAGTAGAAGATAGGGAATAGGAAGATGCCATTTTAAATAGTGAAGTAGTAATTTCTGCAGAACACAGTATTTTATAATGTTAACAATAAAGGAAAGCCTTCATTTTTTGTAGGGGAAAAAGGACGACTCCTCATACTGATCATTAGTCTCTGTTGTGGTTTCCATTGTTTACTTATTTATTTTATTATTGTTATTTCTCTTTGTTTTGTGTATTATTTTTAAAATTCTGATCTTATGTTTGATGGTTGGTATTTTATTTGTGGGTATTTGGGGAGTCCCTATTTAAAGATGTTGTTTTCTTGTGAATAGTTTTATTCATTTCTACCAGGTACCTAGCATCTTTATACAATCCTACATTCCTATTTATTAAAATAATTTTTGGCTTGGGGCTTAGGGCTATTTCCTTTCCAGTATTCTCTGTTAAGTATATCACATCATCTGCTGAATGCAGGAAAGTGGTCAATGTCTAGATGGTTGAATAACGACCTTCCTGTTGGACTTATTCCCTCTCATATTTTAAAGATACAATTTTAAGTTAAAAAAAGACTGGAGGAATCTTTCATTTGTCCTTCTGTACTTTGTGGTGGTTGTTATACTTTAGATGGGAAAAATATATGTGATGTAGCTTATGCATTTCTAATTACTTTGGATATTTTCTATGTATAAAATATGATGGCTATCAAGAGACTGATCATGTTCACTGTGGTCACACATTTAATATTTCAAATTGATTAATAGTGATGAGACAAAGAACATTCTTTTTTTTTAAGTTTATTATTTTGAGAGGGGAAGAGAAGCAGAGAGAGAAGGATAGAGAGAATCCCAAGCAAGCTCCACGCTGTCAGCACAGAGCCTCAAGCATGGCTCGATCTCATGAACTGATAGATCATGACAGGAAATCAAGAGTTGGATGCTTAACCAACTGAGCCAGCTGGGATCCCCATGACAAAGAACATTCATTCTCTTTTCTTTCTTTCTTTCTTTCTTTCTTTCTTTCTTTCTTTCTTTCTTTCTCTCTTTCTTTCTCTCTCTCTCTCTCTCTCTCTCTCTCTCTCTCTCTTCCTCTTTCTCTCTTTGTCTCCTTGTCTCCTTCTTTCTTTCTTTCAAAGGCAAAGAACATTCTTAATATGGACTGAATGGTAATTCTGCTTGGAGTTTAAACAAGTGGAAGTGCAAGTATGTAATGAAACAACAATCTCAATGCAATTTATTTAAGAAAGAATTGTAGTTTTCTTACCTCATTATATTTGTATAATCTTCCCATTTCCACAGTGAAAACAAACCAGCTAATAGTGTAACTTTGAAGAGATATTTCCATAAGGTAGTTTATCAAAAAGTTTGAATAGAGTTTGGCAATCTATGACCATGCAGCAAGCCTTTGAAAAAAGAACCATTCTACCTCTGGGTTTGTAGTGTATGCTCAAACTGATACAATATAGACATTCACATTGACTTATATAAAATTAGAACATGGCTTTAATGGAAAGCATTATTTTTCAATAGCAGATTATGTAATCAAATAAAACTAAAGGAGAGTTAACTAATGAATTGCTTGCTACAGTTTGACTTGAATTCTGTAGAAGAAAATAGACTTTTAAGCTTATAAATAAGCTGTAGCAAATGCTAATATTATAACTTTTAAAAGCTTTCAACACAGGATGCAAATTACTGGAGAGTTTTTTCAATGACTACAAAATTGGAACCACACAGTGTTTTCATTTATATTCCTGAGGCTTTAGGTTCAATTAAAGAAAAAATGTGTGATGCCAAATACAATTTCTGTTAATTTTAGGCTTATACGTATTTTGTTAGAAATTTAAATCCATCAACATTTAAGATTCATTTACAATGGTCTAATTAAAAAGTTGCTTAGTAAAGCTTTTTTGACACCAAGGAGCCTCAGGAGCCTTTTAAAATCACCATTCATAAATCACATCTTCCTCCTGTAAATAAAGCTAACTCATTTGTGTGTTTAAGAAAAGAAATAGCCTAAATATGAATGTATATTATGCCAACCATTTAAAACAGTATTTTAATTCAGCTAAAAGTATATCTACTCTCCAATTTCCCATAAAATGAAATTTTAAAATTATTTACAATGTGTTTTATTTTAGGCATATTATAAAATTAGAGTATAAGAAAAAATTAAGAGAAAAATGAAAGTTATTTTACACGACACAGAAGCATGTATCAAGAAGATCAAGTGATCCAAGAACCAAGAAAGAAAAATTTCTTTATACTTTGTAAGGGACAAAGCAGGTTTTTGTATCATATAGCAGTCAAACATCTTACTTTAATCCTTATAAACCAACCAAAACAAATCAATAGGTAAATAATTAAAGAAACTAAATACAAACATATATTCTAGAGTAGTATCTTTCAAGGAAGTAAGATACCTGCTAATTTTTTCCATAGTACTTGTCTTTAAAAAAATTTTTTTTTAACATTTATTTATTTTTGAGACAGAGAGAGACAGAGCATGAACGGGGGAGGGTCAGAGAAAGAGGGAGACACAGAATCCGAAACAGGCTCCAGGCTCTGAGCGGTCAGCACAGAGCCCCACGCGGGGCTCAAACTCACGGACCGCGAGATCGTGACCTGAGCTGAAGTCAGACGCTTAGCGGACTGAGCCACCCAGGCGCCCCCATAGTACTTGTCTTTAATTCAGTATATATTTGGACCCCAATTTTATATACTTGCATAAAAAAATAAACATGCTACTTTAAAAAGTTTTCTGATGTATATAATTCCACTTATAGATATTTTGAAAATAAATCTCCCTATAAATTAAGATTTTTACACAGAGATGGTGCTCCTGAGTGGTTCAGTCAGTTAAGCATAGGACTTCAGCCCAGGTCATGATCCCAAGATCTGTGAGTTTGAGCCCCACAACGGGCTCCTCAGTGACATTGCAGAGCTTGCTTGTGATTCTATCTCCCTCTCTCTCTGCTCGCCCTGCACTCATGCGTGCACTCTCTCAATCTCTCTCTCAATCTCAAAATAAATAAATCAACTTAAAAGATTTTTACACAGTGATGGTATGTTTAAATATGTGGGAATTAATTGAATAAAACTTGACTTTTTCTACAGCAAAGTTTTTGTTAGAACAATGTAGTAAAATAACATGAATATAAGATGACAGTTTCTCTATCTCCTAATTCCTTGTTTCACCACCCTGTGCTTGATAGCCACACACAGATGTGCACACATACATGTACATAAATAGACGTGTGATCCTCCAGAAGTACACAAAATATACTGCAGGTGAAGCTATATTGAGGAATAAAGTGCATTCTCATTAATTGTGTCTCTTTGTCAATATTTACAACAAGGATGTGTGCATTTATTGCTTGTTTATATTTATTTATACAAGTCCCATGGCCAATGATTATCAATTAAAAATAAATAGTTATCTTTTTTATTTTTAGGTGAGATATACTATGTTATTATCCATGGTAATGATTCCCATGGCTTTATTATGGAAACTAGTAATTATTTCTTTCTTTGCTGGGTTTGAAAAAAAAAAAAAAAACCTTTACTGAAAAACTAATAATGGAATAATAACAGTAATCTAAAATGCAAATAACCCACATTTCTATCACTTAATAAAAATCCCTGCATTTTTTTTCCATTTAGGCTTCTAGTTCTTATTCATTTGGCTATTTAATATATATTTGTGAAGTATTACAAAATTTGATGCTCTAAATTTTTATTTAATATACAATGAGACATTTTCTCCCATTGATCTGTAGTTTTTTTCATTTTTGTTTTTGTTTTTATGTTTTTTTCTCTTCAAATATCTCCCTCTCTCTCTCTTTTCCAAATACTCAAATATAACCAATATGAACATCTTGGTGCCTTGATGACTTAATCATTCCCAGTATTCTTTCTAAAATACACATATTTTCTGGAATGGTATACTATGAATACATCATGAGCATTCTTCCACAATACCTACAGATTCCTTTTAATGGCACCATATTACTCTATAGAGTGGTTAAAGTGAAGTGTATTCTTACTCTTCTTAAAGAACATTCAAGTTCTTTTCAGGACACTCTTCCATCAATCATATAATTACAGCTCTTGTTGTCTATTTATCCTTTAGCATGGGTACTTTTTATTTTCCCTACAGACAGAAATCCAGGGAGGGCATTGCTGAAAACAAATATTACAAATGGATTTGTTTAAAAAAATTATAGTGAATCTTGAGGCACCTGGGTGGCTCAGTTGATTAAGCATCTGACTCTTCATTTGGCTCAGGTCATGACCTCACAATTTATGAGATCAAGCCCCACACTGGGCTCTGTGCTGTCAGCTCTCAAAATAAATAAATAAACATTTAAAAAAATAATAGTGAATCTCAATTTCATAAGCAATGTGTGAAAGTACTCTTTACTACTGCCTTTGGGTATCATAATTCTAATTTCTGACGAATGATATTTTCTTTTATACTTGCATCTCTCTTAGTACTGAATGACAAATGTTCACACAATTTGAAGTTTATTTTTTTGAACACCTTAATAAATAATTTGTCTTTTTTACACCTACTGAATGTATGCTTTTATAATAAATGATACACACATTTAATGAACTATCTAACCTGTTTGAACTTAATGTTATCTGTGTTGCAGATATTTGGACCAGTTTTCAGTTTCCCTTTGACTCTACCTGAGATATACAGATTATTGTAACTATTTTACAATTTTATTGCTTCATTTTAATATATTTGTAACTTAATTTTGTTTGAGTTAATTATCCAGTTTCCCCCCTCTACATTAGACTAAAATATCTATTTGGCATATACTGATTTCTCCATCATATACATTCAATCATTTTATTTATTGCTTATAACATTCATTTTGTAGAATGATTCTAGTAAGTGATATTATTACATAAAGTAAGCGATCATACTTCATGAGTCTTAATGATTCTTCAATTTCCATATTTATTTATTCATCTAAGTCTTGCATATCTCTACATTCAGTTAAAAATAATATTATAATTTAAAAATAATAATATATAGCCTGGGTGGCTCAGTTGGTTAAGTGTCCAATCATGATTTCGGCTCAGGTCTTGATATCAGATTGTGAGATCGGGCCCATAGTCAGATTCTTTTTTTCTTTCTTTTTTTTTAATGTTTATTTACTTTTGACAGAGAGAAACAGGGCATGAGTGCGGGAGGGGCAGAGAGAGAGGGAGACACGGAATCTGAAGCAGGTTCCAGGCTCTGAGCTGTCACCACAGAGCCCGACACGGGGTTGGAACCCACAGACCTCGAGATCATGACCTGAGCTGAAGTCTGATGCTCAACGGACTGAGCCACCCAGGCGCTCCAACAGTCAGATTGTTAAGATTCTCTCTCGCTCTGCCCCACCTCTCAAAAAAAAAAATAATAATAATAATAAAATAAATAAATAAATGAATAAAAAAATATATATATATATAATGGAATGACTGCTATGTTTACAATATTAAGGCACTTAGAAACATGCCACACTTTTCAATTTTAATGTCCTTCAATAAAACCTTATGACATTCAGTAAATCGTTTATCTGGTAGTTAAATAAATTTAGTCCTAATTATTTAATTTTTTTAAAAGAAAAATATAATGATAAATACTTGTTTAAGCAAAAAAAGTTGAGGAGGGAGCATAAAATAGAATGTCAATAGAAAATAGCTGGTAAAAATGGACTCATACTCATTAGTAATAACTTTAGTTTATATCTACTATCTTGTTCTGTTCTTGGTTTTCTGATTGTCACATCTGTTTTTTCTTCTCTTCCTTAGTATTTGCCTCTTT
This sequence comes from Herpailurus yagouaroundi, assembly GCF_014898765.1. Taxonomy (NCBI): domain Eukaryota; kingdom Metazoa; phylum Chordata; class Mammalia; order Carnivora; family Felidae; genus Herpailurus; species Herpailurus yagouaroundi. Next base: position 35,466,708 of record NW_024412413.1, read on the forward strand.
TTAATTAATGAAGTATTTTTAATAATCAATTTTATTTGTCTGTTGGCTCCTTAGTTATATTTTTTACTTCAGTGGTTAATTTTGAGGTAAAACATGCATACTTACCTGATCACAGTCTACATAGAGATAAAATTTTACAGTTTCACATAAAACATAGCACTTTGAGTAGCAAAATACAATTTAATTTGATTGCTGATTCTATGGTGGTTAAATATTTTACATTGTACATACAGTATGTAATTCAAAATACAATATTTTAATTTTTGCATTTAACCATTGTCTTGTTAATAAGTTAAGAGAAAAAGAAAGATTGCCTTTTACATTTACACACAAGATTAAAATATGGGTGCTTTTTACTCTTTTCTGTAGATAGAGGAGGTTCTAGTACAATTCTGCTGTTGATGAGTTTCCTGATATTTAATTCATAAGCAACGTGTGTTTTTTACTCTTGTTCTTGAAGAATATATTCATTAGATATAGAATATTAAGTTGGCAATTGTTTTCTTTTTGGCATTTTTAAACTGTCAGTTCATAATCTTCTGGTCTCCATTTTTTCATCACACCTATATTACTTTTTAAAAATGTATTTATAAGTTGTGTTATATGTCTTGCAGCATTTGTGATTTCTTCTTTTTATTTTTGGTTTACAGAAATTTAACTACTAGTTTGCTTTTCTTTATTTTTCATGTACTGGGTTTACTCATCTTCAATACGTAAGAGGATGTTTGGGGTTCATTTAGAGAAATTTTTAGATATTATTTCTTCAAACATATTTTTATGCACTATTCTTCCTTTTCTTTCCTTCTGGAGCTTATATTATACATATACTAAAATACTTGATTTCGTCTCTCATGTCTCTGAGTCTCAGCCTTCTCTGTTGTTTTTCATTTTTTCCCTCTGTCCTTCCAGACGGATGTTTTATATTTGCTTATATTTAGTTTTACTGATCTTTTATTATGTATTCTCCACCTGCTATTAAGACAACCCAGGAAATGTTTAGCTTCATATATTGTATTTTTCAATTCTGAAACTTCCCTTTGGGTGCTTTCGTTTTTCATATTTGGTTTTGTTTTGTTTTGTTTTGTTTCACTTTTAATAGGTAGACACTATCTTTTTGTTTATTATGCATACTTCTTCCTTTAGACACAGAACATACTTAGGGCAGCTATTTTAAAATCCTTCTCTGTTAACTTCAATACCGGAGTCATCTCCACGTCTGTTTCTACTGATCATTGTTTTTTTATAACAGTCACACATGCATATATTCAGGGCTAGTCCTTTGTTTATTTGGGGGTGGACTTTATGCATGTATACTATAGAGCCTGACTATGCTGGTTTCTTTTACTTATTTTATTTTATTTTATTATTTTATTTTTTGAGAGAGAGAGAGAGAGAGAGAGAGCGAGCGAGCATGTGAGCACAATCACAAGCAGGGGAGGGTTGGAAAGAAAGGGGGACAGAGGATCTGAGGCAGGCTCCACGCTGACAGCAGACAGCCTGGTGTGGGGCTTAAACTCAGGAATGATGAGATGACCTGAGCTGAAGTCAGAGACTTAACTGACTGAGCCACCCAGACGCCCTATGCTGTTTTCTTTCCTGGTGTTGACAGAGGTTTGAATGAAACTTGGTAGGGAGTTAAGTTACCAGAGGAGCCCTTGATCCTGTTAGACTTCCTTCTATTGTTTGTTAGGGCTGGTGTGTTTCTCTTTTGTCTTAGACTCATAGTCACCCTTACTCTAGGTTATCATCTTTACTCCTACAGTTGGCCTTTTTGGAGCTGCTCAAGAAGTTTTTTTCACTCAGACTGACCCAAACTTAAATATTCCAGCCCCTGCATAAATGCTCATATTTCTTTTCTCCTCTCAGCCCCACAATGGCATGCCTTGGGCATGCTAAGCCCAGTCCTCAGCAAGGACATATGCGAAATCCCCATGCAAAACTGTGGAGAGGACATTCCCCATCATTGGACAGCTTTCTCCTTATAGATTAATTGGCCAACAAATACTAGAATTTTTTTTAATTTTAAATACAAGTTAGTTAATATATAGTGTGATAATTATTTCAGGAATAGAATTTAGTGATTCATCATTTATACGTAATACCCAGTGTTCATCCCAACAAGTGTCCTCCTTAATGCCCCTCAACTATTTAGCTCTTCCCCCACCCAACACCCCTCCAGCACCCCTCAGTTTGTTCTCTGTATTTAAGGGTCTCTTATGCTTCGTCTCCCTCTGTTTTCATCTTATTTTTATTGCCCTTCCCCTATGTTTGCCTGTTTTGTTTCTTAAATTCCACATATGAGTGAAATCACATATTTTTCTTTCTCTGACTTATGTCGCTTAGCATAACACACCCTAGTTCCATCCATGTTGTTGCAAATGGCAACATTTCATTCTTTTTGATTGCTGAGTAATATTCCATTACACACACACACACACACACACACACACACACACACACACACACAAACACAAACTGCATCTTCTTTACCCATTCATTAGTCAATGGACATTTGGCAAATACTAGCATTTTAAGAAGCTCTGAACATGAACATTAGGGCACCTGGGTGGCTCAGTTGGTTAAGCGTCCATCTCCTGGCTTCATTTCAGGTCATGATCTCATGGTTTGTGGGTTTGAGCCCCACACTGGGCTCTGTGCTAACAGTGTGAAGCCTGCTTGAGATTCTCTCTCTCTCCCTCTCTTTGCCCCTTCCCTGCTCACACTGTCTCTGTCTCTCTCAAAATAAATAACCTTAAAAAAATATACTTATATATTTTTTAAAAAAATCTAGCAAGGCAGGTGGGTCTGCAGAGCAATGAACTTGTAGGAGGACTTAAATTGTAATTTTGACATATTCCTGGAGGCTGAATTTGGACAAAATGAGAGTGACAAACTCTTACTATTAAAGGCTGCAGTGATGTGAGGGTCCCCACATTTTCATGGGTTTTAGCCATATGAACTACAGCAGATTCTAACGTTGAGGGCCAAGAAAGATTCCATATTGGCTTTTGCATCTGTGGGGAAAGGAGCAACCATTGTGAAAAACACTGAGAACTTTCTCAGTAACGGAGGCTTACTTTCAAGAAGAAAAGATTTTAGTGTTATCTACTTTGAGCTAGAGCATTTCTTGACTCTAGTTCCTTCTAACCTTCAGGTTTCACTTAAATTGTGGGGGAAGTGGTGGAGAGAAAACACTTAAATACTTAAAACACATGATAAACACTTATGATGATTTTTTAACCAGGGGCACTGCTTCTCTAAAAAGCAAAATTTAATCACAGGATTTTAGAAAGTTTATCATGTACATCTTATCACCATGTCACCAGTGCTACAATATGTGGGATTATAATGGGATTATAGCTAAAGGAACTGCAAGATGCAATTCCAGAGAAGAGTTCACAGGAATGACTGCAGACAAGGTAAAAACAAGGGCATGAGAGAAATTTGAAGCCTCTGGCATTTGCAACTACAGCAACCATTAAACAGAACCTAACCTGAACCCAAATTAATATAAAAGTATACATTAAAAAACTAACATACAATAAAAGCATACACTAATGGTCCACTTAGCTCAGTTTCTATTATCTTATACGTCATGTCCAGCCAGTAACAAAAAAATTACAAGGCATGTTAAAAAGAAAAGAAAAGAAAAGAAAAGAAAAGAAAAGAAAAGAAAAGAAAAGAAAGAAAACAAAAATGAAACAAAATCCATCTGAACACAGTGTCAGAACAAGACTCAGATATGAAACAGATATTGGACTTATCAGATAGGGAATTTAAAATAACTATGATTAATATTTTAAGTGCTCTAGTGGAAAAAATAGACAACATGCAAGAACAATGGGTACTATAAGCAGAGCCAGAAAAACTGTAAGTATCAAAATAAAATAGAAAACTCAAAAAACACTGCAAAAGAAATTTTTAAAAATGCTTTGGATGAGCTCAATAGTGGATTGGATACTGCTGAAAAAAGAATAAATGAGCATGAAAATAGTTCCATAGAAATTTCCCAAAAACAAAAAGATCAGTCACATAAGAAATGTAAAACATTCTTAGATTTCAAAAGATGTGACATATGTGTAACTGAACAGAATCCTGAAATAACAGAAATAGAATAGAAATAGAATCCTCCTGGGGCACTTTTGGCTCAGTAGTAGTGGAGCATGTGACCCTTGACCTCAGGGTAGTGAGTTCAAGCCCCATATTGGGCATGATGCCTATTTAATAAACAAATAAAAATAAATAAATAAATAAAATTATTCTTAAAAATGGATTAAGCACCTAAATGTAAGACCTAAAACAATATTTGGGCCACCTGGGTGGCTCAGTCGGTTAAGTGTCTGATTTCGGCTCAGGTCACGATCTTGGTTTGTGAGCTCGAGCCCTATGTGGGGCTCTGTGCTAACAGCTTGGGCCTGGAGCCTGCTTCAGATTCTGTGTCTCCCCCTCTCTCTGCCCCTCCCATGCTCATGCTCTACCTCCCTCTATCTCTCAACAATAAATAAACGTTAAAAATTTTAAGAAAAAGACCTAAAACAATATAACAATATAACTTTTAGAAGAAAAGAAAGGACAAAACTTCATGACATTGGATTTGGCAATGATTTCTGGGAAATGACATCAAAGGCATAGTAAAAAAAAGAAATAACAGATGAAAAAGAAAAAAAGAAAAAGAAAGAAAGAAAGAAAGAAAGAAAGAAAGAAAGAAAGGAAGAAAGAAAAGAAGTTGGACTTCATATGAGATTATCCATAGAGTAAAAAGGCAAACCACCAATGGGAGAAATTTTTTGCAAATAAAACATCTGATAAGGGATTAAAACCCAGAATATATAGAGAACTCCAAAACTTAACAACAAAATGACCCAATTCAAAAATGGGCAAAGGACTTGAATAGATGTTTCTCCCAATATATATGAATAGTCAATAAGCACATGAAAAGACGTTCAACATAATAAGGAAATACAAATGAAAACTACAATGAGATACCACCTCACATCTATTAAAATGACTTCTGTCAAAAAAACAAACAAAACAGAAAACAACAAATGTTGGTGAGGATGTGGAAAAATTGGAACCTTTGTGTATTGTTACTGGGAATGTAAAATGGTACAGTACCTGTAGAAAACAGTATAATTGTTCCTCAAAAATTAAAAACAATTAGTATATGATTTAGCAATTCAATTCTAGATATATACTCAAAAGAACTAAAAGCACAATCTCAAAGAGGTATTTGTATATCCATGTTTTTAGCAGCATTAGTCACAATAGTTATATATGGAAGCAATGAAAGAATATGTTAAATAAGTGGGTAAACAAAATACTATATATGCATATAGTAGAATATTATTCAGCTTAAAAAAGGAAGAAAATTCGGGCATACATGACAACATGGTTGAAGCTTGAGGACATTATGCTAAGAGAAATAAGCCAATCACACACACCAAAAAAGACCAATATTCCATGAATCCATCACATGAGGTGCTAAAAGTAGACAAAATCCTATGGACAAAAAGTATAATGGTGGTTGCCAGAGGCTTTGGGGAGGGGAAAACGGAGAGTTATTCTTTAAGGAGTAGAGTTTCAGTTTTACAAGGTGGAAAGTGTTGTGGAGATGGAAGATGGTAATGCTTGAATGGCAATGTAAATGTATTTAATACCACTGAACTGCACTGAAAATGGTTATGATAGCAAATATTACATGTATGATATCACAAAAACGGTAGACAAATGACCCAATAAAATGTTTTAGTTGATTTAAAAAAAAAAGTAAAGGCAGATATACCATGATTAACAATAGTCAAAAGAAAGCTGGGGTAGCTATATTAATTTCAGAAAGATCACACTTCAGAACAAGGAGACTAGCGAGGGATAAAAAGAGAAGCATTACATGAAGAAAGTTTTTCCAAGAAGACATAATAATCTTTATTGTGTATACACCTGTCATACAGTCTGTGACAACAGACTGTCAAACTACATGAAGCAGAACTTATAGCAATGCAAGGAAAAATAGGCAAACCACCATTATATTTGAATACTCCAACCTGCTTTCAGTAATTGATAGATCAAGCAGACAGAAAATGAGCAAGGATATAGCTGACCTGAAAAATGCTATCTGTCAGATTGATTAAATTGGCATTTATAGAATGTTCCATTAAATAAATGTAGAATACTGTTTTCAAGCTTTCATAGAGCATTTGGAAAATAGGCACATTCTGGGCCATGAAACACCTCCTAACACATTCAAAATAATAGAAATCATGTAGAGTATGTTCTCAAACCACATGGAATTAAACTAGAAATTAATAACAGAAAGACAGCTGAGAAATGCCAAAATATTAGGAGATTGAATAGCATACTTCTTAATAGAATGAGTCAAAGAAAAAAAAATACCAAAAGAAATTTTACAATATTTTGAATTCACAGTAAAGGTTTTGATAGAACACTTTATGTAATTTTTCGAAATTTATGGAGTGTGTAGTGAAAGCACTGAGTGAATTCTTAGAATAAAAAATGAAGCATTAAATATATTAGAAAAGAAGAAAGATGTAAAATCAATAACCAAGATTCCACTTCAGGGTATTAGAAAAAACAAGAGCAATTTTGGACTAAAGCAAGCATAAAAAAGTAACTAGAGCAGAAATCAATAAAATTAAAAACAGGAAAAAATAGACAAAATCAATGGCATCAAAGCCAGTTATTTTAAAGGAACTATAAACTGATGAACCTCTAGCCAAGATTCCCAAGAAAAATGGAAAAAAAGAAGCAATTACAATATCAGAAATGAGAGACAAACTATCACTACTGATCCCATGGGCATTAGAAAGATAATAGAGAGGAGCCTGGGTGGTTCAGTTGGTTAAGTGCCCACTCTTAATTTTGGCTCAGGTCATGAACTCAAGGTTCCTGAGTTCCTTCATCCCCCTGTCTATTTACCCAATTGATTAAAAACTCATGTCACAGAAAACCTGCACATGACTGTCCATAGTTGCTTTAATCATAATTAAAAAAATACAAAACAGGGGCGCCTGGGTGGCGCAGTCGGTTAAGCGTCCGACTTCAGCCAGGTCACGATCTCGCGGTCCGTGAGTTCGAGCCCCGCGTCGGGCTCTGGGCTGATGGCTCAGGGCCTGCGGCCTGTTTCCGATTCTGTGTCTCCCTCTCTCTCTGCCCCTCCCCCGTTCATGCTCTGTCTCTCTCTGTCCCAAAAATAAATAAACGTTGAAAAAAAAAGTTAAAAAAAAAATACAAAACAGATGCAACCAAGATGCTCTTGAATAGGTGAATGGATAAACAAACTGTGGTACATCCATGCAATTGACTATTACACAGCAACAAAAAGAAATGCACTATAAAACAAATGGAGTATACCTAAATTCATATTAAGTGAAAAATCTGAAAAGACTATATATTGTGTGATTTCAGATATTGGACATTCTGGAAAATGCAAGAGTATAGACACAGTAAAACAAGTATAGACACTAAAATTTCCAAGGTCTTAGGGGAAGGGGGAGGCTTATATACATGAAGCATATTTTTTGTGTGATGAAGCTATTTTTTTACAGTATTTGTTATGGTGGTACATGACATTATTCATTTGTCAAAACCCATAAAACTTTACAGCACAGAGTCAAGATGATTGTATGCAAACTTGAAAAATTTAGGGAATCAAGTACCCACAGGAAAGAATGCAGACTGTGACAAAAGATTTATCCGTATTATGAATGTGTGAAACGATCTCAGTGAAGAAGGCAAAGGGGAAGCACATTGACCTAAATAATGGAAATGAGTTAAATCTATGACTAAGGCAAAAGCACTGTACTCTCAATGGTTAACAATTCTAATACTACTATCCAATGTATGCTGGAATGGAACAATTAAGTAAATGTAAGGTAAATAGTGGAGCCAAGTTTCTCACTATTGAAGTATAAATAAGCAAGGGGAGATTAGAATGATCCAAGTGGTAACGTATTAGAGTTGGAGCCCTTAGGAAGAACACAATTTTAACTTAATATAGGTGCAAATGGCCACCTATGAAATATTTACTGATGTGTATGTATACTCATAGTATACACACATATGTTTCTTTACTTGGTCAGGTGAGAGGGCCTACAAGAAATGACACTCCATGACCACAAGCACATCTATCACTCAGACCTTATTTTCCAGTACCATTTACCAATAAAAGGAACCAAGTCTCCTTGAATAAATGACCCAAATGTCCAAAATGAGTGTGGAGCATTTTTGCAGTTTCAGAAAGTAAGGAAGGGCTCAAAAAACAATGAAAGCAGACAAACAGATCTACAATGACAGGGAATGTGAGGGAACACAGGAGGCAATTGAAAAAAAACTTCCATAACCAAAGATGGGACAATTTGAGTAACAAAAAACAAATAGAGTAACACTGGATTTTAACCCAAAGTATAAAATAAATACCCACGGATACATACTGATATAAATAAACAATTAAGTTAATATAAGGGGAAAGAGAGACAAATGTCCCATACAGAAGAATTTCAAATAATGAATATAGTTTCTCCAACTTCGTAACTACCCACTCCTTAAGTCTGAGCTACACACAGTGGCTTCCTTTAGAAGAGAACAGTGTGAAAAAGAGAAGAAAAAGAATTTTCACAGGTGAATCTAACACACAGTACCTCAGTCAAGTGATCAAGGTCAACATCAGCAGTCATAAGTCATGTTGATAGCATATACCTTTCCTACGGTGTGATAAAAATGTCACAGTCATCTTCTTCAAAACCTATAAAACTCAATCTAATAATAATAATAGTAATAATAATAACAATAACAAATCATATAAACTCCATTAGAAAAACACCACATAAAATACAGGACTAGTGTTTCTCAAAACTGTCAAAGTCATCAAAAACAAAGCCTGAAATTTTCACAGTCAAGAGGAGTCTAAACATGATATATAATTGTAATATGGTATCATGGATGAGATCCTGGGAGGGAGGGGTAAAAAGAACATTAGGTAAAAAGTCAGAAAATCTAAATACACTACAGACTTTATTCAATACTAATATATCAATATTAGTGTATTAATTGCAACAAGTACACTATACTAATGTAAGATGTTAGTAATAGGTGAACTAGATGTGGAATATGCTGGAATGCTAAGTGCTGCCATCACAGTTTTTCTTTAAATCTAAAACTGTTCCAAAATATAAAAGTTGTTATGGGCTGAATTGTGCCCTTCCCTTCTCCCACCCCTATTGATATAGTGAAGTCGTAACCTCCAAGTACTGGAGAATATGACTATATTCGGTGACAGGGTCTTTAAAGAGGCAATTAAATTTAATTTAGGTCATTAGGATAGGGCCTAATCTAATCTGATTAATAATGTCCATGTAAAAGGAGGACAATTTGGATACAAACACACAAAAGGCAGCCATGTGCAGACACAGAGAGAAGAGGGCCACCTACAAGCCAAGGAAGGAGGCCTCAGGACAAACCAACCTTGCCAACATCTAACCTTGGACATCTAATCTTGAGAACTGTGGAGAGATAAATTGCTGTTATTTAAGCCACCCAGGTGTCTGGTACTTGTTAGGGCAGCCCTAGCAAGCCAATACAGTTGTTTTAAAAAATACACATGTAAACTCCATTCTTATTCAGGTCAAATCTCATTTCATTCTGGTTTCAATTTTATCTATTGTTGATGTCTTGTGCTCATGTGGCTGTCTTTGCATATATGATATACATGGGTTACTAGCACCTTTTTTTCCCTTTTAGAGAGATATCATTATTAATATTTTTATTCCTGTTCAAGTGTGTGTGGGAGGGATGGTTTCTATACCAATTTTTGTCTGTATATCAAAAATGCATACATTTTAGTCAAAAAGCCCTTTGAACTCCCTGAAAATTTTCCAAACCCCTTTTCTTAGTCTTATGTTTTCCTCAGCATTTATAACATATAAAATAATAATTATGATCAACCATTTTGCTCTATGAGATAGAAGTTTTTTGTTTGTTTTTTGTTCTGTTTTGTTTTATTTATTTATTTTTTTTGTTTTGTTTTGTTCTCTGTTTTATGTATAGTAGCCAGATCAGTGCTTGGGCATGGTGGGTGCCCAGTTAGTATTATCTCTATTTTTGAATAAACATCTAAGTTTATATTGATATCTACAATATATTTACAAAATACTACTCACCCATGAATATGTCATAATATATCTGCTAATGCTTGAATATAGTGATTGAATATAATTGTAAATACTAAAGGTTTATATTGACTTTCTTAAAGCAATTTTTAATGTAAAAAGCATAACTGATTTTGTTTTCATTTAACATCCTTATTGTATCAAGTTTCATCCTTCAGTAATAAGTTTAAACTTAAACCAAACAAAAAACTTTTACTTAATTTCTACACAATGGTTTATTAAAAATGTTTGGTTTGAGAAAGTATTAGCATGTGCATTCTTCTTTTCTCTTTCTGTTTAAAAAGTTGTCTTTCAGGAGTGCCTTGGTGGCTCAGTTGGTTGAGTGTCTGACTTCGGCTCAGGTCATGATCTCACGGGTTTGTGGGTTCAACCCCTGCGTCGGGATCTGTGCTGACTGCTGAGAGCCTGGAGCCTGCTTCCGATTCTGCCTCCTTCTGTCTCTCTGCCCCTCCCCCATGTGCACGCGCACTCTCTTTCTCAACAGTAAATAAACATTAAAAAAATTAAAACAAAATTTTTTAAAAAGTTGTCTTTCATTCTGTGGTTGTTTTTTTATATCACCTTTTTTAAAATTTATATATCACTAAGAATAAATGTCAAAAATTTTGCTCTGTCTTCAATGGAATATTTGCCATTAAATAGGTAGACCAAAATCAGTTTGTCTTATATCCATATTTACCATGTCCCCTCTGTGCTATGCTTTGTGAAATTTAAATAACACAAATGTTTTAATTACAATGCTAATTTTAATCACAAAAGAAAATGTGTCCTAAAAGAGAAGTGGTAGGGAATAGAGAAAGTGTGAGAGTTTCACATATGTTCTTTGAGAGATGGATAGATCACCCTTCAATCAGCACACCGAGTTTAAAGCAGACAAGGGTTATCCTCCACTGAAAAAAAATATTTTATTTCTTTCCTATTCCAGTTTTATTTTCATTCATCATTAACCTCTTGAGCCTCCTATAACGTAAGTTACACATACAAATAAAATGGAATGCTTGTTCTCAAAGTACTTCTAACTATAAAAACTTTGAAATAAAATATATTCCCCAGGGAACTAAAATACTAATGGGCAAAAGAGAAAAGTAGACATATGATTGAAACATATTATAATTGAAGAACAGAGTTATGTATAATATGATAGAGAGAAAGGTGCTGCTAAAAAAAAGGTAGATTTTTTCCAATGCACAGATGGAAGGGCAAAGCAGATGGAGTTGACAATGTCTACAAATATAGAAGAAAGATGAGGAACAGTATATTACATGCTGAGTACTGACAGTAATTCATTATTTTTGGCTTATACATTATATGTGGTATCACATGTCTGTGCCACATGGATATGGAGGTAGGTCATCTGGAGGCTGACACACAGTGAAATGCTGAGAGCTATTATATACATGAACTTTGTGCTGAATGCCCAAGTAAGAAGTTGGAGGTTAAGGTCTTGTGTTAAATAAAGTGTTAAAAAAAAAAAAAAAAACAAAGTTCCCAAATGGTGCCACTTAGAGTTCCTAAACCAGGGCTCAATACATAATCTAATTGCAGTTTTGACCTCCCCCCAAAATGTAATCTTAACCAGTCAGCTAGGAATTTTTTAGTCCTTACCAAGGAGTCTATCTCCTGGGTCCTCTCCACCCACTAAAGAAATACGAGGTAATCTACATGATAAGACCCCTATTTCCCCTAGAAAGCAGTGTACCTGGAACAATACTTTTCTTTTGCTAATAACTTTCTAGTCCCCATCCATCCTCTATAGGATCTTTCATTTTGTACAGCTCCTTGAAATACCTCTTTATTTGCTATGGGATGCTGCCTGATCCATAAAGTATTTGGTGAAGCCAATTAGATCTTCAAATTTACTTGGTTGAACAAAAGGTAACCAGACATCATTATATTGATGTAATTATAGAAATATCAGACACATTTTCTTCTATCAAATAAACTATGGTATTTGCACTTCTCTATTCATTAAACTATCAAATGACTTATATATTTGATTACATTCTTTATAAAAAAAATTGAAATTGAGGTTTTATTACTAACTTGCCCTAGACATTTAAATTGCTCACTTTTTAAGTCTGTTTCATATAAATTTATCTAGGATAGAAGCTCATAAATGGTAAGCGAGTTTTTCATTTGACTTGTAAATTCATGAAAGTCATATTTTAGGCTTTCTAGCAGCTAGAACCTTCTGAATATCTATTTAATAAGCATACTGTTAATTTTTTAATAAAAAGGCTATAGGGAGTGAATTGGGGATTAAAGAATCTTAATGCTTTCACACTAACTAGTCAAGAAATTTAAATTTTTTTTTTCAACGTTTATTTATTTTTGGGACAGAGAGAGACAGAGCATGAACGGGAGAGGGGCAGAGAGAGAGAGGGAGACACAGAATCGGAAACAGGCCCCAGGCCCTGAGCCATCAGCCCAGAGCCCGACGCGGGGCTCGAACTCACGGACCGCGAGATCATGACCTGAGCTGAAGTCGGACGCTTAACCGACTGCGCCACCCAGGCGCCCCGTAACTAGTCAAGAAATTTAACTTACAAATTATAGAATAAAGTAGAACCAAAGATAGTAAGCTAATTATAATGTTGGTAGGTACAGTCTGTCAAATATAGTTTATAATTTTAAGTAAACAAATACACTGAAGTGTCTATAACCAAATATTAATAAATTCAATTTTCCTTAATAAAAGTTTATAATCTTAGAATTATAAGTAAATTTAACAGTTCTTGGAACTCTGAAAAGGAGCCTATCAATATCATAGTATTTTTATCCTTTATATCAAAAAGGTATAAATACTTTATGATGATGAGATACAAAGTCAACACGTGTTAATATTTATTTTTATAGTAATTACTTTTAAGTAATGACTAATCTTTTTAATAAATGAATCTAAAGACTTAGTGATATTTCAGCAAACTGTACATCTATTCTATTATTTTCAAATTTTCTCAATAAATGACCAACTGAAGAACATATAAATGTTTTATTTCACATTACTGAAGAAAGAATTATCTATCTAATTTTATAAAAGTGGAATCTGAAGTTTAGAAAGACTATATTTAATTGCACAGAACTGTAACACTAGCTAATCAGCTGAGCATAGATTTACAAACAAGTCTCTTTTCACTTTCCTATTGTTGAACATAGCAATATTTGATACCATTAATGGTGAATGAATGGGGATTTCTTAGTGGTGATAAGAGCAATATTTGTTGCATTCATTTCATTACTTAAACTCTAGTACAAAAGTACCTAAAGAGTGGGGTGCCTGGGTGGCTCAGTTGGTTGGGCGTCTGACTTCAGCTCAGGGCATGATCTCACAGCTGGTGAGTTTGAGCCCCGTGTTGGGCTCTGTGCTGACAGCTCTGAGCCTGGAGCCTGCTTCAGATTCTGTGTCTCCCTCTCTTCCTCTACCCCTCCTCAGCTCATGCTCTGTCTCTCTCTGTCTCAAAAATAAATAAACATTAACAACAAAAAAAAGTACCTAAAGAGTAATAATGGCATACTATGAGTACTTCTTTATTTTTTTTTTTTTTTCAATTTGATTCATCCAAACTAAACACACTGGAGTTTTTGCTTCAATTTAAATTAAATACTGTGCAGTTTCTAATCCCCATCTAGGAAGTTTGTATCAGTTTTATTTTATTTTAAAATAACACCTTTTTCTATAAACACTAGATTTGATAACTGAGAGGGGGACTAATGAACTGAAAGATTTTTGTTTAAATGCTCAGATTACAGAAGAAAAGAGAGTTTGAGATTTCACTCCATCTTTCCACATTTTAAAAGCACTGAACAATTTTTACAAAGCTCAGTTTGACAGACAGTCCCTTCTAACCAACAGGTGTTTCAAGGTCAGAGCTAAGGATTGTTGGCAGAAATGTGTGGGGCAGTCCACAGAAAACCAGCCAGCATGTACTTGGCTTGCATCCCTTGGTTTCCCCAGCACTAATTTCATTCACTGATAATTGTGCAAAGGTAAAATTATTACTGCCTCTGGAAATCTTCTATAAACGCTTTAAGTAAGTTTATTTCTTCTCCTTTTCCATTTTACACTCTAGCGTCACAAATGGAGATTTCTCCTAAGTGAATAGTCTTTCAAAGCATATCAATCAGTGACTGAACTTACTAACATTTTAAAAATCCATTTATGACATATGCTTGGCAGGTTTTCTGGTCTCCAGTTAAAAGCAATCCTCCTACTTAAAAACAGCTTTTTGACTGTAACTCTACCTAAAAATACAATATTTATAACTTTTTTCTTTTTTTTTTTTTTTTGGCTAGCAGCATTTAAAACCTTTAAATTCCAAACAAGACTCAAGGATGAAAATGGTGGCATGTAATGGCCATGGGCATATCTTTTATATTTGGGGCATTTAAAAAAGATAAATAGCAATTTACATCCTTGATTTCATTACCAATTCCCTTTCCATTCACTTTTTTATGGTGTTGAATTTAAAAAAAACAGGATAGAGAGAGAAAGAAAATCAACACATGTAAGATTTTTTATAGAAGTCTTGGAAGTAGATACACATTTTAATGATTACTATACAAGAAATCAAAATTCCCAGAAGTACAGAAATTCTAAAACATCTTGTCTTTTTAAGTTACTGGTTATTTGCACATTTCTTTAACTTTTGCTAGATAGATATCAGAGTGGAAAAATATCAATTTACTTTTATAAATAGAAACTTTTAAAAAAATTACAGGTTTAAGCTATTATAATTCCTTATAACAGGCTATAAGGGAATAGATGTAAAATTTCAGTAAGTCAAATTAAACAACGCCATGAATTATCAGTTCACATTGAAATAAGTCAAATACATTTGCTACATGTTTAATAATTCATTTGCACTGTTTTATTGCCTCTATATTGTCATTATAATTTTTATGTCTTCTCTAGTGTGAATATACCATAAAATTCTAAAAACTCAGAAATGCTTATACTGTTTCATTATGATTTATATATATTAAAATGCGATCATGTAATATATGTATACATATGATGGTTATACAAATTACATATGTATAAATCACTATTTTTTAATATCTAATATTCTATTTGAGGCTCTCTCTGAATACACACATAATTAGCATCTTTATGCATGAAATTTTGTTGCAATTCTGATTACTGCCTTTGTAAAAATTTTCTGAGGATTCACAGAAAATGATCTCAACACTTTGAGGGTCTTGAGATTTTAAATAAGGATTCCTAAAAGCCTCACCAATTTACATTTCTACAATAGCATGTTGAAAATGCCGTTTCAAAATTCACTGGAAAATGCTTATTGTATATTTAATATTTAAAAAAATAATTTTTACATTTATTTATTTTTGAGAGATAGAGAGCACAAGCAGGGAGGGGCAGAGAGAGAACAAGACACAGAATCCAAAGCAGGCTCCAAGCTGTCACTACAGAGCCCAACATGGGGCTTGAACTCACAAACTGTGACATCGTGACCTGAGCAGTAGTCAGAAACTTAACCCACTGAGCCACCCAGGCACCCCTAATATTTTATTTTGTGTGTATTGACACTTACTGTAATACTATAACATTCATATTTTCAGAATTTCTCAAGTGTTCTATAAAATATTTAATACCCTCTGACAAGTCTTATTGTGATATCACTTTTATTAATATGCAAGAGCTCTACATTTTTAAATAGTAACATTTCTTTTTAATTTTTTTTAAGGTTTACTTTTTTGAGAGAGAGAGAGAGAAAGAGAGAAAGAGAGAGTATGTGAGTGGGGAAGGGGCAGAGAGAGGGAGACACAGACTCTGAAGCAGGCTCCAGGATCCAAGCTATCAGCACAGAGCCCAACATGGGGTCAGAACCCACGAACCATGACATCATGACCTGAGCCAAACTCGGAGGCTTAACCGACTGGGCCACCCAGGCACAACGATAGTAACATTTAATTTGCCATATTTGTTCAATATTTTTTATTTAGCTCTTCATATATTTTCAATGTCTAGAAACAGTAACTGTGAATTGAAATTCTCATTTCCCTGTTCAACTTCTTGTGCCTATTTTACACCAGATAGTCTGTCCCCATTTAATTAATATTTCATTTAATTATACTCAATTAAAGTCACCCTACTTAAATTCATATTTAAGATCAACTTTAATCCTTAAACTTAATTAAATTTTATTTCTGATATTTGTAGAAGATGTAGATATAAAGTATTTTAACCAAAACTTAATCAACTATTCTATAATTTATGTTATAATTTATTAAATTATACTTTCTTTCCCCACATTTCTTTTTTTTTTTTTTTTTAAGTGTATTCTTCAACGTTTATTTATTTTTGGGACAGAGAGAGACAGAGCATGAACGGGGGAGGGGCAGAGAGAGAGGGAGACACAGAATCGGAAACAGGCTCCAGGCTCTGAGCCATCAGCCCAGAGCAAGACGCGGGGCTCGAACTCATGGACCGCGAGATTGTGACCTGGCTGAAGTCGGACGCTTAACCGACTGCGCCACCCAGGCGCCCCACCAACAAATCTTTTTTATTATTTTTTAAATGTCTATTTTGTTTTTTTTGAGAGAGAGACAGAGAAATCACACATGAATGAGTAGGAGGAAGGGCAGAGAGAGAGAGAATCCCAAGCAGGCTCTGTGTTATCAGCACCATGAGATCATGAGAGCCGAAATCAACCGTTGGATGCTTAACTGACTAAGCCACCCAGGTACCCCAATCCTTTTAATTTTAGACAATCTACTAGGAATAGTGGTATCTAATTTTACTCTGCATATCCGTAATAATTAATGTTGTTGAACATTTTTTCATGTGCTTTTTGATATGACTACATGTTATTTGGTGAAATGTCTGTTAAAATATTTTGCTTTGCAGGAAAGAACATCCAATGGAAAAAAGACAGTCTCTTTAACAAATGGTGCTGGGAGAACTGGACAGCAACATGCAGAAGGTTGAAACTAGACCACTTTCTCACACCATTCACAAAAATAAACTCAAAATGGATAAAGGACCTGAATGTGAGACAGGAAACCATCAAAACCCTAGAGGAGAAAGCAGGAAAAGACCTCTCTGACCTCAGCCGTAGCAATCTCTTACTCGACACATCCCCAAAGGCAAGGGAATTAAAAGCAAAAGTGAATTACTGGGACCTTATGAAGATAAAAAGCTTCTGCACAGCAAAGGAAACAACCAACAAAACGAAAAGGCAACCAACGGAATGGGAAAAGATATTTGCAAATGACATATCGGACAAAGGGCTAGTATCCAAAATCTATAAAGAGCTCACCAAACTCCACACCCGAAAAGCAAATAACCCAGTGAAGAAATGGGCAGAAAACATGAATAGACACTTCTCTAAAGAAGACATCCGGATGGCCAACAGGCACATGAAAAGATGTTCCGCGTCGCTCCTTATCAGGGAAATACAAATCAAAACCACACTCAGGTATCACCTCACGCCAGTCAGAGTGGCCAAAATGAACAAATCAGGAGACTATAGATGCTGGAGAGGATGTGGAGAAACAGGAACCCTCTTGCACTGTTGGTGGGAATGCAAATTGGTGCAGCCGCTCTGGAAAGCAGTGTGGAGGTTCCTCAGAAAATTAAAAATAGACCTACCCTATGACCCAGCAATAGCACTGCTAGGAATTTATCCAAGGGACACAGGAGTACTGATGCATAGGGGCACTTGTACCCCAATGTTCATAGCAGCACTCTCAACAATAGCCAAATTATGGAAAGAGCCTAAATGTCCATCAACTGATGAATGGATAAAGAAATTGTGGTTTATATACACTATGGAATACTACGTGGCAATGAGAAAAAATGAAATATGGCCTTTTGTAGCAACGTGGATGGAACTGGAGAGTGTGATGCTAAGTGAAATAAGCCATAAAGAGAAAGACAGATACCATATGGTTTCACTCTTATGTGGATCCTGAGAAACTTGACAGGAACTCATGGGGGAGGGGAAGGAAAAAAAAAAAAAAGAGGTTAGAGTGGGAGAGAGCCAAAGCATAAGAGACTGTTGAGAACTGAGAGCAAACTGAGGGTTGATGGGGGGTGGGAGGGAGGAGAGAGTGGGTGATGGGTATTGAGGAGGGCACCTTTTGGGATGAGCACTGGGTGTTGTATGGAAACCAATTTGACAATAAATTTCATATATAAATAAAAAAAAAATTCATAAAATGAAAAAAAAAATATTTTGCTTTGTTTTTATTGGGTTGTTTTCTTCTTAGTATGAGTTATTAATCAAATGTTTGGGTTGAACATTACATAATATTGGCCTAGAATTTTGTGAGAAAGTATTTATTGTTATATTTATTTAATAAATATAGAACTTTCAGATATTCAAATTTTCTTGGGAAGATTGTTTCTTTTAAGAAATTTATTCATATCATGTGAAGTTAAATTATCCCACCTTTCCCCAAAATATTCCTTATAATCTTTCTAATAACTGGAGGATCTGTTTCATTCATATTAGTAATTACATTTTATTTCTAGCCAGAGATGTTTCCAAAGAATCAGTTTTATTGATTTATTCTATGATTTGACTGTTTTCTTTTTTATTTGTTTCAAGTTTTTATTTAAATTCTACTTAGTTAACATATGGTGTAATATTGGTTTCAGGAGTAGAATTTACTGATTCATCACTTACATATAACATCCAGTGCTCATCACAAGTGTCCTCCTTAATGTTCATCACCCATTTAGCCCATCCCCCATCCACCTCCCCTCCATAAACCATCAGTTTGTTCTCTATAGTTAAGAGCCTCTCATAATTTGCCTCTCTCTCTCTCTCTCTCTCTCTCTCTCAGTTTGTTTTCTAACTGACACGTTTTCACTCTTTCATTTACTTTGTGTTAGTCCTTTATTTTAAAAAATTAATCTATAAAATTTGATCATTTCTTTTTACATATTTATTTATTTATTTATTTATTCACTCATTCATTCTTTCATTCATTCATTCTTTTTTTTAGAGATAGAGTTAGCACAAGTGAGGCAGAGAGGCAGAGGAGAAAAGGGAGAATCTTAAGCAGGCTCCATACTCAGTGCTGAGTCTGATGAGGGGCTCAATCCTACAACCCTGGGATCATGACCTGATCTAAAACCAAGAGTTGGACATTCAACAAACTGAGCCTTTTAAACATCTTTTTAAAATAAACATTAAAAAATAATGCAGCTACTGCTGTAGCTGCATCCCACAAAATTGTATATATTTTTTTATTATTCATTTCTAAATACTTTTTAAATTTAACTTGTCATTTTTGTTTATTTAATAGATGATTGCAAATGTCATAGTTAATTTCCAATATTGTAAATTTACTAGGCACTTTAAACATAGATTTCTAATATATTTTCATTGTGATCAAATAACATACTTTGTATGATTCCAATAATTTTTGATATCTTAAGACATGTTTCATAGTTCAGTGTATTCATCTTAAAGGTTCATGTGCAGTGGAACTGAATATGTTTTCTGTAGTTAGTATGAAGGCCAAAATTTATGTATGTCAGTTAGGACAAGCTGGCTGATAGTCTTCTAAGCCTCCTTATAAATGTTTTTATTTATTTGGCTTATCAATATCTGGGAGAATAGTGCTTAAATCTACAAATATGTATTTATTTGAATGTACACTCATATATATATACATATATATTATATGTATATGTGTATATATATATATATATTTATACACACACACACATACAGAGAAAGAGAGAGTTTGGGTAAGAATTTAGTATATATTAAGAGAATAATTTTAATGTTTTGTTTCTGGGTTAATAAAATCTATATATATAATAAACTATATATAACTATATATTACATGACAATTATTTTTCATGGAATAATGAAAAATCCTGCCATGAAATCTCAGCCTATGTATATTATTAAATATAATGTTTGACAAGTGATAAATTATATTTTTCTTAATATATGGTTACTTAAAATTTTGAAGTTTTTAATATTCATAAATTTAGATTTTACAGAAATCTTACATTTTAATGTATGTGCCCACTGGTATTTTATTTATACTTTAATTAACATCCTATCATATGTGGTTATACAGCCTGTCACATGCCTATTCTGGACATTTTCGTTTCTTTTTCTTTCTTTTTTTTTTTTTTTTTAATGTTCATTAAATGTTCATTAATGTTCATTTTTAATGTTCATTTTAATGTTCATTAATGTTCATTAATGTTTATTTATTTATTTATTTTGAGAGATAGAGAAAGAGCGAGAGAGTGCAAGCCTGGAAGGGGCAGGGAGAGAAAGAGAATCAATCCCAAGCAGGCTCCATACTGTCAGCGCAGAGCCCATTGCGGAGCTCAAACTCACGAACTATGAGATCCTGACCTGAATAGAAATCAAGAGTTGGACACTCAACCAACTGAGCCACCCAGACACCCCATTTTTGTTTCTTTTAGTCAATATAATTTATTTTTTTAAAGACAGACTGATTTCTCTATTAATTTTACTAGAATTATGATTTTTGTGTTTGGTTTATCACTTGAACTCTTTGTACTTTCCTTAAATTTATTTAAGAATCTGTCATCAGGTCACTCATTTCTTGGCTTTCTAGTATAATGAAATTAAAACACATCTATTTTCATTTTTGTGTACTAACAAGCATTTAGCAAACACTATATAAGTCAAAGACATATTTAGAAACTTACAATTTAAACATAATTTGTGCTTTAGTAAACTAATACATAATATTAGTGCACTTTTATTTTTAATAATGAATGCTCATTTCATTTATGTTTTTTTAATAAACATTTACCTACAAAGTTATATTCTGCCTTTGACAATAATCAACATTTTTTGCTCTTATGAATATGGTCTCCATCATCCTTGTCCTACTGTACTTTTTCTGACAGCCAGAAATACAAGGTGGATTTAGCAGCATGTTTTAAAACTCTGGAATCTATTTTTCTAAGCATAAGAAAGAGCATCTATGTTACTCCACCCCCCTAATAAATTCCTGCAAGTTCCTTGACTGTTTGGCTTACAAGTTGATTTGTAGAATGCCAGCCTCTGCTACAGGTATATCTAGGGTTATTTTCATGGCATTCTAATAATTTATTTCCCTTCATATTTATTCTATTTTTCAAAGTTTTTCTTTGGTTTTTCCCCTTATATAAAGTCTTGCAGAGTCTTTCAATGTTTAGATATATCAATTATTGGCCAATATCATATTTTTAATACTGCTTAAAAGAAAGCTTATATAGCTAAGTACAGATAATTTCTCTTCATGCATATTTACAGATGTGTGGATGCACTCTATTTTTTTCCCCTGATAGCTTTACAATTATTTTGTCACATATTTTAAATACATACCATGGAATTTGTACTGTGTTAAATATAGCAGTTTGGAAAAAATATATAGAGAGAGGGCTGAATATATTTAGGTTGTTAATTTAAGAATAATTAAATATATGAAGTTAAATTTAATTATTAATAACTTGGCCCTAAGACCAGAAAAGACAAATATCCAAGAAACAATAGCCTAAGTTTAAAGTGATATTTTGTCATATAAATAATCAGAATAGTTAAAAATCTTTGTTTCCATGGTGTCATTTGTTTTCTTTTAAATGGTTTGAACAGTTTTGTGGATGTTGTAATTTGTTTAAGTATATAACATTTACTTGTTACATACTTCTTAAAATTTTATATTACGCCTGTATTTACTATGTTATATATTTAGGGAAAATACCTAATATCTTCTCACCAAATGAAAGACCACAGAACTTCCCAGGAAATAATGTGAAATCTAACTTCATGTTTTATTCATCATTGTCCTCTAAAATAGCACTGTCCAACAGAAGTTTCTGTGATAATGGTAATTTTCTGTATCTGTGCTATCCAATAGTCAATAGCTACATAGGACTATTGAACACTTGTAGTGTGTTAATGTAACTGAAAGACTAAGTTTTACCATCTGTGTGTCTAGTGGGCACCATATTGGACAGTGCACTATGGAAATATCTATGTGTGAGTTGATGCAAGATAACTTCTATACTACTTTTCCTTATTGTTCTGGTCTTTTGTATACTTCATTATCCCAAGTTTGATATTTAGCCAATTAATAACTGTAATCTAGCCATTACAATGATCAGTAATAAGATTATTATTTGTTACATATTTAATTAATTTAAGAGGAGGTAGATGTATATACATTAATATGTAAATATTGTTAATGTGAAATTATGTCCACAATAGAGTATTGAGATACAAAATCATATTGTTCAATAGTTTGAAGAGTGCATTTTGATTTTAGTGAATAAAGCATTATGGTTATTTGAGCTTGTGTTTCTAACTGTACAATTTTCTATATATTAAAAAATAAAATTTATAAAAAGGAAACTCTGACTGTTTTGCCATTGGAAAGTTTGGGATAAAATACAGTGTGGGGCAGATTTAAGGTGATGTCCAGGATCCCTGCCTCCTGGTATCTATCACCTGTATAATCCTATCACCTTAAGTGTAGGTGGGACCTACAACTTGCTTCTAACCAATAGAACATGTCGAAGGTGATGGAATAGATGTAATTATGTATTTGTCTTAGTCTTTTTAATAGAAGGTAAAGGGTCATGTCTGGCTTGTCTATAGTTAATGGCTTTTTAACATACCACATTGACATACATATAGTAGGTTCTAAATATTAGTTAAAATAATTTATAAATAAGAAAGGGTTTTCACTGAATAAATACCAGTGAAATTTTTGACTTTCCAGCTCTGTGAGGAGACTCTTTTCCTTGCTGGTTTTGAAGCAAGCTGTTGTGTTGTGAGCTTCCCTATGAAGAGGGCCATGTGTCAAAAACTGAGGGCAATATAGATGCACAGTAAGAAACTGAGGTAGGCAGTCTGACACCCTTCAAGAAACTTCAAGCTGCCCCAAATCATGTGAGTTTAGGAGCAGATCATAAAATGGACAAAGAGGAGATGAGTCTGAAAATACAGGCTACAGTCTGGTCACATACTCTAGTCTAATACTTTTGAAATCACCATATTGAAAATAGGTAAATATAGAAGGCTTTTAGATGAGAGTGTCTTAATTTTTAGAAAGATTCATGATGAAAGGAGAATGTTAAATGGCTATACCAAGCAAGGGAGAAAACCACCACCTCTGGTAAAACTAAGAGTGAGGCAAATTCTTAGGAATTTGAATCTGGAAATTGAATATGGAGAAAGGAAAAACAAAGGCTATACAAAATTAAATTGTTCTTATATACTAGAATCAACGTTCAAAAACTAATTTAAAAAATTATTCTTTACAATAGCAGTAAAATAATAAAGGTCCAATCTATTAGTCATATGTAGATTTTCAAAAAATCAAAATAAAAAATAAAACTTTATTCAAATACATAAAAGGAGATACAGATAAATGGAAAAATAACACTGTTCATGAATATAAGGTTCAGTATCATAAGCATGACAATTTTCCTAGAACACAATCTATATAAAGAATTCTAAAAATATTAGGGTTTTTAAAGGAAGTTGTCAAGAACAATTAGAAAAAGCATAGACAAGAGTAAAAGAACACAGTGGATGGATGAATTATACCAATTAACAGGATATATTATGTTGTTACAACAGTTTCAATAGAGTATGTTAACATAGGGACAGAAAATGGCCTAATGGGACATTATAAATAGCCCAAAAATAGACTCAAACGCTTGTGGTAAGCTGATATATAACACAGAGAGCTTTAGAATACATCTGGAAAATGATAGACTAAACACAAATGGTGCTGGAACAACTTGTTGTTATATAATAATAACAGTAATGATAGTATTAAAAATAACAGATTCCAATACCACAAAAGTACATTCCAGAAGATTCAGTTACCTATGTGTAAACATTTTTAAAAATTAACTATTTAAAATTATACAAATGGAATTCTTTATGCCCTTACAGTAAGAAACAAATCCCTAGAGAGATCAAAGGGAAAACATAAAATAAATATATTGATAAATTTAAATATGCCAAATGAAAATATTCTGTACATTATAAGGTCACGGACAATAAAATATTTTGTCATGTATAACCAAAACAGGACTAGTATCCATGAAATGTGCTAATGAAAAATGGAAAGCATTCTGAAAAGTATTTGACACATTATGAGCACAAAATAAATGCTATCTAAAATATTCATTGTTTTTATGAACACATAAAAAGACCTTAAAAGCTATAAGAAACATAAATTAATAAGGTTTAGTTTAGTAGAAAAGTTGGCAAAAATATGAATTTTAGCAATTTAAAGGAAAAAACTAAATAAAAATAAATTGCTATAAAAAATAGCAATTTAAAGGAAAAAAATAGCAACCAGGAAAATATAGATGAGATGTCATTAATTTCTATTAGATTGGCAAAAATTAAATAATTCTTAATAAATATTAGCAAAAATGAGGAGCACTAAAAGTTTCATTACTTACCAAATTACTTAGTTTTGCTATAGCAAAAGCTTAGTGAAAATGAAAATGGACATGTTTTATAAATTGGTAATTCCATTACTAGGAGATATCATACATAACTCATATTTGCAAAATGTGACATTTTAAAGAATATATTCTTGTAATATTTAAAAATTTGAATTAATCTAAATATCTTTTAAAATACAAATTAATAATGTGATATTCATACAATTAAATATCAATATTAATTAACTAGAGATACAGATAAGAACATGGACAAATCTCAAAAACATAATGTGTGAGGGACACCTGGGTGGCTCAGTCAGGTAAGCATCTGACTCTTGATTTTGGCTCAGGTCATGATCTCATGGTTTTTGAGATCAAGCCCCATGTCAGGCTCTGCACTGACAGTGAAGAGTCTGTTTCTTAGAATACTCTCTCACCCTCTCTCTCTGCCCTCCCCTGCTATCTTTCTCTCTCAAAATAAATAAACTTTTATTTATAAAGCATAATGTGTGAGAAATGCAGGAAGGTATATACAGTACCATTCTTCTTATATAAAATTTAAAATATATAAATCAGTGTTACATATTTTTATGCATAGTTCAAATGAGTGAAAAATATAAATGAACATCATATTCAAAAAAGTCAATACTTCTGAACTGGAAGGATGGGCATGAGGTGAGGAAAATATAAATAAGGGTCTTCAACTTTTAATATTACAACTTATTTGAAATATAAAAATCACTCTGAATCAAATAAGGCAGAATATTAAGATCTGACCAACCATATGAGAAGAAACACATGTGTTTATTATCCTCTAATATTTTATGTATGTTTAAAATACTTCAAAATATTTAAAAGGACTTTTAAGTGTAGAGATAAGATTAAATTGAAAAGTTTTCAGATTTGTTGTAAGAATGAAAGATAAGCAAGGCCATAGAAGATTCAAAAATGGGACAATAATTGTGTCATAAATTGGAAAGGGGAATTCATGGACCTAGAGGATATTATGCTAAGTGAAATAAGCCAGACAAAGAAAACACAAATGCCCTATCATTTCACTTCTATGTGCAACCTAAAAAACAAAACAAATGAATAAACAAACAGCACAATCAGACCTATAAATGTAGAGAGTGAATTGATGGTTTCCAGAGGGGAGGAGTACGGGGGGGGGGGGGGATGAGAAAAAAGGGTGAAGGGGAGTTATGGGGATGGGGAACAGGTCATGGGGATGAAAAGTACAGCATAGGGAAGATAGTCAATGGTACTGCAAGAGCCTTGTATGGTGACAAATGGTAGCTACACTTGTGGTGAGCAGAGCATAATGTATAGAGTTGTTGAATCACTATGCTGTAAACTTCAAACTAATGTGACATTACATGTCAACTATATTCAAAACATTAAAAACAATGGGGGATTATATGTAGAGAATAATGAATTCAGTTAGCTAGGAAAAAGTTTCATGTACTTTGGATACCTGTAATTAGTGATACACATCAGGAGAGGAATATAGAGACTGATAACATATGGAGATCAAGTTTTGGAAGTTATCCATGTAGAAGTGATAACTGAAACTAAGCATTGGGATGATATTAGCATTGGAAGGAGAATCATTGCAAGGAAGCAAAAAGCCTTTAGAATTATTCATTTACATGTGGTGACTCCAAATTGCTAACAAAATTAGACCATAAAGACAGCAATAAATAAGAAAGGTATTATCATGATTGAATGAAAGGAATATGACAAAAATGTACAGACTTGGGAAATGGGGTGCCTTGGTTAAAGGGAAATCAAGTGAGAGAATGTCCAGAAAATTACATGTCTGATTGCATTATATCACTTTGTCTAGTGATTTTTATTTGAGTCTCCTACTTCTTCTTTCAATTAAGTCAGGAGGTAAAGCTTTGAAGTCCCAGGTAGACACTGACAGCTTTATCAAAATGCAATGTGATGAAAGCCTTACTCTGACACCTTCATACTTCAAATCAATTTGTTCATAGTAGAAATAGTGAATTTTTTTTTTAGAGAACATATGGCTTCATGCAAAAAGAGTTCTGCAACTACTTAGTTAAAGCTATTCTGTGGTTTTGGCATCTGATGATAGAATATTTTTTTCTGCCTATCTTGAACCTTTACTTAAAAGATTGCATTGTGGTTTATATTCTACTTAAATTTGTTCTGACATAACTTTATAACAAAAGGTGGCCACATCAGTTCCTATGGCTTAACATTAATGTGATAATATTTTTACTGTATATTCTAAAAATAATATTTACTAAGATGGATAATCAATTCTGGCAGTAAAATACTTTTGTATATAAGGAAAACACTCTTTTCTTAAAAAGTAAACATATTTTAAAGTAATAGAAAATTATCCAGCCCTTAATATTTATACTTCTTGACACAGACGCCTATGAGAGATGTGCAGACTTCAGTTCTGCCAATAGGAAAACTTATTCTGAAAATACTACAGTTCCAAAACACCGAATATGCTTGATAAAACATAGCAAACCACCTACAAAGTGCACACCTTACTCTGTAAGGAAATAAGAAAAACTCCCATTGGATGTAACCCAGAGAAAGCTGGAATCCATGGTGATAAACTAATGCTGACAATCTGATGGACCTAAAGGCTTTTGATGATTTCAGAAATCCAGAGACTTGAGTTTTAAAAGCTGCCTAGGAACCTACATTGGAAATAAAAGCCTTTGGCCTACTTACTACAAGTGGCAAATTGCTATTCACATTCCTTCATAGAACATCTAGAATTTTAACAATAATAACAACAACAGAATTTAAAAGTTCAAGAGAGAAGGTGAAATAGATTATATAGACAACACAAGGACACAGAGAGATAAGTATCAAAGAGAGGTTAAGAGGTGATATAATGATAGTCCAACATACAGTTTCTGAGTTTCTAGAAAAAGAAAGGGATGATAGACATGAAGCATGATAAAAAATAAAAATAGGGGTACCTGGGTGGCTCAGTTGGTTAAGCATCCGACTTTGGCTCAGTTCATGATTTCGTTGTTTCTGAGTTCAATCCCTGCATCAGGCTCTGTGCTGACAGCTTGGAGCCTGGAGCCTGCTTTGGATTCTGTGTGTCCCTCTCTTTGCCTCTCCCCCACTCATGCTGTGTCTCTCTCTTGCTCTCTCTCTTTCAAAAATAAATAAAACATGAAAAAAAAATTTAAAAATAAAAATAAAAATAAAAAATAATAATCTACATCTAGACTCATCAGAATGAATTCCAAAACACCTGAGTCATAAAACTTAGGTAAAAACAGCCAAAAAGGAAAATAAAAATGTAACCAATAGAAGAATGACAAGAGACTTTCAAGAGTTAGCAGAATAACTGAATTAGTAGAAGCAGAAGAGAATGCAAAAACAAAAATTAAAAAGGAAAAATAAAAAGCATAATGTGGTAAAATATTTCCAAATGGATCAATAATGATACTGAAAAAAGTTATATATATCCATGCATTTTTTAATTCAGCCATATATTGTATATAACATATATACCAAAAATATAAAAGCACAGAAAAGTATATTTAAAGAGGGGAAATTTTTTACTTTGGAATTAGTGATGAATATAAAGATCAATTATCTTAACAATTTTTCTAAGTTTATTTATTTTGAGAAAGAGACAGGGTGCACAAACAGGGGCTGGGGCAGAGAGAGAGGAGAGGATCCCAAGCAGGCTCTGCACTGTCACCAGGGAGCCCAACAGGGGTCTCAATCCTATGAACCGTGAGATCATGACCTGAGCCAAAATCAAGAGCAGAGACACTCAACCAATTGAGCCACCCAGGTGCCCCAAATTATCTTAATAAATTTAATTGGTAAGACATATTTTATCCAAATATAATTAAAGATAAATAGGGAGCCTACATATTGACAAGAAGACATATACATATTCTAAACATTATTAAATAAATAATATGCACAAAGTAAAAATGGTATAACTACAAGTGAGGTAAAACACTAATATAGTGAGAGATTTTATCATTATCTTTCAACAGTTTATAATGCTGACAAAAATCAGTAATGATATTGATAATTTAAAAAACACATTCAACATAATTGATCTAATGGACATAGATAAAACATGTAACAACAGCTGGAGAATTTATTATTTACATTTGACATCTGAAAGTGATTGTATACTAGTTTCAAAAGTAATTTTCGATAATTTCCAAAGAATCAGTCATATAGACAGGTTACCAAAATATTAGAAGGAAATTTCCTATTAAAATTAAAAATAAACAAAAACACTAAACAATGACCACTGCAAATGATTCTATACAACAATCTTCTTCAAGTGCTGACCAATGCAAGAAAAAGAAATTAAAAAAAAAAAGCGTTCAAAAAGAAACAATCACTATTCACTACTATCTACTTAATAAGCTCAATTTGCTCACCATGGCCTTATATATTATATTGCTATTATAAATGATATATAAGTTATATTTTGTTTTATGGGTTTTATAAGAATGCAATTTTGAAAATTTTATGATTTTCCATCAACTTTCTCACAATTTTATGTTTGTCTTGAGATTTCTAAGTGTGATACACAAAAAATACTGAAGATCTAAATTCTCCCTGAATAATCTATTTGGTTTCTTTACAGGTATTCCCTGACAATAAACCTTGAAAAGATTGTTCTCCAGTGTCCTAGATGACTTTGTCAAGAAGAGATTTCACACTCTGAAAGAAAATTAAATTCAGGGATGTTCTAGAAAATTAAAATTGGCTTTCATCATCTATTTTAATATTTTTCTTCAGTTAAGCAGAAATATCTATGAAAAATAAGTGAATATTTTCTGGGATGTTTGTAAATATAGGTTATTAAGACCTGTTAAGTGTCAGTGCTTGTGTTAAGCCTGTTAAGTGTCAGTGCAGTAACTGCCCTTAAAGAAAGAGAGTATTCCTTCTCTCCATTTTTCTCTTCTCTGTAGCTGGAATTTGGATTCAATAACTGGGACTGACTCCTGAAGCAGAAGCTACCTACTGATTAAGGGAAGAACAAGGTGGTAAGATGAGAAAGTCCTCATGCTCATAGAACTGATTTATCAGTTGTGGCCCATTTGCTATGCATTTATATGTGAGCAAAATAAATCTATACTGTGTTTAATCCACATTTATTTTGGAATGTTATTTTTCTTTTACTCACAGCTCAATTATATTCTACATAATATTGGTGACTTAGCTTACAAGGAAAAGAATAATGAAGAGCTATTATAAAACCATCTTAATGAAGACAGTTTAGTACTAAGGCAGGAATAAATATATTTGCTTATGAATTAACAAAATCAAATAGGTCCTTCAAGTAGATCTACAATAAAAATGGAAAATGTATATATGTGAGCAGTCATATTCCACATCCATAGCAGATATGTAATCATAAATGTGCTACTTAAAATAATAGTATTCCCAATATCACCATATTATTTTTTTGAGAGAGAGAGAGAGAGAGAGAGAGAGAGAGAGAGAGAGAGAGAGAGAAAGTGAGCGCATGTGTGCGCAAGGAGAGGAGGGGCAGAGGGAGAAGGAGAGAATCTCAAGCAGACTCCCAGGGAGATTGCAACCTGAGCCAAAATCAAGAGTCAGATGCTTAACTGACTGAGCCACGCAAAAGCCCCACCATATTCTATTTTAAACAGTGTTACCTACATATTTGGAGACTGGAATATAACAGCTTGGGGAGGGGAATTCAAATTACTTACTGAACATCTTGAAGATACAAAGAAAACATTTTAAGTTGGAGAGCTTCAAGTTCAGGGACAGTAGTATTGTACTCTTACTTCTTTGTTCACTGTCCTATGTTATTTAAAGGCTATCTTTTCCATTTGAACATTACTTCCTAGAGGGTTAACTTTTCTGTCTTTACCCAGTTAGCACTATATTTTGTGAAAAACATTGATAATAAATATTTGTAAAATACAGGCTTTTATTTAAATGTAGTTCAATAATTATTTTAAAGAATATACTATTATATGTTTTATATGTCAGCCTTGTTAAACTTGTTGACATGATTAATGTGAATTATCCTTGAGAGGTGGGTCATTTCTTCATTTCTGAGGGTGGAAGCCTAAGGGTTAGGCTCTGAGTCTTTGAAGATTCACCAATGTATTGAAAGATGTCTACAAACACTCATTTGAGACAGACTTCAAACTCTTTCCTTCCACAGTCATACATTTCTGGAAAAATATTTATAGCCTACCAAAGGCCACACTGATTTCAAAATCCAATTCTCTTTTTAAAGAATAGTAAAGGCTAGATGATGTGTGTACATTGTATTCATCTAGAATCATCGCAGGAGTTTATGGGTAAAGAAGAGAATGGGACAAGTGTCAAAATTCTCAGTAAATGTAGGGGACTTTTTAAAAGATTTGTGGGCAGGGGCGCCTGGGTGGCGCAGTCGGTAAAGCGTCCGACTTCAGCCAGGTCACGATCTCGCGGTCCGTGAGTTCGAGCCCCGCGTCGGGCTCTGAGCTGATGGCTCAGAGCCTGGAGCCTGTTTCCGATTCTGTGTCTCCCTCTCTCTCTGCCCCTCGCCCGTTCATGCTCTGTCTCTCTCTGTCCCAAAAATAAATAAGTGTTGGAAAAAAAAAATTTTAAAGATTTGTGGGCATAAAATATTTATACATAATTTATGGAATTTTAATATATATTATAATTATGAATAACTTCAATAAAACAGTGACCACAACCTATTCATTTCCTTGCATTTAGGTTTAAAACATTGGAAATTATGAAAAATTCTATTTTAATTGGAAATAAATGATAGCACATAAAACAGTAAGTTCAAAGACTGAAATAATGATAAAACTATTTTTTAACTTACTTGAATCATATTTTAAGCATATATCTTACAAATGCTATAAAAACAAAATGTGTAAGTGAGACTGGGTGGCTCAGTCGGTTGAGTGTCCGACTTCAGCTCAGGTCATGATCTCGCAGCTCCTGAGTTACAGCCCTGCGTCTGACTCCGTGCTGACAGCTCCGAACCTGGAGCCTGCTTCAGATTCTGTGTCCCTCTCTCTGTCTCTCTCTGTCTGTCCCTCCCGGACTCATGCCGTCTCTCTCTCTCTCTCTGAAGAATAAATATTAAAAGAATTTTTTAATAAAAAAATAATATGTATAATTTTGACAAACAAAAGTATTTGTTAGGAAATTGTAGTTGAGATATAATATCTTATGGCTGACCACTAGGTGTCCTCATATCTGTTCTCCCATATTCCATAGACAGGAAACTTATCTGCTTACCTATATATTATATGGTCAGACTTCTGTAGCTGTATATATCCTGACACTGTATTCTGATTAATAAGCTTAAATGCTGATTACCACTTCTAAGACTTGAAAAGGTTTTTTCATGCATTCCTATAGCCCTGTCTCCATTCCCACTGTCTAGATGATTATAAGCACTAAATCAGTATCTTTTCACTCACACTCAGAAGCCAAGTGTTGGGGATAGCAAAAGTTCCAGATGAACCCTGTTGTAACTAAATTTCCATATTGCTTTAAATGTTTATTCATTTTGGAGAGTCGTGGGGACATGGAGGGGAGGGCACAGAGGGGCAGAGAGAAAGGGAGAAAGAATTTCAAGCAGGCTCCATGCTGTTAGGACATAACCCAACTCAGGGCTTGATCCCATCAACTGTGACATCATGACCTGAACCGAAATCAAGAGTCAGACACTTAACCAACTAAATCACCCAGGCACCCCTCCATATTGTTTTATACACAGTATTTTGTAGTGCATTTCTCCTCTCTCCTTAACAGAAATTTATCATATACCTTAATCAAAGCCTACTACTTATTAACTATTTCCTGTGAGATTAAGTTAACATGCCAGTACTCCAATCCTCAATTATCACTTAACTTTAGATTTATGCTTCTACTTTGGGCCAGGTATATGGTCCTAAATTTTTTCATTCACTTACTTGAAACTTAAAACCAAAACATGCTTTGTAATGTTTCTACCTAAAAACTTCTGTGTGACTAGCTAAAAATGGGCTATAAAATCTCATCAGGATTTCTTTGAGCTGCAATATAAACACGACAGAAATCTAGAATAGTCAGCATACAAGTGAAGTCTCACTATTACCACATTACTATTTGTTTATATTGGATCACCCCCTAGAATTCTCTGTTTCTGAAACTATTTTCCACTTCTGTTAGCAGTTCCTATAATTTTCTTGGAAAATGAACAATGTATCGTGCACGAGAAAACCACCATGTTGAGGGCAGAAGTAACATTTCAGATTCCACAACATTACTGATAGAGTTCCAATAACAATACCCCAAATCACCGATACACCTCAACATAATTTAACAACTGGATTGTGGTTGACATTGCAAGGAATAAAAATATTGAATGTTGAACAAAATACACTCCAGCCCCATACAACTCCAAATTTCTGAGTGAGGCTAAAGTCCTGTAAAATATTGGTTAAGGGTACAAGTGTGTATTCACTCCCAGTCACAAATTTACATACACTCTAATAAGTGTCTTATGTTCAGGGAATACCAATCAAGCATAATGTATGGAAAAGCTCATCCCCTCCACTGGTACTTGCAAATATTTGTTAAATGTTTTTGTTTTCACACTGGATTGTGAGCTCCATGAAGGTAAGCCATTGTCTGTTTACAAAATACACATTGTCTGGCATTCCGCAGCTGATTAATATATACCTGTTCTCTAGTCATTATTCCCTATAGCAACAGGTTTGCTTTTATACATAA
This sequence comes from Herpailurus yagouaroundi, assembly GCF_014898765.1. Taxonomy (NCBI): domain Eukaryota; kingdom Metazoa; phylum Chordata; class Mammalia; order Carnivora; family Felidae; genus Herpailurus; species Herpailurus yagouaroundi. The sequence goes on from NW_024412413.1 coordinate 35,500,053, forward strand.
CTATGAATTCTGACACTGAATGTATTCATTTTTTGCATTCAGAATGGGCTATGTGAACCACCTCCAGCAAAGAACATATTACTATATTTGGTATACCAACTCCCTTGTCTCTTCATTTCCACCTTATTACCTCTACTTGACTTATTTGCCACTATGCCTCGTGAATTTAATCACTTAATGCAAATACTTCAATACTTTTTTTTGGAATGGAGTGCAGATACATAAAAATATGAACAGAAGAAACAAATAAAATGCAAATGACTTCAGAAATTCCAGTCATGGTAGCATACAAACACAAAACAGTTTTAGTGATCTTCAGTCAGTGGCTTCAACTAAGCTGTATTCTGTCCTTGAGTGATATCTTGGGAAGACCTCATTGCTTCCCCATCATGGTTAGTGATTTAGTTTTTTTTTTTTTTAAGTTCATTTACTTATTTTGAAACCGAGAGAGAGAGAGAGAGAGAGAGAGAGAGAGAGACAAAGAGACTGAGAGAGAGAGAGAGAGAGAGTGGAAACATGCACAAGGGCAGAGAGAGATGGGGAGACAGAGAGGGAGGGAGGGGGAGGGGGGAGAGAGAGAGAGAGAGAGAGAGAGAGAGAGAGAGAGATAGAAACTCTCAAGCAGACTCCATACTATCAGCACAGAACTCAATGCAGGGCTCGAACTCACGAACTGTAAGATCATGACCTGAGCTGAAACCAAGCGTATGAGGTTTAACTGACTGAGCCACCCAGATGCCACTCCACTTGGTTACTGGTTTTAAAAGTCCCTCCCAGTACAATCCAATTCAAGATTCTAATGATCTATTCTTCAAACCCCATCTTCCCCCCTTTCCCGTCCTCAGTATTGGCCTGGCTGTTGTCTTAGGTTCTTGGATCAAAAGTGGTAGATTCTCCTCTTCACTCTGTCTCCTTCCTGCCTCCTCTTGATCTCTTTTTCTTCTGGTGCCTTGAAGCTTGAGAGGAGGGAATGTGGAAGCAGGGGGCAAGTGTCCCTAGTTAACAGGCACTGCCAAAGTCCTCTATTGGCTGTCATTACTTGTTTGAATTTGGGCCCAGAAAGTGCCCTCTGGTGTTACATGTCTGAGCACTTCAGCAGGTCCAGCAGGAGCCCTTCCTTATTCATAGTTGATTATGAAATGGGCAATCTACTTATATCTCTTACATCAACTCCTCAGCTCCTGCTCCTGACAGCTTAGTGGCAGATAAACTTAGGTGGGGACTCTGTAAGACAGCTCAAGATCAGATATCCATAGCATCACCTGATACCTGAAAACTACCGCATTCTAAATATATCACAGCAGGGGAGGAAAATGATCTTCTTCTACCTAGTTTAAGTCTCCACCTGGGCTCTAAAACAAAGGGCAGATTACTGAAAAAAATAATAATAATAAAATAAATTTAAGTTTCGTGTTATAGGGAAGCTCTCTTAAGGAAATGAAGGCCCAAAGAAGTGGCAAAACTTAAATGCTTTTATAATATGTTGAATAAAGAGAGGCAATTGTGGAAAAGTAACAAAAATATATGGGAGGCTAACAGAAGATAAGACTTCTTTCAGCAAGGTCTATTTGTGCAAAATTTTCTTGATCTTAACTTCCAGTCTCTGATGATAAGAATGTTTCTTGTCTTCTGGTAAAGGGAGGGTATCTTTCATAAGGGAGCTCTATCTCCTGTTTCAAAAAGAGAAGGGGGAGTTCAGAACACTCTTGCATCTGCTATTTTTCAAGTGCCTTTAGCTCAAAATGATCCTTGCACAGAAGTGGCAGATATGGGGATGGCATATTCTGCTGCCTTTCATCACATAGGCTTTTGCCCTCTCTCTTCACTCAGATGTTTTTTCTTGAATTCTTTTTTCCCCGCTTGAATAGGGCTGGGGGCAGAGAAAGAAACAGTTCTACATAAGCCTACAGGAAAATAATGCAAAACACCTCATAGTCAATGAGAAACCGTTTTTTGAGGCCACTTCTCCCATAAAGAGAAGAAATTACCAAGAATTTAGCTTGTCTAACAACTCTCTTCTCCAGAAACTTGTCACTGTGTTTTTCGGAGCTGACCTTAGATCAATGGAAAAGGAAGGGATTACATCAGGGCTTCTTCTACTACTCCTACTGCTTAGTAAATTCTATCAGGTGTGCAAAGACTCCTTGACAGCTGTGTTTTGAATTTGGGGATAGTTAAGAGACTTTTGTGCTCAGCTTTGGACATCGAGCTCACAGTTTGCATTTCATACCTCAATTTTATGTTCATGTTTTTATATATTTCATATTTGTTGAAATTTTAGATTCAACATCCCATTAAACTTTCAATACTTGTAAAATAAATATTGAAAACACTGTAAATGCCCCCAAATGGAAGCAAAGACAGTGCTTAAAAAAGTAAAAAAAAAAAAGTGTCATTAGATAGGGAACTAAAGTACAGATTTTCATTAGAAATAGTAAGGCTAGGGGCGCCTGGGTGGCGCAATCGGTTAAGCGTCCGACTTCAGCCAGGTCACGATCTCACGGTCCGTGAGTTCGAGCCCCGCGTCAGGCTCTGGGCTGATGGCTCGGAGCCTGGAGCCTGTTTCTGATTCTGTGTCTCCCTCTCTCTCTGCCCCTTCCCCGTTCATGCTCTGTCTCTCTCTGTCCCAAAAATAAATAAACGTTGAAAAAAAAATTTAAAAAAAGAAATAGTAAGGCTAACTTTCCACTTAGTCTTCTCAGGTGGGAATTAAATTGACTTAAAGACACAACTGCAAAGAGAAGAACACGTGCCCCCTCGACCTCATAGCACTTGTCATTACCATTCTTCTCCTTTATCCCCCATTCATAGCCAAAATTCAAGTGATCTGAGTGTGTCCTCTCTAGTTTGTCACATACATATATACATATTTCCATTTGATGACACTTTTTATAAAACAGAAAGGAACATGAAGAGACAAACACTAGGGTTTATCAGGCCATTTTAATTATGAAAGTAATAAAACTTGACAAAGCTGAATTGTACTTTGAACCATACACACTGACTCACTAAAAACATTCCTCCAATACTGAAATAACCAGAATCCAGAATTTGGTGTGCATGCATCTTCTTAGTCCTTTACATTTTATATCCAAGGCATATACATGAACATGTGTTGTACAGTTCTGTGTCCTTTAGTTGGATTATAGGTGGATTACTAATTTCCATATTGTCTTTCTCTTATGTTTTTACATAAGTATTTAGGCATATAAATAGACAACTATTTATCTACTTATTTATATATAAAATTAACTTACTTCTATTTACCTGAATATGATTTCATTATATGAAAATATTTTTTATATTTATTTTCCTAGGATAATGAGCATTTAATTTTTTTAATGTTTATTTATTTTTGACAGAGAGAGAGAGACAGAGCATGAGTGGGGGAGGGGCAGAGAGAGAGAGGGAGACACAGAATCTGAAGCAGGCTCCAGGCTCTGAGCTGTCAGCACAGAGCCCGAAGCGGGGCTCGAATTCACAGACTGCGAGATCATGACCTGAACCGAAGTTGGACACTCAACCGACTGAGCCACCCAGGCGCCCTGGATAATGAACATTTATATTGCATTTTAAACTATTATAAACATTGTACCTGTGAACAACAGAGTTCCCTGTTCCTCCTTGAAGTGAACTCAATATATTACAAACCATGAGCTTAAGCCATGACACTGAATCCCACAGGATGTTAAGAATTCTGCCTAAATTTGCCTAGTTAGTAAGTTTGGGGCTAAAAATCATACTCAAGAAGGCTGGATCAAGAGTTTTATCTAGTGACGAAAAAGCAGAGTTCTACCACATTCTTTGTATGGTGACCTCTGAAGACAATGCACAAGTGGTATATTACAAAAATGGCCACGATTATCCACATTTCTCTAATACAAATCCCTCTGCAATGAGACACTGTGGCTGTATCCATTTAAAGATAAAATATATTTCTCCACTTATTGAATTTCGATGGCTGTGCAACTTGCTTTGCCATTAGAAAATGGTAGCTTCAGGGGGTGCCTGGGTGGATCAGTTAGTTATGTGTCCTTTCGGCTCAGGTCATGATCTCATGGTTCATGAGTTCGAGCCCTGCATAGGGTTCTGCACTGATGGTACAGAGCCCGCTTGGGATTCTGTCTCCTTCTCTCTCTGACCCTCCCCTGCTTGCTCCCTCTCTCAAAATAAATAAAAATAAACTTAATAAAATAAAATGAAATAATAAGAAGAAAATGGTAGCATCAAAGATATACAGGTTCTCAACACACTGTCTCATACTATGCAGCTGAGACAGAATTCGAACAAGCTCAGACGTAACTAATGGATAAGAGAGACATATAGCTTGTTGTTCCTATTACTGTGGCTGACACAATACCAACCATCACACATATGAATGAGGGCATCTTAGGTCTGCCTTTCTCAGCTGTCCTGTAACTGGCTGGCAGGCTGACTACCGATGCATGAGAGAATCCAGTCAAGCATAAAAGAAAACCTTTGCTGCATCCAGTCCAAATTGCCAAAACCACAAAATTGTGAGTTAAATCAATGGTTGTTGGTTCAAGCCACTATGTTTGTGTTGTTTTCTTAGGCAGTAATAGATAACTGATACATCACATACTGATACTCCTCTCAAATCGCTACTAATTTACCCAGCTGGTGTAAGGTTCCCAGGTCAAAACTGTCTAGGATGTGGGTCCTGGTTTTAAATAATCATTGAAAATGACATTATTGAAATCTCTCCCCAGAAAATGTGATTATGAGGGGTGCTAATAAATATTCTTGTTATATACTCAACTTTTTTTGGGATGCATACTGAACGATTAATATATCTTTATTTGTTTACTTTAAAGTAATTAAAGATATAGACAAAAATATAGAAAAAATGTGTAATTGTTAAATTTTGACATTATGGAGTGTTATCCATTTTTTATACTTTTTCTCATGTTTGAGGTTTACCTTAATTAAAAATTTACAAATATGTTTTTCTCCTTCTTTCTATTGAAGGTGAACTTCAGTACTAATAAATCCTGAGCCACGTAGCAGTTTCTGAATTTTCAAACTAGAACATATCACAAGTTGACTCCATCTAACTCATACCTAAATAACTTAACATTAAATGCCAAGAACCAGGAAGTGAATAAAAGGACATATTCAATTTCCTTTTGTCTCTTTTACTAAAATCTCTCTATATTAAATTTCAATTTCTTATATTTAAATGGCAGATAGAAGGAAATCAAATATGTCAAATTCTGCTGCTTCTGTAAGTCTAATTTACTGTTTCTCCCTTCCAAATAAATTATATTCATAGTCCAATCAGATTTAATGGTCCTATTCTCAATGCTTTTAAATTATCAACTACAAAAAACTTAGTTTGTATTGGATTTGGATTAGAGAATGAATGTAATGTGATGAAGATACTATTTGTCTCACACACTTATTCTAAGCGCAAAGTATGATATGTGTTAAATGTTTAGCACAGTGATTGAAATATAAAATGAACACTAAACAAACTGGTTACTATTTTCATGGCTAAAGCTATACTATACTATGTGATCACTTAATTCATTTACATGAATATTCATTAAAAACTACTTAGTGCAGGTACTATTTGAGATTCTGTTGGGAAATATAGAGTAAAAGAAAGCTTATATTCTTAGAATCTTTTCATAAATATCTATATACTAAATAGGTTATGATAATTTTAGAATAATGTGCCAATAAAATGCCATGAGGTTATATTTGAAAAGACATATCCCAAGAGCTCCATTGAATTGATTGCTTCTTTTTTCTTCTTAACATTTATTTATTTTTGACAGACAGAGACAGAGCATGAGCAGGAGAGGAGCAGAGAGACAGGGGGACGCAGAATCTGGAGAGGCTGCAGCTCTGAGCTGTTAGCACAGAGCCCGACATGGGGCTCAAACTCACAAACCATGAGATCATGACCTGAGCCAAAGTCGGAGGCTTAACTGACTGAGCTACCCAGGCGCCCCAAACTATTTGCTTCCTTATCTAACTTTCTTTACGTCTTTGCTAAAGTGCGTCAATAATGACAGAAGTCCCAGTATATATATATTTTATTTGATCATTCATTGACCATACCAGGTCCTAGTCATCTTTGTGAAGTGAAATGTTGCACACAGAGCACACATGTGGGCTTTAAAGCCAGGTGGGAAAGATGAAGACTTTCCAAGTCCAAGAAACTATTTTCTTGTCTACAAAATAAAATGATTAAACTAGGTGACTGTTAAGATGTTCCTCTGGTCTAAGATTCCATCATATCCAGAAAATTGGAAAAAGCTGTGATAAGTGGAATAATCTTTAATAGCAAAGAAATGTATGTAAAACTTGGCTCTGCTCTTAAATACATGGATTGTGTTTACACAGTCCCTTGGACTTTATCAATAATGTAAAGATAGATAAACTATAAGGTTTTTTGTTTGTTTAGGATTAAATGATGTAAGTATCTATAGATACAGATTGCAAACTACATAATGTCAAGCAGATAGTAAATTTTATTAGTTATCATAATATCTAAGGAATGAATAAAAGTAGGCAGAAAATTGTGAGTATAATAGGAAAACCATGATGTTGGCCAAGCCAGCAGTATGATTATTAGCATAAGGTAAAGAAGGCCTGAAAAGTATTACATGTTATAGAAGACCTTGAATTTCAGGGTATAGAATTTTATGTGAGTAAAGATTAATAATTTTTGGTTTGGTGTAGGGAAGATATAATCAGAGCTGAGCATAAGAATTATTAAGATGACAGTAATATACTCAGGAGCATTTGGGGGAAAAGTTAAAAGGAATTTTAAAGAACTCTACAGAAAGAGAATTCTTTAGCCTTAGCAGGCATATGTACGTAGGAGATTTAAAAAATTAACTAAAACTTTTGAAGTTAGATATGATTGAAAGTTATTTGTACAACCTGACAATGAAAAATATCCTGGCCATTTTAGAACCTGATAATAAAATGAATGCAATAATTTACCAAAACCTATAAATTATCATACTTATTATCGTGTGTGAGTGGATTGTTAATTTTGCACAAATTCTTTGAAAGATATAATCTAAGTATATAGGGAAACAATCTCTAAAGTAATCTCTATTAATGGGAAATAATCTCTAAAGTAATGTTTGTATTCAATAAACATAGCAATCATATACATCCTAATTAAAATAAATACAGATAATATAAAATAATAAAAGTCTACAAAATATTTACAGACCCAATGGTTTACTTTCCTTTCAATTCTCTATTAAGATGTGTAGAACTTCCTATAGCTAATGGACAATGGAAAATGTGTATGTTCGTGCGTGTGTGTATTCAAAAGTGATAATTAGAAATTTTTATGAAATTGAGAGACAAAATGAGAGTATAGTCAGAAAACTGAGAAAATAGGTAATAACTGAAATCACTCTGATTTATAAATGGTAAAGATGTCACATCAACGCTAATGAATAATCAGAAAATCATGCATACTGTTGATTCACATGAAATGTGAGACTCACATGAAATGTGCAAAGCTGTGCACTGCACATTTGTAGTGATTACTTCATGATTTTATAACCCTGAAATATAATAGGACATATATTAAATCTGTTATTTTACATCAAATATTAACTACAAAATTATATGGCAAAAATATTGTATGACTTGTCTACATAAAAATCAAACTCATTTCTATACCACTTTTTATCTGTGTCAAAAGAAAATAAAGTTCAAAAAACGCTTTATGTAGGGGCACCCGGGTGGCTCAGTTGGCTAAGTGCCCCCGACTCTTGGTTTCAGCTCAAGTCACGATCTCACAGTTTGTAAGATCAAGCTCTGCCTTGGGCCCTGTGCTGAGAGTGCAGAGCCTGCTTGGTATTCTCTCTCTCAACCCCCCCCCCCCAAAAAAAAAGATTTATGTATATTATTGAACATTTTCAAAAAAAAAACCTTGCCTTACAATGTTCCATAATTTGGCAGTAGATTGATGAAGAAAAAAATCAGGGACATATTTAAATTTATGTAATCAAGGATTACAGATGTTTATTTGATGAAAATCTGTCCAAATTAAACCATCTACTCACTGTGGCACCAAAAAAAAAAAAAAAATTTAGGCAATTTTTCCATACTGAAAATCTTTCCATACTGAAGCTTCAGTGGCACTTCATTAGTCTGACTGAAAAGGAATATTCTGTCAATAATGACTGGAGTTCTTATCAAACATACTCTTCTTTTTGTTGTGCTCCAAACTGTTAATGCATGTTGGGTAAGTTCTACTGGTTTGTTTATGAGAAATCATGAACATATCTGCTATTCTCTTCTACTTGTTCAGTGCAGAATTGGCATTCCCTAGCATATATTAAAAATCATCCTTTCTATCACTCAGCAGAGATCCAACAAAATCCAGCTTAGCCATTCCTAGGAAATAAACCATCACTTAAAATTATTGTAAAATTGAAACAGAGAATTTTCTTACTATTTACAGGATGCAAATTTCAGTAATTTATTTGGTTAACCAGGCAAAATTATTTCTTTAGAATGCTTTCATAAAATCATGTTACTTAAATATCCTTTCCTCGAACATATATTACCTTTTAAAGTATACTTTCAGGTCACAAAATATTTCCATCACACAATTTTATGCCAAAGCTTTTTAGTGATTTTCTAAAAACATGTTTCCTGTCTCCCTCATGGAACAGTTCACAGTACGTTATTTACTGTCTTACTTTGGGCCTTTTTTTTTTTTTCTTGAATTGCCCTCAAATCCTGATGGAGGTGTTTAACCTTTCAACTATATTCATGGTAATTCAAAATAAATACATAAATTCTAAACAATGCCTGTGAATTGCTATTTAGGAAATTTTCTTTTCATGAAGCTATAAATATTTATTTTTCATTGTTCGCTGTGTCACTGGCTTCTCAGTGTGTACCTTGAAGATTATATTAAAAATTGAACTTGCAATTTTTAAAAATATTTCTTAATAATTAATTCATGTATGTGGTATGTTCCAATTTGCACTAGATAATCATAATCTATGCCATTCAGGATTATTCAGAGCCATTTTCCTTTGGAAATTCCATCTTTGTCAGTACTGCTGCATCAAACAATATCATCCTGCCTTCCCAAGCATTTTATCTTCTTCTAAGCTGATATTTGGGCTTAGGGGTGGACTAAATAATACGCAGGAATTTGGGATATGTGTAGTGTTGTTTTGCTCAATGGCTTCCCCTGACCCTATCAGACCACACCTTTTTCAACTTTTGCCCCTTTTCATGTTAACTACATTGACCTTCTTGCTCTTCTTTGTATACCACAGGCATACTCCCTCTTTCGGGCATTTGGACTTGATGTTTTCATGCTTCTTCCCCCAGATATACAAGTGACTTACTCTCCCTTATGTTTCTCAACTGTCACTTCATCAGTGAATCTTTCCCTGAACAAGTTATAGGATACGATAGCAAGTGGCCCTCCTGAGCACTCTTTCGTCCCTAATTTTGCTCCATAGCACCTACCAACATCAGGTATTTTATCTGTTTACTTCTCTGTTTATGGTCAGTCTTCCCTTAAGGAGGAAAGCTCCATGAAGGCAGAACATTTTAATTCAGTTGTTTGTTACATCCTCAGCACCTAAAATCATGTCTGGCACACAGTAGGTGCTTAGTAAATATTTGTTGAAAAATGAATGAAAAAGGAAAACAAAATTAAGAAGGAAAAGGATTTGACATGAATTCCGTTTCCATTTCATCTGCTATTTATATCCACAGTCATCACCTTTTTATCTCCTCTTGCATAACACCTGCTTTCAACTGGGCTTCTGTCCCTTTTTGTTACTTTTAGATTATATCATATATGTTTCCCATTGTGCTCCATGGAGGCAAAAGTATGCACTGCCAGTTTCCAGGTCCATGATGGATCATAGCTTCTATGAGTCTTGCTCTCTTTGCAGGATAAATCTGGGAACTGATATAAAGCCTCCTCTGCTTTAAAGTCTTTCTTGCAGTACCTGCTGCTTATCTTTCACAGATACCATTCCTCTGAACATCATCATCAAGACTCTCTTATCTTTGCCATCCTTTCCAAAACCCTAGGTCAGAAAAGAATTCATTCTCATCTCTTCACAGTGAGAAAACATAATTTGTCATCAAATATTCTTTTCAGCTCTATGTTCCAAATTATTTGGATCCTTCTTGTTCTATTCAAAGCTCTATACATCAGTCCTCCCTCTGTGCTATTCCTGTGGCCTTGAGTTACATGAAATATCCATTGTGGCATTAAAATAAAATAAGACTATTTATCAATTATACTCTTTAGTAGTTTAGTAATTAATTAGTAAAATACTATTTACCAATTTATTAATGAAACAATAAGATAAAAATCCCAATTATCTCCCAGAGAATTTTGTCACTTGCTGTCTAGAGTACCAGACAATGTGAAAATGTAAGTTATTAAAAGCTAACGTCTGTTGACTACATTAAACTTAAAAATCATTTAAGTCAATTATGAGCACTCTGCATGCTTTGCCACATGATTGTAGGTTTAAAAAGCAACTACTTTTGGGGGCACTTGGATGGCTTTGTTGGTTAAGCATCCAACTCTTGGTTTCGACTCAGATTATGATCTCACATTCAGTCTGAGCCCTGCGTTGGGCTCTGTGCCGACAGTGTGGAACCTGCTTGGGATCCTCTCCTTCCCTCTCTTTCTACCCCTTCCTGCTCACTCTATCTCTGTCTCAAAAAGTTAATAAATAAATGAATGAATAAACAAACACAAAAAATTAAAAACTATAAAATTAAAAGGCAACTACTTTTTTAAAAAAATGCAACCACCAGGTTGATTGTTTGAATCCTAATTATGACTTCCGTGCACGCATAATCCAGGACAAACTATTTATTTGTGTTTTGATTTACTCATCTATAAAATGGGATTTTTATAAAATCTACCTCCTAGAGCTTTTTCAAAGAATACTTGAAAAATACATGTAATGCTCTTAGTATGGTATCTGCCCATAATAGATGTGCAATAGATATCAGTTATTACTGATTACTGCATACCTATATCTATGTAGATAGATATAATAGTATATATTATATATATGTTAAATATATATTTAACATTTATAATATATGTTAAGTAAATATATTGAAGAAAAACTTCAGAATTTTTAGAAATTCTATTCCTCTTTCAGTTTACTACTCATCAATGGGGTAATCATTGAGGAGACATTGAGCCTAAGCCACATTTATCTCATTCTTCTTGCCTTTCAACCTAACAGGCACCCAATAACATGTAGCCAAAGTCAATTGAAATGAACAGGAATTATAAGAGGTACATTTAAAATCAAATTTCTGACACAGACACATAATTAAATAAAAGACTGAGAGATAACTCTGTGTACATAAGTTCTTGCTGCTCTGTGGTCACATACTAAATCTATTATTGTCCCCCTGCCAGCTACTTTGTTCTTCAAAGATCGGGGCCTAGGTTGATCATATGATTGAACTGTAGCCTCTGTAAGTCTCTTCATAAGAATACTTTCTTATGAATTCATAAGAATACGTTCTTACTTTCTTCATAAGAATACTTAAGTGGCTTGTAGAAACATATACATGCCATGATTAAAACCTGTAAAATTTACTAAGCCTTATATTCTAGACAGTAATTATACTTCATGATCATTAAGCTGATAGGAAGGACAGAGGATAGAGATGAAGTTGAGTTATCTTTTTCGTGGTTGGGCATATAGAATGGCAGCGGATTCACGGCATCTAACCATTTTTCAGTTATCTTGAGGTAGAAATAGAAATATGTTAACTACCATAGAATCTTGAACAAAAAAACAAAGGCATTTTTGTTTATTCACTGTGGGGGGGGTGGGGGCTCTTCCCATTGAAGATTATTAAAAGAAAGTATATGTATGTGTGTGTGTGTGTGTGTGTGTGTGTGTGTGTATTTAAACTGGCCTTATATGAACATCAGAAAAGAGTGCCAAGGCATTAACAGGAAACAAGTCTCAGCAAACGGCCCTCCACAAATGCTCCTAAAATCTCCACTTAGGATAAGCATCACCGAAATCAAATAGTTAATGGCACTGCCATCACTGCCTCCCCTCTGAGCCAAATAGACCTATTTCAGACCCGCGACAGATGTGTGTACATGGGGAGAAGAGACGTGGCATCTGCACTGTGCAGCAGTGTATATTTTCCTTTGAAATCCTGAGTGTGGTCTCATTCAGACTCTGTTATGTTTTCGTGTTGTGGCACTATGTCGACATGAGAGTACAATATTTGGAAAGCTATTGTTTCCACAGCTTGCACTGATTTATGCTTCATTCTGTTTGGAAATCTTTATAGTAGCTCAAACCTGAATGTCATATGTAGCAATGTACTAGGGGATTGTTTCTCACCGCTTTAAGCCACATGCTATTAGATCACCTAAGATTGTTTGGTTAACTAGACTTGGAGGACGGTTTACAAAAGAACTTTCAGGAGACCCAAATAAATGAAAGGAATTCCATCTAAAGCTGTAGGTATGAACACATCCAATCTCCCCAAGATTGTCAACATAATAAAAAAATGTGAGAAAGTGTGTAAAAATTCTCTTAATAACTTTGTACTTTGGGACAGGGTTTAAGGAAACACATGATTTCAAAAAAAATTTCATACTGAAAATAAATTAACTTTCTGTAATATTAATTTTCTTTTCCTTTGAAATAGAAAAAAACCTCTTCTTAAAGATAATTACAAAGAAATTTATGGGCAATTCCTTTTGGAAGCAAAATCAGCACATTTTTAAACATTATTTTGATGCTAAAAGTGAGAAAGGCAAGGAATCATGTAGACAAAACCCTCAATTTTCAAAGGCCCATATTTTACATAATTTATCAGTGTAGAAATCATACCTTCTTGACTATCTCTGCTGAATTCAAGTAGTAAAATCAGCCCTTTTATTGTTATCAGAGACTATGTTTAAAAATTATCTCTATGGGGGCGCCTGGGTGGCACAGTCGGTTAAGCGTCCGACTTCAGCCAGGTCACGATCTCGCGGTCCGTGAGTTCGAGCCCCGCGTCGGGCTCTGGGCTGATGGCTCAGAGCCTGGAGCCTGTTTCTGATTCTGTGTCTCCCTCTCTCTCTGCCCCTCCCCCATTCATGCTCTGTCTCTCTCTGTCCCAAAAATAAATAAACGTTGAAAAAAAAAATTAAAAAAAAAAATTATCTCTATGAACCAAGGTACTCAATCCATAATTACCAATGCCTTCTCTATAAAAGTGCTTTTTGGAACAAGACCTACAGTCCTACCCAGAAGGCTGAGCATGCACACAGAGGAGTTTATATCCACAAATTCAGAGAATTGCTTTCTGGTCAGCTAAATTATCAGCTTTCAGTTTAACTTTCCAAATACTTGTTTTATCTGGCCGATTATTTTACTCAGTACCAAAAGTTGTTCTTGCTTTATGATCATATATTTTTCATTATGTGTGAGGCATACAGTTGGTGACTAATAAATGTGTCAATTGAACAAAATCAGATGCATGTATGGTTTCATCAATTAAGATGAAATGTTACATGGTAAGCAGTTTGTTATGATCTCATGATATGCCCCATGATAAGTGTGGGGATAAATTTCTAGGCCCAAGATGGAGCCACTTCTGCCTGAGGTACCACATCAGCAAACCAAAACTTAACTTTCATGTCTCTGTAAATGTTCCCCTTGGCCAAAAACACAATGCGTTTGGTCAGCCAATCCCCAAATGCCAGGCCAGCTCCGGGCCTTCTCACCCCAAACAAAACTATGTGGCCTTAGCCAATTAGGTATTTTTTTTCTTCCTTGTTCTTTATTCTTTTCCCTATAAAAGCTTCCTGCTTTCTGTTCCATTTTGCAGAGACTATCTACTTCATGAAATGTCAAATAAAGTTTACTTATATCACCTGAATCTTATCGAATCATTTTTTTTTTAACATAGCATTACACTCAAAGTACTAGACTCAAAACAAGCTGCTTTTTTATTGAATTAAGGTAAATATTATTCATGAAAACGGTAGGGTAGTATGGATGGTTTTGAGGGAGAGTCAGGAGAACTAAGCATCAATAAACAGCATATTTTTAATATGTAGATTTTATTCCATGCTCTAACTTCAAATTATCAAGATTGCAATTTCAGCTTCGATTTTATACTGTCCCTGAACACATTAACATTTTAATTATTTTTTAAAGTCAATTCATTGTCAGCATTTTATGTTCATATGTGTGCAATAATGTAAAAATAATTACTACTAAATATTTAAAAGCATTCTAAAAATGTTAAAATCCCTGAAATTACAAGTTGAAAATAGTATTTCTTTACCTTTCACAATTCATCAGTATTAACATCTTAAAGTTTTATTTTCAAAGAATCTATAATGTATATCAGACACCAGAAAATATTAATTATTTAATATGTTTCATGCCTTTGTTCCTCCTTCCTATTCCCTACACAAGGTCAAGGGGAAAATCATGGATTGTATATTAAAATGGCCAATCAAAAGACTGGGGAGTATGACTTGGAGATTTATTGAACTAAAACAGAGGAAAGCAGCAGCCATAATACATCAGTCTTACAACAACAATTAAAACATAATGTTTATAAATCCTTACAAGCCTTACAAATAAACGTGTTAAAACATTCTCACCCTAAAAGGCAGTAAAGTATTTTATGAAAGGCAATCGGCTGTAAATGGAGCATCAGAAACAATAAAACAAGTTTCAAATCACCTTTACTTTACAGTCTTTTGATCCTAATCTGATCTTAATGCTTTCCACCTGCCCCATAAACTGGGTGGCACTTGTGCCTGTATTTGAAAACAATGAAGCTTAATTTTTATGTTTTCTTCTTGAGAGGTTTTAAGCCTCTAGTCTCCTGATAAACAAATGGATCTCCCTGTGCTTCACTTTCTTTAAGCAATGAATGATTTTAATTTGTATGCAATATGAGGTCCATTTGAGAAAACACAAAGTGGTTTGATTATGAGCATTTTTCTATTTCCTCTCAGCATTTTCAAGATTTGTTAGATTTTATAAAAATAAATATGTGTTATTTTCATAATTAAAGTCAAACTTCTCTAATAGTCTTTTTAAAAAGCCAACCTAATTTTAACTGGAAATTTAAAATTTTACATTTTAAATTGAAACTATAAAAAAAATTCTAATATAGGGTCACCTGGGTAACTCAGTTGGTTAAGCCTCCAACTTCGACTCAGGTCATGATCTCATAGTTCCTGAGGTCAAGCCCCACATCAGGCTCTCTGCTGTCAGCACAGAGTCAGTTTTGTACCCTCTGTCCACCGACCCCCCCCCCGCCCCTCCCCTGCTTGCACACACGCTGTTTCTCTCAAAAATAAACAAAAAAATTCTAATATAATGTTGAATTCTAGCTCACTAAATGCTTCTGTATGACTCACAAAATGAGAGTTTATGCTCTGCTCTGACACTGATTAAATGCTCAGTCTCTGAGCCCCGATTTTCTTTATCAAAAATGTGTGCATTATCCTAGTAATCAATTGTATATCCCTTCCATATATAATATTCTTTGTAAGTCATAACTTGACCAAATGCTGAGTACAGAACACTTACTATCTGACTAAAGGTATTTTATTATTGGTCAAGTATGAGTGTCAATGCCTTAGTCCAAATTCAAAATGTCCATGAATCCAATGACTGACTAACAGTGATATAATAATGAGGAATTTGAAAAAAGGAAAACATTAATGGCTTGAAGAACACTCTTTATATTATTGATTATTCCTAATGTATATTTTTGCCCACCATCTAATATCTTTTATCATTCTATTTGCACATATTAATGCCACCATATGTGCTGACACATGAAAAAATACTTATGTGTAAAGTCCAAATGTATGAAGATCTATAAATTGAGGATGAGACAGTGATACTAACTACAACTTTCTTTCACATGCTTCTGTCAAGAAGAACATGACTGGCTAACTGATGATCCTAGGAGAAGGATGAGAGATACGTGAAGTAAATGTACCAGCTGTACTGCCTCTGCTGAGCCTAACCTAAATCAGTATTCAGATGCCACAAATTGTGTGAGTGATTATTAAAAAGAATGTTTAAGCGACTGGTTTTTTTTTATATAATAAAAACCCAATGATATAACACCCTACAACAAAGAAACCCAAAATTCAATACTTCAGTTTTAAAACTGATAAATCTAAATCTCTCTCATATTGTATACTATGTATCAATTCACCTATCAATTTTTACTACCTCTGTAGGTCAGCAACTGTGCTGTCTCTGTAAGAGATTCAAAATACTTAACTATCATTTTGTATAAAGAAGGCCTGCAGAAGAATATATACAGAATGGAGTACGTGGCAATGAGAAAGAATGAAATACGGCCCTTTGTAGCAACGTGGATGGAACTGGAGAGTGTGATGCTAAGTGAAATAAGCCATACAGAGAAAGACAGATACCATATATAAGCCAAATCTTCTTAATGCTTATCTAATTTCTATGAAATAAAGCTTTACAATAATGTAAAATATATATCTGATTAATAATTTTTTTTTAAATAATGCTACTTTGAGTCTCTGTCCCTGAAAGACAGAGGATGGAGATATTTAACTGGAATAAGTTGATAGTAGAAACCTAAATTCTGGTCTTATTTGACCTGTTGACTAGCAAGCCACATGAGGTAAGTGTCCTACTCTCTTTAGGTCAAACATCCTTAACATGTAAAATGAGTTTTCAAAGACAACTTAATTCATAACTAGAAGTTATCACAATGGCAACATATTTTCTTCTTGGATACAGGGAAATATTAAAAATAGTATTAAAAATACTATTAAGTACATTAAAATTATTAAATTATTAAATATTATTAAAATATGTGGTAGAGTCTACTTTTATTAAACATTTTGAATTTCCTTAAGTGCTAAGTATATTATGCAAAATAGTAGGCCCATTTATTCTAAGTCTATTATGACTAGAAATAGATTAAAACTATCACACTGGATTAGATATGTTTACCTGAAAGGAAAAATAAATGGCATTTAAAGTCTTAACTCTTTAGATCTTTCTTAATGGAGTAGCACACACAAACTACACAGGACACATACACATACTAAGCTATAGTTTTTAGTTTAGTAAACTACAATAATACACTAGTGTATTATGAAAATATGACAACACAGTTTTTAAGGCATAAACAAAAAAGTTATATGAAGATAATAAAAATTGTCTTGTACTACAGTGTTCTAATTTTTAGAAGAATCTAAGGAACAAGGAAGGGACCCAGGAGTATTAAATGTGAAGGATGCACTACAATGAAACTGGACAACAGAAATGGCTGAAGGAAATTTTTTGAACACATTGATTATTCATAACAAATTGCTTCATAAAGGAAATTTTACTTCATTAAACACAAAATTACTCTAGAAGTAGGTTCTACTTTGGAAAAGTATGGAAATAGAAGTGGTACCAAATGTGACATCACGGAGCTTAGAGAAGAGTGTGGGTGTTGAGATACTCTGTACATGAATCAGTCTCATCCAAGCAAAAACTCCTAGTTGAGTCAGAGAGACTAAGAAATACATGGAAATACACCCACAATCTCCCTCCACAAGAATCACTAAGAGTAACCTGAGAAAAGGGAGAATTATGGTGTTTCCTAAATATATGATTTGGAATTTGAACAAATTTCATTTAACTATCATGGTATAGCATACTCTAAGTGATATAAAATTTGTATGAGGCCACAATATAGTCATCCCATTTCATTTCTTTACTCAGAAACCAAAAACATTAGTAAAAAGTCAGTATATATTTGGATTTGTTACCTAAGAAGTACACCAAAAACATGTATCAAAACCAAAAATGTGCTCAAAAAGTTTACCATTTCTCAAAATAATTTATTTTCTCAAGATTACTCTCAATTGTTCAATTTGTCACATATATTTAAAAAAAAAAAACTCCAAGAAATATTTGGGAAAAACTAATCTACATAAACTTTAGTAAATGAAAAGATTGCCTAGACTTCTCAAAATATTTGATATGGGAAGAATATTATAAATCTTGCATGGAAATGCACTATATACCATTTCCCAAACCCAGTTGAACATGGAGTGTGAATGTCTATGTGACCATTTCAAGGGAGCCAGGGGTCCCATGCAAAAGCTGTTGAGGAACTCAAGGAAACTGTTAATAATAACTGGAAGACCCTTGAGAAAACTGTTGGTAGTAACCCAAAAGCAGTGAGGAAAATATTATTGGAGGCTCTCCTTGAATCTGTGATGGTCTGTTACTTTCTTGATTAATAAAGTAAAGCTGATAAGACCACTGCCAGTTCCAGACCTACCTTATTAGAGAAATGCCACCCCTGCCTTGGTCCCTGGGCACCTAGGGAAGTCCAACTTCACCAATACATGGAGAACTTGAGAGGCTCTAATAATACATGGCCTGGAAGAGAAACCCAGCTGAACCTAGCTCCCAGCTGACACTGTTGAAAGTATGAAGTATGTGATTTTAAGCATATTGGATATCCCACATTAGGCCAGCTGCCTGCAAATTGCCACCAAATGACCCCAGCTGATGTCATGTGAGAGAGAAAAATAGCCCACCTACACCCTGTCTGAATTCCTGAGAGACATAATGAAAATGATGGCTGCTTTAAGCCACTACATTTTTGGTTAATTTAATATGCAGAAATTGATTACCAGCAGAAAAATCACCCAAGCCTTTGGAATCACTACCTGCTAAAGACAAGGTGAAGTCCCACAGCATCTTTCTAATTTTTTGTCTATTCTTCCAGGTTCAATTGCATTGTGATGAGAAGCTTCCATCCCTCTATACACATAGCTTACATATTTAATGTAGGAAAATTAAATTTAACACCATGAAAAGCTAGCATTCCCTAAAAATATTACTACATACCATAACTAGTCACTGTTATAGTATGAAAGACATAGAAATTTAGGTTTAAAGCAATTCCATGAAACAGAAATAACATCCAATGCAAAAAAAGACAAATCACACATTAAAACAAAAATCTTAGGCCAGATTTCTAGCTCCAACAGTTAGAATGGTTACACAATTATAGTTTGTATTAAAAATAACTTTTAAAATAAGAAATAGAAGCAAAATAGAGATTATAATCAACAATACTGCATTATAAACTTCAATGCTGTGAAGAGACCAGATTTAATTGTTCTCACAATATAGAAATGGTAATTATGTTACGTGATAGAAGTGTTAGCTACTTCAAATTGGTAACCACATTGCAACATATATAAATGTATCCAATCAACATGCTGTACTCCTTAAACTTACACAATGTTATGTCAGCTATATCATAAAAAAATAAAAAAAATTAGATAATAAGATAAATTAGGCTTTTTTAACACTTTGGAAACATTTATTTTTTTTTTAGTTTATTTACTTATTTTGAGAGAGAGAGAGGTCCCTTATTTTGAGGGAGGGACAGAGAGAGAGAGGGAGAAAGAGAATCCCAAGCAGGCTCCACACTGTCAGTGTAGAGCCAGATGCAGAACCATGAGATCATGACCTGAGCCAAAATCAACAATCTGATGCTTAACAGACTGAGTCACTCCAGGTGCCCCAGATATTAAAAACATTTAAACTTACAAGATAATTATCCATGACATTTTGCAAATTAGTAGATACTTATTATATTTCTAGTACTAATTAATATTTAAGATAAGTGTTTTAAATACATATTATCAAACTAAGAAATGAGAACAGTTTAAATATAGAAAATAAATACTTCCCAGACTAACTGCCAGAGGTAGCAATTGACTGCACCACTGGAAATCTATTCTTTAGTCTGAGATTGTGACTTAACATGGATTTGGAGAAAAGCAATACAATTTCATCGTTTTGAGTCCAAACTAAGTTGATGAAGTCAAACTGAAATCCTTTCCAAATACTGATTCAATTCAGGGAATTCAAAATTTCATGAGTTTATAGTCAGTTGCAACCTTTTCTTCATAGAAAAATTGCTACAAACTGATTAATTACTATTGTATTTTTTTCTTAATATATTTCTAGCGGTAATCATTTCCATGACTGACACCACCGAAAGACATTCCAGTTATTAGTTGAATGTACAATATCTTTGAGATATATTAATTTAAATGCCATCAAGTTACTTCTCTCTAAATGTTTATCAGGTGTTGATATGTCTATATTTGAGAACCATTGTCAAATTACAGTTTTAATTGAAAGAACTCTAAATATAAGTTTCACGTATGTCCGGCAAACTTTAATAATTGTACGAATACAGGTAAATTATTTTAATTGTGAAACAAAATACATGGTATAATTTAATGTTGAACTGACTTGAGCAAGTAAAATGAAAGATGGGATTCAACTTCTATCATTTTATCTTTTATTAAAATGTGTAAGTTAGACTACATAATAAGACCATTTTCACGTCTAAAATCGATTTTATCAAAATCCATGTAGATAAACCCACTTTTATTTTTTAAATTATCAAATAGAAGATAGATGTAATAAATCAAAATACATCTATATAAGTGAAATTTATAAAGAAAAAGTTAATTGACATTCTTATCCTCCAGTCCCCATTTCCACTACTTAACAAAATATACATCAAAATCAGAGGATGAATGTAGAATATCAAAACATATCTTTATGAATGAAATTTATAAGGAAAAAGTTAATAGACTTTCCTTGAACAGCAGTTCATCAAAAGTAGTTCATCTTATCTTCCAGTCCCCAACTCTACCACTCAAACACACGTTCACTCTTCATGTACATACACACACACACACACACACACACACACACACACACACACAATTAATTTTTTCTCTGCTCGAGCACATATACACATATACATAATATAAAAAAGGGGACCACTCAGGGTGCCTGGGTGGCTCAGGAAGATGAGCATTTGTCCCTTGATTTAGGTTTGTTGGTTCATAAGATGGACTCCTGCCTCCATGTTTGTGCTGACAGCACAGAGCCTGCTCAGCATTCTCTCTCTCTCTCTCTCTCTCTCTCTCTCTCTCTCTCTCTCTCTCCTACACTTCCTCTTCTAGCACATGCACATTTTCTCTCAAAATAAACATTTACTAAAAATGGGACCACTCTACATACATTACTCTCTCCTTTTTATTTTGCTTATATAACAGCATAAAATAAGCATTCCTCCAACCCTACAGAGAGATAGTGATGACAGAGAGGTAGGTAGACAGACACAACTCATTATTTTTAATAGTTGAGCAGTATATCCTTGGTTTCTTGAATATTCAACATGATGTAATGATTATGATCACAGACTTTTCAAACTAGCCCTTTGGTATTTTATCCATATTATGCCATTGGTTAGCCATGGAGTAATCATAAAATTGGCCAAATATTGAATCATAAAAAATTAAGATGTGTAAGTAAAAATATCATAAATGTAATTCTCTGATCACCATATGATAAATCTGAAAATTGATCACAATATTTTAAAATCTCTTCCTATTGGAAATTTTAAAATACTTCATTTAAATTAAAGAATTAAGGTGAAAATATAAACCAAAATTACATAACTTTAAAAAATCCATCACCTCACATAAAAATAAACTAAACATGCATAGTGGACTTAAATGTAAAATATAAAAATGCAAAACACAGGAAAAATAATATTGGAAATTTTTCTGGACTTTGAGCTAACAGAAGAGTTCTTAGACTTGAAGACATGATCAGCAAAGACATCCATAAAAGGAAAAATTGGCAAATTGAATCTTATCAATATTAAAAACTTATACTTTGCAAAAGACCCTTGTTAAAACAATTAAAAGACAAGCTAGGGACCAAGAAAAAGATATTTTCAAATGGCATCTGACAAAAAAAAATAATATATAGAATATATACAAACTACTCTCAACAACTAAAAACCAAGGAATCTAATTAGAAAAAGGGTCATAAGGCATGAAGTAGCATTTTACTGAAGAGGATGTATGGATGACAAATAATAACACAAAAAGATGTTCAACATCATTACCACAATAACATGGTAACCACAATAATATGTTAACCACAATAACATACCAACACATGGACAGCTAAAATTTAAATGTGGTAATGGCATTAAATGCTGGCAATAGTGTGGAGAAATTGATCACTCATCCAGTTCTAGTGAGAAAGTAAATTTGTATGGGTACTCTGGAAAATAATAGGACAGTTGCTTCTAAAAATAAATATGTGCTTACCCGAAGATCCAGCATTTGCATTCTTGGACATTTATCTAAGATAATGATAACTTATGGTAAAACAACAACCTATACATGAATGTTCATAGCAGCTTTTTCATAACAGCTCAAAACTGGAAACAACTGAAATGTCCTTCAGCAAGTGAATTATTAAAATATTATGGTACCTTCATACCATGGAATTCTACTCAGCAGTATAAAGGAACAAACTATTAAAACACACAACTTAGATAGGTCTATCACAAGTAAGTTATGATGAGTGAAAAAGAAGTTCCAAAAAGTTATATACTGTAAGATTCCATGTATACAGCATTCTAGAAATGACAAAATTATACAGGTCAGATGGAAAAAATATTTACTGGTAGCTAAGGACTGGAAGGTGGGGAACAGGGAGGGAGTTGGCAGTGTCTGTAAAAGGGTAGTGTGAAGGATCCTTGAGAAAGGACCATTTTGTGTCTTGAGTTGTAGTGGGTGGATAAAAGAAATATCACATGTGGGTACCTGGGGGGCTCAGTTGGTGAAGCATCAGACTCTTGATTTCAGCCAAGGTCACAGTCTCATGGTTGTGACGGAGTCTGCATTGTGGGTTTGCACCGATACTGCAGAGCCTGCTTGGGATTCTCTTTCCCTATCTTTCTGCCCCTTCCCTGCTCATGCTTGCTCTCTCTCAAAATAAATAAATAAACATTTAAAAAAAACACAACATATGGAGGGGCACCTGGGTGGCTCAGTCGGTTGAGCTTCCAACTCTAGCTGAGGTCACGATCTCACCATCCATGGGTTCAAGCCCCATGCTTGGCTCTGTGCTGACAGCTCAGAGCCTGGAGCCTGCTTTGGATTCTGTCTCCCTCTCTCTCTGTCCCTCCCCTGCTCACTCTCTGTCTCTGTCTCTCTCTCAAAAATAAAAACATTAAAAATAAATAAATAAATAAATAAATAAATAAATAAATAAATAAAATAATAAATAAATAAATAAAAAAAAATAAGCACATGGAATAAAATGTGTATAATTAAATTATACACTCACACACAAATGAGTGCACATAAAACTAGTGAAATATGAATAAGTCTGCTAGATTTTCAACATCAGTTTCTTCCTTTAGATATTGTTATGGAAGATACTACTACTGGGGAAACTGGGTACAGGACATATAGGATATTTTTGTATTATTTAGTACAACTGCATGTGAATCTGCAATTGTCTCAAAATAATGTTTTTAAATAAATGTAATGAAAACATCACATATCATTAGAATTCATATAAAATAAGGAGGGAAGATGTACTGAGGTAATTATATTTTTATCCTATCTCCTACTGCTGTGCTCTCTTGCCATACTATACTCTTCAAATATCAAGCTTACTACTAATTCAGGGTTGATTACACTCAAATGAGTATGGCATTAAAAAAGTAGAAAAACCAGAAATATCAATTAAATTATCCATTATACACAAAGCTAAATTGATTAAATTAATACTTGTATGAAATATATTTTATTTTAATTATAGAAGTCAAGGTTTAATGGATCAAGTCTACCAGATTTTACTAAAAAGCAAAACAAACAAAAAACAACTTTCTTGCCAAATAAAACCTCAAAGTTATAGAGAGCCCTTCATCTCCTTTTTCATATTTTCTAAAATCGATTCAAGGTTTTAAATGAAAAACTTCATAAAATTTAACCAGCTCTATCTAAACTCTTTTTCTTCCCTGATATTTGTCATCAGCTGAGGTATTTTCTATGTCATAAATCTATTTCACTGCTACTAACTAAATACTAATATCCTATAAATGCACATTGCAGTGGTACATTGTCCTGAAAAAGGTTGAACTACAAGCTTTAAATAAATCAAACAGATTGAAATAGTATCATCAACCATGCTGGAATGGTTTTAATATACCTGAAATAGTCTTTATGTTTTTCTCATTATCCTGTGTCATAAACCCTAATGCAAAATTTTCTAGAGCTATGATACAGTCATGCTCTCAAAAACCAAAGGTCCTTTTAAGGCAGAGTGAGTCCAAAGTATGGCTTATAATATGAAATTCAATTCTTTATGAATTGTACATGTTATGATAAAAATGACAAGGTTAGTATGCGACAGGTTATATTAATATTGCCCTTTGTGTCTTAAAGGTGATCATAGAAGTAAAATTATGTCTGTGCTTTCAAAAGTAATGTGAGGCAGTTTTCTGTCTTTTACAGAGATAACTCATGCTTAACGCTTAGCTTCATATTCATGGCCTCAGTTCTAGAATACTCCGGGAAGCATCATTCACATACAACTCAATATACAGTAAGTCCTTCTTTTTCTGCAGAAGATACTTTCCAAAACCCCCAGGGGATGCCTGAAATGACAGACAGTGCCAAACCCTACATATGCTATGTTATTTCCTATACATATATACATATGATAAAGTTTAATTTATAAATTAGATATAGTAACATATTAACAATAACAAATAATAGAATTATACTGCAAGAAAAGTTATGTGAATGTGATCTCTCTTCTTCAAGATATTCTATTGTACTGTACTCACATTTTTTTCTTCTTATGATGATTTGAGATAATAAAATGCTTATATAATGTCATGAATTGAGACAAATGATATAGGCATGGTGATAAAACCTTAAGCTACTACTGACCTTCTGACCATCCATCCAAAAGTAGGATCATCTGCTTTGGCACTGAGTTGACCACCTGAAACCACAGAAAGTGAAACCATGGATAAGGGGGGCTATTGTATATGATAACCCCTGGGGTTCAGGCTTAAATTCATGGTTTTAAGCAGAATGGTTTCTAAAAATCTAGACTAAGACTTGTGGCCACATCTTGGGCAAGTGGGGCCAGTTTTTTCAGGGATGTGCAGGTACAGTGTACATTATGGAGACTCAAGGGCTAAATTTTGCTGAACTCTTACCCATACACCAGGGGAAAGTGTTTTTCCAGTCCAAGGTTCCTGATGTGTGGATATTCCATGAGGTAGCTATGCTGGACAAGTGGCTAAATAATGAAGAGATGTAACCACATAATTTGCTATTTATATGGACATAACTGAAGGAGAGGAGCAGATGGGAATTTCTCAGGCGTCAAACATGAGCAAGTTCAAGGTGATATTTTAACAATTTTTGATATCACACACATGGAGAAGTGGTGGAAAAAAACACTTGCATTTTCCTCTTCAGTTTTCTTAGGTCAGTTAATCTAGAACACAGAGTCTAAGGCAAAAACTTAAATGGTACACTAGTGGAGAGGGCCCATGCAACCTTAGAGAAAAAATTGAGGGTAATAATGAAATAAGATTCAAAAGAAGGGAAAACAATTAAACAAGCTGTGTTACTGAGCTAGCTAGTTTTACCAGGAAGGTTTCAATCAGTCCTGTACAAAACTATAGCAGATCAAGCGATCTGGGGTACTGGGAAGGAAAAAGCTAAACAATTTATCTATTGATTCCTTCCTGTCTCTGCCAGAGTTCTCTTGTTCCAAAATTTCTCCCTATGTGCATCAATTCCTAGGCACTACAAAGTTTGCACTCAACCTTCCCAGACAGACCTTGGGGATGACATCTCCCCTGCAGGTCCAGTATAGTCAACATACAGGCACACAAATTCCTTCTCATCAGTTGGGACTTTGCGTGGGGTCACTGGCAATGGTATTTGATAGTATTGTTTACTTTTTTTTTCTATTTATATTGACTTTCTGTCTAATTATTCTATCAATTACTGAGAGAGAAATGTTAAAGTCTTTAACTGCATTTGTAGATTGTTCTAATTCTCCTCCTACTTATGTCAATTTTTGTGCCATATGTTGAAGATCTTTTATTAGTGCACACAAATATCGGGTTGCTATGTCTTTTTAATGAGTTGATCACTTTTCCACTATGAAACATGCCCCCTTGCTGTTATAAATACCTTCTCATTGTGCAATCTGCTTTTCAGTTTTTAATATAGAATACTTCAACTGCATTGTGATCAGTGTTCGTATGGTACATTTATCTCCATGTTTTAACTTTTAACCTGTGTCTTTATAATTTATGTGGATCTTGTAGACAGCACATAGTTACATGTTTATCCAATGTGACAAAGTGCTTTTTAATTGGAATGTTTAGGCCATTTGTATTTAATGCAATTATTGATATGATGGCTCTAAATTTACCATCTCATTATGTGTTTGTCTAATCTTTTTTGTTATTGCTCTGTATTTCCTTTATCTTTTCTTCAGAATGTACAGCTATTTAAAAAAGTCTCTCTTTTCAGACTCATTTGAACTTAAACATTTTCCCATCCTTTGTGAGCTCTGGGAATTATTTATCTCATAGCTGTCAGTCATTCTTGCCCAGACTCTTGCAATTTCACCCGATATATATGCAATTTATATACAGCAATAGATTCAAGGGAAATTATGATGTAGATGTTTAGAACTCTTTCTTTGAAGGGTAGCATTCTGCCTCTACAAATTCTAGCCACCTCTGCTGCTCTGACCTTGAATTTCTAATTCAGAAAGATCATGCTGTGTTCTGCTTCAATACGCATACTTATACCAGAAAATGTCCCTAGGCAGAAAGGCAAGCAATTAGAGACCTTACATGTTTTGTACCTTCTTTTGGAGATCATAGTCTTATGATACTTGTTTTGTGATGACTAAATTGTTTTGTATATTTTGTTTTCTAGTGGCATATGATAGGATAGTAAGCCTAGTCTTAATACTTCACATGGTAGAAGAGAGAATTCTCATTAATCATTCTGAGAAAAAAACCTACATAATAAGTGATACTAATGATTTTAAGCCATAATGATTAGGAAAAAGATGAAAATATTAAAAACATTAACAACTAAATAGGTTTTAAAAAAAGCATATGAACAGCAAAATTAGCCCATTACAATTCAAGACACTAGTACCCATTTGAGGTAAGTGACCAGAAAAGACCATGAATGGAGGTATATGAATAGTCTCTTTTTTTATCCATATGCTAATTACTTGAGTGCATTCATCATATGCAGGTTGAGTTGCACACTTTGAATATATGAATTACACATACATATATACATGTACATATATACATGTATTTCAATAAAATAGTAAGTCTATGTTATACCATAGAAGTGAAGGAAAACAAGTTTAAAGCACATGTAGAATACATGGGAAAAAATGGAAAACAATTTTATTTTACTGGTAAGTGTATAAACACCTGAAAATATTTTGAGATAAATAACCCTAAGTTGCAGTTATTAAAATATAAATAGACAATTCAAATATACACTAGGATTCATTAAAGGCTAAGGAAATGAAACAAGGACAGTGAGTTGCTACGACAAATTACAAAATATTTTACACATTCAAATAAATTTTAAAAAGACACATAAAGAGAAATATCAACGGAGCAAGAACAGAAAGGTAGAACAATCTAAGACGTTTAAAATTAGTTTATTCTGAAGGTGGTACTTTTAGTTAGCAAAGGATAACTATATATCCAAAAGAGTGAAAATGACCTGAATTATACACAAAATATTCTTAGCTATGTGAGTGTTCAATTGTTTCCCCTTCTAGTCTGTATATTAATTTGATTACTAGCAAGTGTGTGAGAAGGGGGAGGATTTATTTTCAAGTTTATGGGTACATTGAATCAGGTCATGGCTCTTTTATTCTCTTATGATAGTCTGTCTAAAAGTTAAGAGCTATCTGCAAATCATGGCACAACATATCTTCTCTGGAAGGTAGTCGGAATGTATAGGTTCTGTGGATTTTCTCCACAAATATTCCTGGAAATATAATCATTACTACTCCTTCCTTTCTTTCTTCCTGCCTGCCTGCCTGCCGGCCTGACTGCCTGCCTTCCTTCCATCCGTCCATCCATCCATCCATCCATCCATCCATCCATCCATATTTCATTTGTGGCATTTTCTTTATCCTTCAAATGTCCTTGGAGTTCAAACTGGTGTATCACAGTGATTCTCTTCCACAGGAGAGGGAAGTACAAATCAGTCACCCATGCCTCCTCCAGCCTCCACCAAAATACTTTCTTACTCTATTTGGTAGGGATTCCTTATGATTTCAGGCTCCTGTGTGACATCTTTCCTTCTTGCCAGCAATGTAAAATGCTCTCTTTCCTTATTTCCTCTTCTTTTGCATTTTTAAAAATTATTTATGATTCGTAGTGTTTGCCTCTTTCCAACCACCTATATGTACCTCTAAATGGGGTCGAATTGAGGTAATACCTTTAGAATTATTTAACTAAAATCCATGGTTACAGTAATATAGAAAGCAAATGTAAGTTGCATCTTCTATTTGAATGTACTACTTACAAGTAAGCACTAACATAGCTAGTAATTTATTAACTATGTAGTAATTAGATAATTTTTTTTTAACTTTGTGCTTTTGTGATTTTCAACTTGCAAAAAAGTTGTAAGGATGGTTCAGATAGTCTCTCTACACCCTTCATTCAGCTTCTCCTAACATTAATATAGCCATCGTTCATTTATGGAAACTAAGAGTAACATTAACTAACTACGAACCTCACTTGGCTCTCACCCTTTCTAACACTGATAACCCTTCTTGTTTTAGGAACCAGTCCAGGATTCCACAGGACACTAGTCATCATGGCACTCCCTGTGATGGTACTCTGTGTCTTTGTCTTCATAGTATTTTTTTTCTGTATTTCTTAAAAGTTTATTTTGAGAATGAGTGAGTGCATGAGCGTGGGAGTGGGGAGGAGCAGAGAGAGAGGGAGAGAGAATCCCAAGCAGGCAGAGGACTTGGTGCCCTCATGACCATGAGATCAGGACCTGAGATTAAACCAAGAGTCAGACGCTTAACCAACTGAGCCACAAAGGTGCCCCTCTGTATATTTTACTACTCTCATGGTAGCTAAGGATTTTTTTTACTTATATCTCATATTACATACATATAAATAACAACACACTAAACTTCTTTCAGGGCAAGAGCTAAGAATTAAATTTAAAACGCACACATTTTCAAAACTCTGGACAAAATGCTTCCTTCCTTATTTTGACCATTGTTACTGTATAAGCTGCCTTTCCACCACCCTACCCCCCACCTTTCTTGCTTTTCCACTCCTACTCAATTTCAGTAGCTTAATTAGCCTAGGTTTTTGTATGGCTGTAAGTATTATTGTGTCTGGTGTTTTTGTAGTTTATAGCTTCAAACACATCTGAAAGCAGATAAGTTGTAAATAAGTTATTAATAGAACTGCAATACTGAAAAAGCTAGAGAATACGAATTTGGGAAAGGCTAGAAGGAACAAGGGATTTCACCCAAAAGTCTATCTAACTCTAACCACTCCCCTCCACCACCACAAGCAAAAACAGGCTAGGTAGCTAGGTAGCTGTTATAAACCACTCTAGTTTATGGGTTTACATACAAA
Source organism: Herpailurus yagouaroundi (assembly GCF_014898765.1). NCBI lineage: Eukaryota > Metazoa > Chordata > Mammalia > Carnivora > Felidae > Herpailurus > Herpailurus yagouaroundi. The sequence goes on from NW_024412413.1 coordinate 35,529,651, forward strand.
GGCACTATATTCACAGCAAGCAAGGGCATGGTTTTCATTTTCTTTAAACTATTTTTCTTATATAGCATATTCACTGATATAATCATTCCTAAGGTATATTTTTTCTTATTCAGAAAGTATAAATATACAATTCACTAGTCTCCCTTTTAAAATGTGATCTTTTTCCCCTCCCCCGTTCATGCTCTGTCTCTCTCTGTCCCAAAAATAAATAAACGTTGAAAAAAAAAATTTAAAAAATAAAATGTGATCTTTTTATCAAAATAGAAAAAACATCCTATACATATAAATAATATATATTTATGAATGCAAAGCTCTTAAATCATGAGTCTTGCAAAATAAATGTTAAATAAGAGTCAATGATATGTCATGAAATGTGATTTGATCTTAGACAATTGGAAATGAGTTGTTGTAGAGGAAAAAAAAACTAGCTTAAATGTGGACTGCTAGATAGTTTTAAATGAAATATTTAATTCTACAATTTTTTTATAATCTAAAATTAAAACTTGTGTTTGCCATATGTGCAATCTTTGAAAGGATCTCTAAGCCTCCTGTTCTCTGAATTAAAGGATTAAGAATACTTGAAAATCATTTCTTAAAATACAGAAATGAAGTAGAGAATACTAATGATAGATCAAAAAATGGCATCGCAATTGAACTCTTTCATTACTCACCTGTAATGTCTTCACTGAATTATTAGAAATAGAATAGTCTATCAATTTCTATGTAATAAAGAAACATTATGTGTTAAAAATTATGTAGAATAGTATCAAATCAGTTTGCTACTTTAAATATTTAATTTCTAGGTATAAAAAAATGAAGTGCATGAAAAGTACTAAGCCAAGATTTTACATGTCTACATTTTCATAGGTTCTCAAAAAATCTTGCCCATTCAGCCTGATTTGAATTATTCTAATTAAGATCAGAAAGGTTAATCGAAACACAAGTTTACAAATATAACAGAAACAAGATGAGAATTCAGTTCTAATTGGCATATATTTCTACTCTGCCATGTTTTATTTAGAAATATGCATATAGGTTATTTCTTTTATTAGTTTGAAGTATGTCATACAAGTTAAGCACATGAGCTCTTGCGGATACAGTCAAGGTTCAAACCTGTTTGTTCAACACTCCAGCTGGATAGATTTTAAGTTAATCTAACTTTCCCAATTTTCTCACCCTCAAAATGAACATGACCATGGTACTTACCCTGTTGCTTAGTTCTGACAACTAAATTACAAAATATGAATGACGTCCTTAGCATACTTCACAAAACAATTTAAACACAGAATAAGTGATACTGTGGTTAAATGTAATGTAAATAAAAAATAAAGATATCAAGACTCATTCTGTCCTTTTTTTAAAATAAACAAATAGATCTTTACATTGATCTAGAGAAAAGTTCAGATAGAATTAATAGCAAGTAAACTACCAAAATCCCATAATCTGACTCAATATTAGTAGTAAATCTAACATAATGGTACGGTATCATATTCTAGGCAGAGTATTTGGAACCTCTCAGAACAAAAGCAAACCTTATTAGGTAATCAATACATAAATAATCAATTTTATAATGAATTAATTGATAGGAGTATTAGGGCTTTCCAGAAAAACAAAACCAATAGGATGTTTGCATGCGTATATAACACAGTGAAGAATATATCTATTAAGGAATTAGTTCACACAGTTGTCCTGGCAAGTCCAAAATCTGCAGGATTGGCTGACAGGCTGGAGACACAGGGAAGAATTAATTTTGCATTTCAAGTCAAAACACAGTTAGCTAGGAGCATTGCCTTTTCCTCAGGGGACCTGCGTGTGTTTTCTATTAAGGTCTACAACTGATTGGATGAGGCTCACAAATATTATGAAGGACAATCGTTTTTACTCAAAGTCTGCAGATTTACATGTTAATTTTGTCTATAAAATACCTTCACAGTAATAAACAGAATACCATGTGACAAATCTCTAGGTAGTTTGCCCTACTCAAACTGACACCTAAAATTAGCCATCACAATAGGTCAACCCAAAATTGTTCTTTGGCAGTTTTTTTTTTTCCCCATCTTTCTTAAGAACACCAATACCCATTCATTATCAAAGCAGAAAACTGATTATCTTCTCCTTTTCCCTGAAATTCATATACACTACCTTGCCTCTCCTTTCCTTCCCTTCACCCATAATATCCAAGAAATCAGTAGGTACTCATGACTATCAACTCTCCCATAAAGAGCACCAGAAAAATATTTTCATCGAGCAAAATGAGCTTACTTGACTTACTACAGCAAGGGAGAACACCCCCCTGAAAGAGTCTCAATAGTGTCTCAGGAAAGGCAAGTTAGAAAAAGGTATTTACCAAGTCTGAAGTCTAGGTTCATGTGGTACTGGGAAGGTTCTTCAAGATGGGGAATTGGTTGGAATTGTGCAAAAGTCATGATAGAATATTTTAGTATCTGTGAATTCAATACGGAAGAGTTTTGAGGAGCCTTTGAAAGCAAACATATCTTTGGAACAAGGATGTTTGTGCAGGTGAGCAAGATGCTATCTTAATGAAAGATCTGTTTGCACAGATGAACAGAATACTTAAATAAATTTGTTTTCAAGAACTTCCTGAAACAAACAGGCAAACAGTGACTGCAGCATTGCATTCCTAGCAAAGAATTTCCTGGAAACAATGCTCAAGTCATGTTGATACAAGTAGTCTACATTCTCCATTCAGTTGTGTCTCCTTTGTAATCTCTTCCTTTTGTGCCCTCTAACCATCATTTGCATTACTTCTTCCTCTCTCCTGGATGCTTAAGAATGTTTATATGTGGTCTTCTAACCTCCCACTCAAACCTACCTTCACATTTTTTTTTCTCTAATTTGCTAGAGTTAAATCTAAAATGCCCTTCTTATCCTGCAATTCTCATAATAAAACCTTCATTGTCTCTAGTTTCCAAGTCACTAAAAAAGATAAAAATCCAAGCTCATGACAGTAGTCATTGTTTGGTTTATTCCTGCAATATCTTCCCTTGCCAATATCTATATGTAAACTTTGCCCTACCCATATCTAACTTAAAATTTCTCCAAACTCCATGTTAATTTAAAGCAGATTTGCTTTTTGGGTCTTGTAAGTATTTCCTAAAATAATGCCCTTTATTCCCCCCTACCTAAATAACTACTAATTTTCAAAACGTAGTGTAATCATCTATTCCTCTCAAAAGCATTTTATTGACTAATATTACCAGAGTTTATCGATCAACTGTTTTACCATCGCATCTAGTTCATAGGTCTTTTGACTCTTAAAGTAGTTATTTATGTTCATTTTTCCCCCTATTAGATTGCTAGCATCTTGAAGGCAAGGCCTCTGTATTTCTCTCTCTATACTCAATCTAGTCATAGCTTGGCAAAAGGTAGACACAAAATATATTTATTGAATAAAAGATCAATGGGATCTTTACATAAAAAAAAAAGAAAGAAAGAAAAGAAAAGAAATTCAACAGAATGCACTATTTTCCTGTTAGGAGGTCTCTAAGATATATGTCAGTAACTGTGATTATATCCTACTTTCTGGGATGAAAGTGCTCAGACCTACCCATTGCATTCACTCCTGGAGGTCTATATTTTTATGATGTCATATTCATATTTCATTTAATACTAAACTAGAAAGCACAGGATCCAATATGTTATACATAACACATTTTTCTGTTCAAATGAAGAAAAATCTGCCTAACTGTAAAGAAAGTTTTAGGCTATTCTTTCAAGAAATAAAATCTATAATCTAAAGCATATTAATGAAGTCTAACATGAAATTCAAATATTTGAAAACCTATAATATGTTAGATGTCTAATTTCATGTTCATGTAATCTAAAGAGATAGACTAAATTTACAAAGAATTGATCAGTCTATGCCATGGAACATTGACGATGTGTCAGGTAGGACTGTGGCTCTGTGGTTTGAAAAAATTATGTCTCAACAAACCACCTAAACTCTTTTCCAAAAGTAACCCATTGATGTGTTTACTCAGTGGTGTGTATATGCATGTATATATGTGTATTGATATTGGATGTAGGTAAACAAAGAATAAATTGTGGTAATGCAAACCGGTGCAGCCACTATGGAAAACAGTATGTAGTTTCCTCAAGAAGTTAAAATAGAACTACCTTACTATCCAGTAATCACACTACTGGGTATTTATCCAAAACAAACAAACAAACAAACAAACAACAAAACACACACATGCACAGAAAACACTAATTTAAAGGGATACATGCACCACTATGTTTACTGCAACATTATTTATAATAGCCAAATTATGGAAGCAACCCAAGTGTCCATCGATAGAAAATGGATAAAGAATATGTGATATCTACATCTATATCTATATCTATATCTATATCTATATCTATATCTATATAGATATCTACAATGGAATATTATTCAGCCATAAAAGGAATGAAATCTTGCCATTTGCAATAATATGAATGAACTAGAGAGCATAACGCTAGTGAAATAAGTCAGAGAAAGGTAAACACTATATAATTTCACTCATGTGTGGAATTTAAGATAAAAACAAATGAACAAAGGGGGGGCAAAAAGAGAGATTGAAAGAGACAGACCAAGAAACACACTCTTAACTAGAAAACAAACTGATGGTTACCAGAGGGGAGATGGGTGGGGGGATGGGTGAAATAGGTGATGAGGATTAAAGAGTACAGCTATGATGAGCACTGAGTAATGTACAGAATTGTTGAATTACTATATTGTGCACCTGAAACTAATATAACACTGTATGTTAACTATACTGGAATGAAAAGAAAAAAATTCATAAAAAAATAAATTGTGAAAGAGAAACCTGCAGTAAGGAAAGTATGACCTGAAGTGTAAACATGAAGCCTAGTTATAATACATTTTAAATATATTTTTTAAATGTATGTGATAGCCTTGACATTTCCTCACTGCCATGTCACATTTTAAGAGAGATTATTGACACACTTTATAGTTATTCATCGGGCATCAGAAAAATGAATACATTTAAATGAAAGGAAAGCATGGAGTCTAAAAAAATTAGTTACAAGTTTTTCCTGCAGTTCAGACCTCACTGCATTAGGATCTACTTGGGATTAATGACAGTGAGGCTGGAAGAGAGGTATTGTACTTTCCACACAATGTAAATGCTAGCTAACAATGCTTTGGGACAGAAAAGGAGGAGGCATTAACTATGAATTTCAGTTTTTGATTTGGGATACCAGTAAAACAACCGTAGCATTTACCAAAATTGTGTAAGAATTCCACTTGTGAGGGAAAATGATGACTTCATTTTTGACATGATGAATCTGAGACAACACAGACGATGAATTAGAGATTTACTATTGTCAAAAATTAAAATGGGGGGGGGGTTGGGTGGCTCAGTGGGTTAAGCATCCAGCTTCGACTCGGGTCATGATCTTGTGGTTCCTGAGTTCGGCCCCTACATCAGGCTCTCACGGCTGTCAGCACGGAGCCCACTTCAGATCCGCTGTCTCCCTCTCTCTCTGCCCTTCTCTCTGCTCATTCTCTCTCTCTCTCTCTCTCTCTCTCTCTCTCTCTCTGTCTCTCTTTCTCAAAAATAAACACATAAAAGAAGAAATAAAATAAGATTTAAGGTTAATTAGTAGTAGTGACATATTCAAAAAATTACTTCTATAAATACAAAGTCTGAAAGCAGGAGAGCTGAGTAATTCTCATAGGCAGTAGAATAGGAGATTATCAACAGACCATGGCTTTGGTCTTAAGAGATATTCATAATTGGGATCAAGATGAAGGGAAAGAACTGGTGAAGAGAAGATAAAGAAGGTTCAGGTGAGAGGATAAACAGGATAGTGCACAGTCAGGGAAATATTAATATGCTAATATTTAGGCATTAAAATAGGATTTAAACTCAATTCAAAATTGTCTCAGTTGAGAAACATGTGTTTTGTTTGTTTGTTTTTGTTTATTTGTTTTAGTGGCACTTAAGGCTTCTATACTCCTATTTCTGTGGGATTAGACTCTGAAAAATGATCCACATTAGGAAATACAAGAAATAATCAAGCACTGGGCTTTTATAAACCATGTGTATTTCTCAATCTTCTACAAAAGCAGAAATGAAATAAAAGCCTATAAGATGGAAGATGTTTATAGAAGGGTTAAAGGAAGAAGATAGAGAATATAGAAATAGTAAACTCTGATATAAAATTATCTCAAGTGCACAGTGTATTCTGTAGAAGCTGAAGCAAATGTTTTCTGACTGAACTATTTGAGTAAAAACCAGATATTCATGTTTGTATGTTAACATGAAAATGGAATATTTAAAATGAGTTAGATTAGGGAAAAAAGACCATCAACTTTCTTCTCCAGGCTAACCAAATTACTGATAAGCAATCAGGAAACTGTTAGTCCAAAAACTATTTGTTAATATAAGAAGAGAAAGTGGTTTGAAATCAAAGCAGAATGAAAAGTGACAAAGTAGGTAACTTTTACAGAAAAATTCTGCTCTAACAGTTTAGTTAATTCTCTGACTATATCAACTGATATTTATTGGTCACCTACTGTATATAAGACACTTTTCTGGGCAATGTGTGACTTACAGTGGCATTTAATTTACAGTCCCTGCCATCAAGAAATTTACAGTAATGTTTAAAAATAACTCAAAGGAATTTATAAATGTCAAGGTTTTAAAACTTGGAGGAAGCTTAGTGAACCCCTATTAAAAATCTTTTCTGGAAGTCTCAAAAATGTTAAATAGACATTTAACAGCTACAGAGTTGGGCTTATTTTTTATATGCCCTGACTTTCCATTAAAAGCATTCAAAAATATGAGTTAACAATACTAATGGTACTAAAAATGACAATAGAGTATTCTAAGATGACATGGATAATTTTTTAACATATATAATATGTATATTATATATATATATGTATTTTTTAAGTTTTATTTATTTATTTTGAGAGAGAGAGAGACAGAGCATGAGGAGGGGAGGGGCAGCCAGAGAGAGAGAGAGAATCCCAAGCAGGCTCTGTGCTGTCAGCATGGAGACCTACGTGGAGCTTGAACTCATGAACCATGCGATCATGACCTGAGCTGAAATCAAGAGTTGGATGCTTAATTGACTGAGCCACCCAGGCACTTCAACATAGCTAATTTCTAAGTTAACAATATAAAAAAATTGGTGCTATTAATTTAGGATAGGAAAAAAAAGAAAACAACTTTGGTGCCCTGATGAAGATGCAGATTTGGGTCATTTTGAGTTGGATGAAATATCCCATTATTCCTTCCAATTTGTAATGGCTCATTGTTAAAATATGAATGAAACATAAATGGAAAATAAAATCAGGTCATAAAATAGAACTGAAGACAGAGTATATCATTAAATCAGAGTTAGTCCAAATCTATACCATGAATACAACGATTTTTGAAGGGATAAAAATTTGTACAACATGTTTTGAAGCAGTGTTTCACACACACCAGCAAACACACCTATTTGCTTTTGTCACAAACAGACAGCAAGCCCATGCCACATGCCCTGTGCTTCTCCACATGGGCTACATATCAACCACTATTTCATATTTAAGGAGCACTTTTTGTGATGAATGCAATGTGTTCATTAATCCCCATTCATTTTTGAAAAGTAGATTCTACTTCTGGAAGATTTCTGCAAAGCTCACAATACTGTTAGGCATATGGAGACAGTGACTCACAGAGAAATTGAAGAATATGACAGAAGCATTTCCAAATACTGTGTCTCACTGGGGTCAGAACTTTCTTCTAATCCACACAGTGCATACCAAACAGATGGAGTGTGAAAACAAATCTTTGCTGTGGGTGGCCTTATCTTTTCAGCCAAAACAGTCTACACATACCCACAAAAGATATGCATCCAATAAATCTCCTGAAAAATATTTCAGAGATTTTTCTCAAAATATTTGACTAATTTCTTTGTAATGGTTAATCCCTTTTCCAAATAATCTAATTTCTGGATACTAATTATTTTTAAAAAGTGATTGTGTCAGAAAATTCCGATTTTTTCATATTATTAAAAACACACAGTTATCCAAGTGTCCAATAATTGGAGAGTAGTTAAGGAATTTATGTTTCATTGATAGTCTTACTCAGCCAACTCTTAGAATAGGGTGATGCAGAAAAATGGAAAAGTGTTTACCATGCCACATTTGGTAAGAAGTAAGTATATGATTTTATGTATATTATGATTACAATTGTAAAAAATGTGTATGGAATTATTGGAAGGCTAGAGCCAAATATGAAAAAAGTAAGAAATTACGCTCCATTGTTGAGTTGAGCATATTTTTTCTGTATTATAATCAAATCTACAGTTAAATTTTATATATTTTTTTACTTTAGAAAGTGCTTAACTTTTGTCTCAACCCCTCTGTTCTTTTCTGGTCATAGCTACTGTACCACAATGAGCTGACCTACGTAAACTGAATAACACATGAGTGGATCCTAAGTCTGTTAACACTTGTCTTCCAACTGGACTTTGTGTTTACGGAGTTATCTTCATCAAGAGCTCTAGTTCAGAGTGTTTTGAAAAGCTAATTGTTACAAACAAAAATATTTTAATGCCTCAAAAAATGCCATTTTCATTAGCAAAAAAAAAACACTTAAAGAGCAGATCTCATGAATTTTTAATTATAAGACTGATATAAAGATTCAAACAACTGTCATTTAGTATATTGTTGGCCTTTATATGACCTTCAAATGGAGCAATTCAATAATTTATTTAGTGAATAGCATTTATAAAATTCTGTCATAAGCATTAGGAGGAATGTGAAATAATAATATAAAGCTTTTGTATAAATTTTATTTTGCACAGCATTAATAAAGCAAGCCAAGTTTTTGTTGTTTCTTTTTCAATTTTTGTGTTTTTTTTCCCCAAATGAAGGAAATGATATTTGGAGTACTTATCTGTTTCATATAAATGGATTACCATGTAATTGAGCAAAGAACAGAATATAAATCAGTGTTTTACATTCTAGCATGTTCATGTTTCTCTCAGGAAAGACAAAAACAAAAACAAAACAAGAGAACCTGTTGCAGTCCCATGATCTTGGCCCAATGGTGTTACTCCCATGAATCCCAAGAATATTACATTACATGTTATATTACATGGCAAGAGATTTTAGAGCTGTAATTAAAATTACTAACAAGCTGACCATAAAATAGGGAGATTATGGATTATCCAGTGGGTTTAATCTAATCCCACAGACCCTTAAAATTGGAGATCTTTCTCTTGCTAGTAGCTAGAGATTAGAAGCACAGGAAGGACTTGATTTCCCATTACTTATTTGAAGGTAAAGAGGACCACACAGAAAGCATGAGAATTAAATGAATTCTGCCAACAATCAGCGGACTTAGAAGTGGACTCCAAAACCCAGATGAAAACTGTAAATTTGGCTGACTTTTGAATTTAGCTTCATAGGATCCCGAGAATCCACTTAAGCTTTTTGGACTTCTGACCTCCTGAAATGTGAGATAATAAATAGCTGCTGTTTTAAGCCTTTAAATTTTTGGTAACTATTTGGTAAATTGCATAGCAGGAATAGGAGTTAATACAGTGCCTGTCCTCGACTTTGCATGAAAAAAATAGAAAAGCAGATACGTTTTTACAGGTTAATTAACTTCTTCTACCTTATTTCTCCCTATGCTTCTTCTTCTTATTGATTTCCTTTCCTTCTAGAGCTAGCCAAGGACAACTGGCTGTGGTGCAGTCCCCTACTAGGAATAGTTCTTTCAGGATAAACACACATGTTGAAAATCAAGCCCATCTAAACTCCCTTTTTCATGGGTGCCTGGGTGGCTCAGTTGGTTAAGTGTCCGACTTTGGCTCAGGTCATGATCTCAGCAGGCAGCTTGTGGGTTCAAGCCCTGCGTTGGGCTCTGTGCTGACAGCTCAGAGCCTGGAGCCTGCTTTGGATTCTGTGTCTTCCTCTCTCTCTGCCCCTCCCCCACTCGTGTTCTGTCTCTCTCTCTCTCTCTGTCTCAAAATTAAATAAAAATTAAAACTTTTTTTTTACAATTTGACAAATTATATTAAAAATAGTTTAAACAATTAAAAACCTTTAAAAGAAAAAAGGGTTTTAAAAAATTAAAAAAATAAATAAATAAACTCCCTTTTTCTTTAGGTCTGGCTGATAACTAGAGACAAAGGTAAGGACTGCTTCTCAGATTTCCCCACTGGTTATTTACTTTTCAAGTTGCGTGACATGAAGGAACAATTCAAGGCATGAGTCTGACATGGTGAAATTTCCATCATTCTGATAGATGAGGAAGATATAATGGGATAGGTGGGTAATTTCCATTATGCCTTAAAATGCCCATGGACCTGAACATCAACAGCATGTGGGCACCTGTTAGAAATGCAGACTGCCAGTCTCCACCTCAGAACTACAAAATCAGAATCTGCATTTGAACGAGGTCTCCAGATCATGCATATACAGTAAAGTTTGAGAAGCACTGTCTTAAATTGTACTATGTGGGTGAAATATCCCTTCACACGTTAGAAGAATATCCTTGCTAACAGCATCCTCTCACTGAAGCAAGGAAATACATAGAATTAGGAGATTTCCTAAGGTTCAACTTCAGAACCACTGATTTCTTATATTGAGCATTTATTTTGTACTAGAGATTGCTTTAAATGTTTATGTTTATTATGCCATTTAAATTTCATAACTAACATGAGGTTAATACTAATACCCATACTTAACCTAGGAAGAAACTAAACTTTTCAAGAGGTTAATTACATTGTCTAGGGCCACTTAACTGAAATTGGAATCTAGGCAGGCTGACATCCTAGCATTTGGGAAACTGCAATTAGCCACTACATCATGATGCCTTTTATTAAGTTGCAAAGTAGGATCTAAATACTCAAGCTATCAAATGCATCAACAACCAAAATTCCATCTCCCAATTATTATTCTATACCATCTTGAAAAGCCAAACAAAATCAAAATCTTAAAATAGTCCCATATCCTTTACATATTACTTTAACATGAATCATTACAACAAACAAACCAAAAAAAAAAAAAAAAAAGATTTTATGGTTTCATGTAAATCGCCCTTTGTCCTGATTTGACTTAACTCTTTTTGACATTTCTACATTTCATCTGAAAGAGAAAAACAAATATATTCTATGAAAATATCTAAATATATTAAACCGTATATAACAGTAAGAAAACTTCGGTATGTATAAGATGAGTAGTAATTTTTATTAAGCATTTTTGCACCAGATGTTTTTTAAGAACTTCATATCCATTAAATCTTTAAATTCTTTCTGCATGCTGAGGAGTTAAACTGAGACTTGTAAGTTTAAATAATTTTCCAAAGATCACACAATAGAGCTAGAATAACAAGTCAGACTAGTATGACAAGAAAACCATATATGTAACAACACATTTTTCAATAGTTGACTACAAAATGCTTTTAATCAAATGTAGGCTCTAGCTTTCAAAAATCTCAGTTATAAAATGAACATGTAAAGAAACTTTTTTTTTAATTTTTTTAAATGTTTATTTTTGAGAGAGAGAGAGCACAGGGAAGGGCAGAGAGAGAGAGGGAGAAAGAGAATCTGAAGCAGGCTGTGCACTGACAGCAGAGAGCCCAATGTGGGCCTTGAACCCATGAACCATGAGATCATGACCAGAGCCAAAGTCAGTAGCTTAACCAACTGAGCCACCTGGGTGCCTTAAACATGTGAAGAAACTTTAATGGAAACTGAAGAACGAATGATTAGATTAAAACACAATTGTTTTTAAAAAGTAAACAGAATTGAAAATGGAAAGAAAAACATTAAAACATAAGGAGATATTAATCAACTTTATCTACTGGGCTAATGATGAGGAAAAATAATATGCAAAACATTTAGGACAGCACCTGGAAAATTATAAGCCTTAAATATATGATTTGCTCTTGATGCTGTTGTTATTCTACCACTGTACCTGTGTCAGTGGTTCTACTATACTAATCTCACTGAAGATGAAATATATAATATTCCTCCATTATATAGTAGATATTCTAAATTTCAGAACTTCTACTCCCCTTAAAGAAAATTATAACATTTTGAATAGATATGTTAAAGACTGTTTAAATAACAAAATAAGTCATTATGCCTACATGTATTCCTTATCATTTATACTATTTTAGTTTTTTTAAAAAAAAATTTTTTTTTCAACGTTTATTTATTTTTGGGACAGAGAGAGACAGAGCATGAACAGGGGAGGGGCAGAGAGAGAGAGAGGGAGACACAGAATCGGAAACAGGCTCCAGGCTCTGAGCCATCAGCCCAGAGCCCGACGCGGGGCTCGAACTCACGGACCGCGAGATCGTGACCTGGCTGAAGCCCGACGCTTAACCAACTGCGCCACCCAGGCGCCCCTCATTTATACTATTTTAAACTTTAAGTCACTTTTTTATGTATCATATATATTTGATTTTTTCAAGTATTTAAAAATTATTCAAAAATGATAGTGTAAATATAATAGTACCAATTATTTCTTGTATCTGTACAATATGAACAAAGTAGAAACTTCTAAGATTTATTTTCAAAAATAAAAATTATAAATAAATATAAATATTCATGATACTTACAATGCTTTCTATCCTGAGCATGTAACTCTTTGTATTAAATCCAAAAATATAATTCATCAGAATGATTAATACTTCGGGTTAATGTGAGTTTCTAAGAGATATGGTTTTGTGAATGAAGACAGCAAAAGACAGGGAAAGAAAAGTTATAGTACATTGTAATACACAAACCATGTGGAAAAATATTTACATGACAAAATGTACTATGCTCTCATCTAGATCTTCTATAGGCAAAAAAATCTCCCGATGAGTACCTTACTAACTTTCCTTTACACACTAATACTTAGAGTTACTGAGGTAGCAACTTTCTCATTTTATTTTTTTAAGTTTTTTATTATTTTAATTTTTGAGAGAGAGAAAGAGACAGAGAAAGAGACAGAGAGAGAGAGAGAGAGACAGAGTGCAAGTGGGGGAGGGGCAGAGACAGAGAGATACAGAATCCGAAGCAAGCTCCATGCTCTGGTCTGTCAGCACAGAGCCCGACCTGGGACTGGAACCCACCAACCATGAGATCATGACCTGAGCCTAAATTAGACGCTTAACTGACTAAGCCACCCAGGCACCCCACAATTTTCTCATTTTTAAATAGCCATTTTAAATTACTAAAGGGGAACTCAATAGGTTTTTATTGCTTTCACTTACTAGATAGGGCAAAAATTGATTTGTAAAGGTTAAAGTTTAAGTCAGTATTTAAAATTTAATGACAGATATTAACATTGCTGGTGAAATGCAAATTTTTAACAGGAAATGCAAAATCTGAAAATTATAAAAACACCAAATTTTAACAGGGCTTATCTGTAAGTACAAGAGAAACTATCCTACCATGCCCACAAATAACTGAATGTGGATAAAGGGGAAATCTGAGAGTGGTAGGAAATTCTATGGTTCCAGCAAAAATATCCAGAAATAGTCACCCTAAATGTAATATTTTTTACAACTAAAATCTGTAAAAAAAAACACATTCTATTAAAATCACCATAGTATTAGATAAATAAAAATACATTTGAATAACAAACGGGCAATAAAAGTAATTTTCACCCAAAAGGCACTTTAGCAGACTTTCCAGAAAAGCAAAGACTCCAATCAACCAACTATAATATGTCTATTATATGTTCAATATTATACATTATTAGCCATTCTTGCCCTAAAAATTATACAATACGAATGGAAATATGAATGGAGAGAGTGAGAGATACTTGGGCTGACATGATAATAAAGAATCTGGAGCCCAAGTATTCCCAAAAAATCATTTAGCTTTTTATATATTTTCTCCAAATTTCTTCCCTACTTGTCACGTGGAAGATCAGCTTCCCCCCCAAATCTTAGAGGTCAGAAGAGTACAATTTAAATATACTGGAGAGAAAGTCTATTCCAGAACTGGGAATCAGAGTAATTAAGGGCAGAAATATATCATGTATGTGAGACTAAGAAGAATGGAGCCTATCTGGATGGAGAACACAAGTGTGGAAACTTAGTTCACTCCACAGGACAAAACAGAATTACAAAGAACATTAAAAGCTATCAGGAGGTTTTATGCAGTTGGCGAAGGATGAGTCTTGCAGATCTTAGGTAGGAAGTAACATAAGACCAGAAATATTTGGTTCCTTAATCTCTCTGTTTCTCTGTTTCCATCCCAGAAAAGTTTTACTCATTTTCCAAACTACAGCCCTGAAAGTGTCAATGGCTACTAAGTTAGTTTTCTAAATATCTAGCTAGTTCATATTATTCATCATAAAATATATACATAGTTAAATAACATTGCATTATTTTTGCATATTCTATTAGGGATGATACAGAAAACCAGAAAATGACATAGAGAAAAATATATCTTACCATGAGAAATACACCAAGGTTGGGAATGAATAATACATGTAATTACAATATTAGCTTTCTCTATTGTAGGTATCTCAATTTTTTCAAATATTCAATATGCTGCAGAGCTTAATATTACACTTGAATTTATTTCCTACCAAATAGTGTAAATTACAGTGATGTATTTTATGGGATTTAATTTAGTTCATAACTACTTGTAAAAATAAAACCATATGAAAACAGGTGAGGTAGTCAGGGAGCTGGGTGGCTCAGTAGGTTAAGATTACAAATCTTGATTTCACAATCTCATGGTTTGTGGGATCGAGCCCTGCATCAGGCTCTGCACTGACAGCATGGAGCCTGCTGGGGATTTAATTTCCTTCCTTTTCCTTCTGCCCCTGCCACACACGTGCAACCTCTCTCTCACCTTCTCTGTCAAAATAAATAAATAAACTTAAAAAAAATCATAGACTAACACTGATTGTTATTCTTTTGTAATATTTCTAGCACCGAGTAGGTGCTGAATAAATGTTTTTCAATACAATGAGTTAAAATAATATTTTAAAAGTGTCACAAAGATTTCAAATTTTTTTTCTCCTTATCCGTATCTTCTCCCTTTTAAAAGCAATCAATAAATTCTTCAGGACTGAGTTTCATCAGAAGAAAATCATTTAATTGATCACAAATATTAGTCTAAATATAGTCAACCCAATTTAAATAGACAGTAGCCAATTCATTCAGAATGTAAATTCTGCAAGGATATAATCAAAGAATAGGAAAATCATTGCTTTAAAAATGCTGAATATTCACATGCATTTTAATGAGACTTGCATTTAGATGAAGACAATTAAGAAAGAAACTTTTAAACAGGTTGGAACTCAATAAACACTTCCGAAACTTTTTTTTAAAATGTAATTTGCTTTACAGCCAAGCTCTTCCCTGGCAACTTCTCTATGGGTTCTTAACGCAGCACATTCCGTGTAGTCAATGAGCCAGTTGCAAAGATATTTCAGGAACCTAGTTTGTGCTTAGGGGAAGCATTTTGGTAATTAGAACTTGTATTCTACACAAGTGGAACTTATTAGGGGGAGTACTTTAAGCGACTTAAGCAGGTAGGACTATTTGTACTTATTTTCTGAGCTGCCAATACGTTAATCTAGCATCTGGTGGGGAGGGGCAGTTTGCTCTGCTCTGCCTTTAAATTTATCATTGTTTTTTTCTTTTCTCATTGAATTTACTGTTCTTTACCTAAGTATGCTGCTAATGTGTATACTTTCTGAGATAATATTTGCTTTCATTTTGATAACCACATTGCATAGCAATTATGCTGGGCTTTGCCCATGGCATCTGTTTAATAAATGTTTGTAGAACTGAAGTAGTCTTCTGAATTTTATTACACTAAAGAAGCCATTCATATATGTTAACTTCATTATTTTAAACAACAAAAATAAAAGCAATAATAATAATAAGCACTTAAAATAAGCCAGTCACTATTTCAAGCACTATCTATGCATCAACTAATCTTCATAACAAGCCTATTAGTAGGTAGATTTGTTTTCTCTTACACAGGAAGTGAAATTACAGGGGATTAAATAATTTTTTTCTTGGTCATACATACAGTAATGGGTAAATTCTAAATTCAAAATCCAACATTCTAGCTTCACATAATTTGTCTATTCAAACAAATCTTAAACCTAGGAGGTATTTTTGCTTATGGTTAGAAGGGAATAATTTGGAACAGATCAATGTTCACATAGATACCAACTATAAAAGGCAAATAAAACAAAGACATAATTTACTTAAAAGGATCAGAGACCTGCAGAAACAGGGAAGACCAGACAGGCTAAGTGTCTGGAAAAGAGAGAAACATGAAAGTGAAAGCTCATTATCTACAGTTGCTTTTCCCTGGAGTATTCTGGGGCTGGGCAAGAGGCAGAGAATAAAGACTATGCCGGGACAAGGACTGTGGTTGTGAGGTAAAGAAATCAGGGACCTTCCATTAATTAGGCGCAGCTGCAGCAGTCTAGCTGAAACTTCAGACACCTCACACACATATATGGGCGGTCTCCCATGGAAACATGTGACAAATCCGAATGCAAATGCAGCAAAATGCAAAAAATCTAAGAAAAATCTCTGAAGTGAAGAACAGAATTTTCTATAGTCTTGGGATGGGCAAGATATAAAGACCCAACAGGGGAAAAGATGCTGGTTTAAAAAACAATACAAATAAACAAATACCACAAAGGCCTTAATGTGAAAGCTCAGGAGGAACACACCTTTCAAAAAATGGAACAAATGTAAGTAATGGAGCTTTACCAAAATGCACCTCAGCTCAGTCTTTGACTGGATTTAGAGTTCAACTTACACTTGGTCTTTCCTGAAAGAGGAAAGTCTGAGCCCTTTCTAGAGGAGGATAATTTCATCTGTGGCCTCTAAAATTTTGTTATAAAACAAATCTCTAGCATTCAATAAAATATTACTGGAATTATTTTTAAAAGGATTAAAAATCTAGAAGAAAAACTATCAATAGCAGTCCAAAAAATGGTTTAGATAATAGATTTTGTTTGTATTTACCATTTTTTTAAAATCTATTTTTATTTTTTACAGTGGCTCACATGAGCAGGGGAGAGGGGCGGATGGGGGGGCAGAGAGAGAGAGAGAGAGAGAGAGAGGGAGGGAGAAAGAGAGAGAATCTCAAGCAGGCTCTACACACAGCATGGAGCCCAACATAGGGTTTGATATCATGACTCTGTGATCATGACCTGAGCTGAAATCAACAGTTGGATGCTCAACTGACTGAGCTACTCAGGCACCCTGAGACCAATTTTTAAATAAAAATCTGGTTAATGTATTTTAGAAAATAGAGAAAAATAAAGAATCTTTAAAAAGGAATCAATCTTTAAAAAGGATGGGCACTGAGGAGGGCACTTGTTGGGATGAGCACTAGGTGTTGTATGTAAGTGATATAGTTGAAAATAAAATATCTGAATTTAGAAATGTAATGGGATTAATAATAATTTAAACAGATTAACAGAAATTATCCAAACTGAGTCCCAAAAGGAAAGAGGATAAATAATACAGAATAGACTTGTAGAAAACTGTGGCAATGTCAAATATAACTGAAGCATTGGAAGAAGAGGGAGAAAATGGTACAGAGGAAATGTATGAAGAAATAATGGTCATAATTTTGTTTAACCTGATTAAAAAAAAACCTTCAAAAATGCAAGGAGTTCTACAAACTCAAATCATAATAAATATAAAAAAAACCCACAAAACATTTCTCGGAATATACTAACAAAATGTCTACAAACAAAAATATCCTTAAAGGAGGGGAAAAATCACTTTAGTGTGAAAAAAGCAACAGTGAGACTCTCAGATAGGCAGGCAGGTAGATAATTAGGATAGATGAGAGAGAGAGAGAGAGAGATGATAGGTAGATGACAAGATAGATGATAGGTAGGGAGGTAGGGAGGTATACAGACAGATATAGATTTAGTGCCTTAATCAAACAATAAAACATTTTGTTCCTTATAACATCTCAAAATGAGGGAATTCAAATTGATCCATATAGTTTGTTAACTACTCTTATACTGATTCCACATACTCTTTTCCAATGACTTTTAGGTTGATAAAAATAACATCTGGTGTGAGTCAATTTCACATTTTTATAGGAGTATGTAATTGAATTCCTAGTTGTGCCTTAAATCTATTACCTCACTAAGAACATATATTGCAGAGGTTCTCCTTATTGAAATCATATTTCCCTCACTTTACTGGATCCAACTTAAATTTTTTAATTCAAACCATTTACATTTATTTAAATGATTCTTTCAATGTTAGATCTATTGTTTTATAAATTCTTGCTTAGAGATGTTTTAGGCACTGGAGCAGCAATAGCTCACCTATTGTGTTTGTTTTTAATGATAGATTCCATATTTTAAACAAACAAGTATAAAATTATGCCACTGAGTTCCTTTAAACACCAAAGTCAATACATAAAAATATATACATATAATTATATATATATTATATATTTTCCCCAAGTTGATAATATCTTAAGTGTATAAAGAACATTTAAAGAAAATGTAATACAATTATAAAGAGGGAAATAATGTAGTTCTGTCTTAACAAAGGTGAAGATGCCAATATAAGGTCACTAGCAGCCCTTACACAGAAATACCAAGTACATTTGATAACTGAAGCAACAAAATTTCTTAGAAAATCCATAAATAAGTGAAACTGTTTTGCTAATGATGCAGTCAGCCTGATCAAGGGTACAGACAGACCATTTGTTGGATTTTGGCTAATTAGTTTATAAGAAGAAAAAAAAACTCAACTTATTGTTATAGCTTTTATTTTTATAAAACCTGCCTCTGTACATAAACATAATATATAAACATATAGGAATTGGGTAAGATACAAATAAATATGTTAGGATAAAAAAAGTAGTACTTGTCAAAGTTTTTTCCACATAATTCTTCATATGTTTTGGTCTATGGCTAGGGTTAGGTGGGAAAGTTGTCTTTCAAATTTTAGGTATCACTCAAGGCCCAACATCTGGTGAATAGTTATTAACTAACTGTTTCATAACTGCACATAA
Source organism: Herpailurus yagouaroundi (assembly GCF_014898765.1). Classification (NCBI taxonomy): domain Eukaryota; kingdom Metazoa; phylum Chordata; class Mammalia; order Carnivora; family Felidae; genus Herpailurus; species Herpailurus yagouaroundi. The sequence goes on from NW_024412413.1 coordinate 35,548,656, forward strand.
AGGAAAACTATAATATATGTTTAAAAACAATTACTTCATGTTATGTAATTTTAAAGGCTGTTTTGTTCTTAACATTTTGAGGAACAATCCATTTGTATATAGTAAAAATATAATTGTGTGAATATTTAAAGGGAGTTCTGGAGAAAATTAAGATTTTTCATTTCCCAATTTGGACACATTTTAAGTCTACATATTTACACATTTCTAGAAATCCATCTTCACTTCTCTGTATATACTCTCTCCTAAGTCAGGCTCATTTTCAGGACTTCTAATTTCAGTCACTTGCAAATAGCAACTCTTCTTTCACCTTGACTATTCCAGTTGCTTACTTTGCACCTCCCTTTGAATGTTCTGCTATTTCAGACACCTAAAATCCAGTATTTCAAAATAAAACAAATCTTAGTATCTTTCCCCACAAAACCTGGTTCTCAGGCAACATTACTTTCTGAGTGGTTGCACAAGTATCTACCTATGTATACAAAGGCCATCTCCTTCCCACCCCCAACCTTGTTCACAACCAGTCCAACACCAAGAATTTCTGTATTACCTCTTATAGATCTGTTGACTCATTAGAGTGAGTTCCATAAGGACAGAGACTATACCTTCTTTTTGCTAATATATTCCCCAAATCTTATATGGTACCTAACTGCAAAGAGGAACCTAATAAATATTTATTGAATGGGTAAATGAATGTATATAGGTTTACTTTGGTCTACAATAGTCAGTGAAACTTACAATGTTTTTATCATTCAGGGTCAAGCAAGAAAAATAGAAACCTACATTTCAAGAGGAGGGATATTATTATACTGAATTAGTTACACAGTTGACAGAAGATCTGAGAAACTAACTAGGGACAGTAAAAGAAACAGACTTCAAAGAGAGAAAGCTATTAACTCCTAGGCTGGAGGGTCAAAGAGAGGAGAAAATGTTACATAAGGATAGCAGTTAGTGTCATAAACAGCAGCTGGATATGATGGGTGAATCTCTATGTGTGGGAGCCATGAGAGGAAATGTAATATTTCCCACAGATAATTGACTGAGGCATGAAGATAGGGAGATATAGCACACCATCTCCAGCAGATGCCTCCTACTACCCAAAAAGTCAGAAGTAACACCACATGAACCTGGGAATGCACCCTTCATGTTTAATTATATACCACTACTACCAGTACCACCAATGTATGTACCTATGCATTACAACATAATAGAACAGAGTGAAGTAAGGATGAACTTAATATAAAGTAGTCTAAAGACTAGCAGACTGTCTAAATCTATGAGAAAAAGTCTTAAATCTTATTCCCAGGTTAATAGTCACTGAGCAGAAGTCATTTAATAATGACCACAAGGACTATGGAGTGATACACCATTGAGCCTTGAATAATCCAAGGGTTAGGGGCACCAGTCCCCACACAGTAAAAGAAATCGCACATGACTTTTAATCCCAAAACTTAACCACCAATAGCCTGAAGTGGACTAGAAATATTACTGGTAACACGGTCAATTAACATACGTTTTTTGTATGTTATATGTACTATATACTATCATAACACATATTTTGTATGCTACATGTACTTTATACTGTATTCTTACAGTAAAGTAAGCTAAAGAAAAGAACATGTTATTAAGAGAATCAAAAGGAAGAGAAAATACATTTATATTACTGTACTATAAAAATCCACATATAAGTGGGTCTGTGCAGTTCAAACCTGGTCAACTGTATTTCTCTAAGTATTTTAATTAGTACTGAAGTCCATAATATATTTTTTGAAAACAAAACAAGTAATCTTTCATACTATGATCTGTTAGACAACAGACGGTGTCTAAAAGTTTTGCCTTTCACTTAGTTCATTGGCTCCATACTTGGCAAGAGAAGGACAAATACTGTGTGGTATCACTTATATGTGGAATCCAAAAAGTTATACACATAAAAAAAAAACAGAGTAATGATTATTAGTAGGGGAATAGGGAGATATCAGATAAAGAATACAAACTTTCAATTATAAGATAAATACAGTTCCTGAGATCTAATGTATAGCATGGTGAGTATAATTTCATAAAACTGTATTGTACATTTTAAATTTGCTAAGAGAGTGGATCATAAGTGTTTTCACCACACACATATAACTAGGTTGAAGTGATGGATATGTTAACTAACTTGACTCTGGTAATCATTTCACTATGTGTACATATATCAAATGATCCTGTTGTACACCTTAAATATACACAATTTTTCTAGTCCATCACACCTTCATAAAGGTGGGGAAAAATAAATTCTCCAATGCATTTGAAAAAAACACAATTTGCATGGAAACCAATTTGACAATAAACTTCATGTACTGAAAAAAAAAGAAAAAAACACAACTTATAATTTTAAATTAATTTTACAAGACAAGTAATTATTTAATTTAAACTTAGAGGCAGCTACCTATATTACTAACAGAACCTGAGAATTTCCTGTAACCTATATAACAATGCACAAGGGACCTTATGCCTGAACATGGTACTAGGGGATAACTGGTCCTAACCAAGTGTCTTGAACCTAGTAGGCACTTTATAAAAAGAACACAACCAGGAGCACCTGGGTGGCTCAGTCATTAAGTGTCTAACTCTTGATTTGGGCTCAGGTCATGATCTCACAGTTTGCAAGTTCAGGGCTCCATGCTGACATTGTAGGGACTGCTTGGGATTCAATCTCTCCCTCTCTCTCTGCCCCTCTACTGCTCTCTCTCTTGCTCTCTCTCTCTCTATCTCTAAGACAAATAAATAAACTTAAAAAAAATAAACAAAACACAAACGAGATGCTTGGTAGAAAATGGCTCCACATTGAAAAATGGTTGAGACTGACTCTAAATCTCTTTTCAATCACCTTTAGTTCATTTTTCTTTTCACTAGAATGAATTAGGAGACATTAGCTTGAAGGGCATGACAATACATAAAGTCCCCTATGCAGATGACAAATATTTAGTGAGGCTTTAAGAAATTTACATTAAAAAGTAAACAAAGCTCACCTTAGTGATTAGCTGAATTCTCTAGCTATTGCAGAAAATGTAAGGTAGATTTATTCAGTGACTGTTCTATTTATTCAATGAATTTATTCAGTTACTCTATACTAGAAATGATTATCTTGCACCTTCCTACTAATCTAAAATTGGGGACCCCTTGTTGCCTAGTCAGAAAATAGATCCAACATCAGATTTATATTTTTTCATTAAAACCACAAATGTATCCGCCTCTGCAGAAGACAGTAAGTCCTCAACAGATTATCTCTATCCAAGTTAATTGTTCCTTGGAGCTCCGTTCCCACAACTCACTTCTTAATCACAATTTATAGGACAACATGGTGTACATATTTCTTACACATGGAAATCACATCACATGGGTGATCTTACCTAATTATATTTCATAGTCCACTTCTGCATGTACCTTTTTCTCCCTGTATTTCTCTTGATCCCAGTTATTCTGTTGATATTACACCCTGGTTACATCTACCTCTTTTAGTTCTGCACTGGATGGAGCAAAAAACAATGGCTTTGACAGGTCAATTTTTTTTTTTTTATGTTTATTCATTTTTGAGAGAAAGAGCATGAGTGGGGTAGGGGCAGAGACAGAGGGGGACAAAGGATCTCAAGACTCTACACAGACAGCAGTGAGCCCCATGCAGGGCTCAAATTCATGAATCATGAGATCATCACTTGAGCTGAAGTCAGATGCTCAACTGACTGAGCCACCCAGGCGCTGCTTGACATGTCTAATTTTTACTAGTTTCTCTTTAAAATCATAGCAAACAACCAAGTTCAAGTGGATCATTAATGATATCCAGCAACCACACTTTCCTACTCTTTCATATAGGATGTGACTATGTCTCCTCTTCACTCAAACCTCCAGTCACTGCTTCTTAAAACAAATGCTCAATTTATGACCTTCCACCTACTTTACAGAGGAAAAAGAACCAATCAAAGTTAAACTTCAGCAGACCACCATAGCTAGCCCACCACTTTGCCTTTCTACCTGAAACCAGAGGTGAACTATTCATCCTCCTTCCTAATGTCAATCTTTCTATGTGTTCACTACACTATTTTGCAACTAGAAACAGAGGGGATACCACCATGTTTTTGTTATATCATCAGCCAAAGTATATTTAGCTATTCTATTTAAAAGGGTTGCCTAAGATATCAGATATCAAAAGACATATGGTTTTGCTGTATCCACTCATCACTTTTAAGTTAGAATAACCACTTAAAAATTTACTTCAATTTTAAATTAAGGAAAAAATATTAAAAATGTAATGTTTCATGAACAGAAATAGGGCTTAATGCATATCAGAATCCTAATTCTGAACTTAGGAAAAAATAATAATAAAAGTCTAACCATGTCTGTCTGCCTACATGAAACCCCAGACTGTTTCTAGATGTATCTAAGTGGGTGAGGGGAATATCTACCTGATACCATACTTCAATGGCTCATGATTATGATTCTCCTCTCCATCCCCTCAAATTTTTACCAATAAAAATATCATCAGATTAGAAAAAATTTTTATTTTTAAGATTCACAGAGAAAACTTGTGAAGTGTTTCATAGAAATATAATGGTATAAGAGCACACTTCCACACCTCAATCAATCCTTTTTGGATGTCATATAATCCAAATTCACTTTGGACCCAAGCAGTGTTGTGATTTCAATTTAACATTTCTTCACTTTTAGGAAATATGCAACTGGGACTCATGCAAAATCAAACTCTTTGTCCATGAAATTCTTCAGAGTTTATCTTGCATGAGAAACTAGGAAATGTTCTATAAATATTCATTAGCTGGCAGTTACCCATAGTTGAGATATATTTGAGGTATGAAAATAAAAGCTCATAGAAATGTTTAACCTGATTATTTTAAAATTGAGGTAGGAACTTTTTTAAGGGCTCATGCATGACCAGTATGTTTATTTTAAACAGCTCTTTTTATTTTGTTTTCCATGTTTTAAACAGTGTTAATGTAAAATGATTCTGTATAATAGATGTTATTCCTTACTTTGGGGACTCTGCTGTATTGGTCATTTTGCTTGGAGGTTATTATAAATAAAAAACCCTCCATTTTATATACCCTGTCAATACCTAGAAATACCTCCACATTATTATCACTCTCATTTCTTTATGTGATGTCTGCCAATCTCTATTCTCACTCAAACTTCTGACTTACAATGTGTGTTATGAACTTGGCCAACCAATTTTTCGATGTATCAAAATAAAAATTTATCAGAATCTATTTAACGTAGGAATAATTCATAAATTAAACCTTTATAATTTTTTTCTTGAAATTTAAGAGAGAGAGCACACACAAACAATTGGGGGAGGGAGAGAGAGAGAGAATCTTAATCAGGTTCCATGCCCAACATGGAGCCTAATGTGGGGCTCGATCCCATGACCATGAGACTATGACCTGAGCCAAAATCAAGAGTCAGACACTTAACAACTGAGTTAACCACCCAGGTACCCCAAGGTTTTATAATTTTTATGAATATATTTATATCAGGTGATTGATAAGATGATCACTTTAGTGAAAATCCCTGGAAGATATTGCTATAATTATTGTATGTGGAGTACTGCAGGATCTCTGAGTTCACTCCTATTGACTCAAAATAAATTTATGCAAATGACAGTCTGATTAAACTTAGCAGTATAAAAAGGATTCTTATTAAGAAATGAATTTCCTGGGGTGCCTGGGTGACTCAGTCAATTAAGCGTCTGACTTTGGCTCAGGTCATGATCTCGTAGTTCATGGGTTTGAGCCCCACATCAGGCTCTATGCTGACAGCTTGGAGCCTGGAGCCTGCTTCGGATTCTGTGTCTCCCTCTCTCTCTGCCCTTCCCCTGCTCACACTCTATCTCTCTTTCAAAAAATAAGCATTTAAAAAAATTTTTAATGAATTTTCTAAACACTACATCTAATTTAAACAAAACATATGCATTCATATATTAAGACACTTTAAATATATAACATAAAACAGGACCAATGTGTATACTTATTATAGAAAAGTTATTCTCAAGATAATTAATATTATCTTTGGTATTCTCACTTTACAATGATCAGAGTTTCAGAATTATTTTTATAACTTATGTTAATCAAAGAGTTGGAATTTTGTTGCACAAGAAATAGTTTTTCATGGTAGGAAATGTTTAGAATCAGTATGCATATGTCATGTTAATAAGCCAATTTAGTAATGCTTTGGAGAGGAATGGTTAAAAAATGGGACTATTACTTTTGCCTCACTAAATTTCTACGAAAGAAAAAAGACCTTCTCTTTATTAAAGTGTTCAAAATGAATGAGATCAAGTCTTTGCTATTTTTCATAACTGCATGCTTTAATATGGTCCAGAAGCATCAGATCAATTTTACAAATTTCCTTAGGATTGTTTCTAGGAATCAGACTTTTAAATATGTTCTTTCATATTCAGTATAGTCACAACACACAGACTTAGCAATAATATTATATATCCAGCTTATTTTTTTCACTATGGAAAAATTCCATACAGACCATAGATACGTAACAATGTATATAATAATAGGTATGTAACTATATACGTGTAACCACTCTTCCTACCAAGGTATAGACATTTGACATCACTCTGAAAGTGTTCCTGTGCCTTTCGGTCAAACTCAAGCTGCATCAATTAACACTTTTCTGAGTTCTACCACCATAGATTAGATTTGCCCTATTTTGAACTTCATATAAATGGAATCATACAATATCTACTCTTTTCTCTTTGGTTATTCTCACTCAATAAAATATTTGAGATACAATCAAGTTGTAACATGTACTAGTAGTTGATTCCTTTTGCATTTGTGTAATGAAAAATTAAACTCTGGTTTTTGCCCTCCACTACAGAGATGATGATGCCCGGGCCCCTGGAATGTCACACCTGTTAGGAATATCTTTTCTTTGCATGGGAGCTTTGGCTACCCAGACAATCTGACAACATGAGCTTTGATTTGTGCAATATCAGTTCTTTCTCCAGAGGCACCAGAGTCTAAATGTATCAGCCAAACCTCTATAGGAGTCAAAGGTAGGCAGAATGCGATCAAGCCCCAGTAAAAACTCTGGGAATTAAGACTTGGGTGAATTTCCCTGTTTGACAATACTCTGTGCTTTATCACACATCATAACAGGAAAGTAAGGTACCCATGACTACACAAGGAGATGATAAGGGAAGCTCTGTGTTTGGTATCTTTCTTGGGCTCTGACTCTTTGCGCTTCTTTCCTTGGCTAATGTAAATTGTATTCATTGAAGACGTACAATTTTGTATTTTTATATACATATACATTGTGAAATGATCACCACAATCGGGTTAGTTAACATATCCTTGACAGAAGGTCAAGGAAAGGAGGAAGGTATTCTACTGTCTCACCTCCAATGGGGTGCTCAAAAGTTGGCAGCATCCCTTCATGAAATAACATACTTTTTATTTGTTACTTTTCTTCATATGCTTTGTTCACTCTGAATTCTGGGAGAATTATCCTCTTATTTTGAGTTAGGGGCATGAGTAGATTTCAGCTATTACTAACCCTGGAGTTAGTATCTCTTATGGTTTCTATAAACACTTTATTAAACTCTTCTCAAATTATGCAGTTAAAGCATGCCATCTGTTTCCTCTCAGGGCACTGCCAGAGACAACACTCTTCATGTATCTATGAATTTTCATTTTCAGTCATGTTTTTGGGTTCTTTCTTTTTGGTGTCTCCCCTGAAAGGTAAACAAATTCTCACTTCTCATTACTGTGCCTCTGGACCATTAAACGGCTGTGGTCACCCAAGCATCTGACATAAACAGTAGAAATGAGCCAATGGTAGAAAGAAACCACCTTCTCTTCCCACTTTAATCCCTATTTACATTCATCTCAGTGTTCTAATATTCACCTGGCTCTAATATTTCTGGATCACACTTCTGTATAGGGTTATTGCTTTTGGCCACACATAAACATTTCTCTGTTTAAGAAAAGAAACTTTTGGGATGCCGCGGTGGCTCAGTTAGTTGAGCGTCTGGCTCTTGGTTTTGGCTCAGGTCATGATCTCACAGTTCCTGGTTCAAGCCCCATGTCGGCCTCTGCACTGACAGTGGAGCCTGCTTGGAATGCTCTCTCTCTCTCTCTCTCTCTCTCTCTCTCTCTCTCCCTCCCTCTCTCTCTCTGCCGCTCCCCTGCTTGTTCTCTCTCTCTCTCAATAGATAGATAGATAGATAGATAGATAGATAGATAGATAGATAAACAAAAAAAGGCACTTTCTTTCTGGTCCAACCACTTGGAATTCAACTTACAGTTTTATGTTTTGCCATCTCATCCCTACACAATAAAGGTGCAGTCAGGTTTAGTAATCAGCCCTCTTTTCTCACCATATACTGTTCCTTAGTGATTATATTCATGTACATAAATTCAACTATCATCTCTTTAGATAACTTTCTTTTTTTTTTTAATTTTTTTAATGTTTATTTATTTTTGAGACAGAGAGAGACAGAGCATGAATGGGGGAGGGGCAGAGAGAGAGGCAGACGCAGAATCGGAAGCAGGCTCCAGGCTCTGAGCCATCAGCCCAGAGCCCGAGGCGGGGCTCGAACCTATGGACCGTGAGATCGTGACCTGAGCTGAAGTCGGACGCTTAACCAACTAAGCCACCCAGGCGCCCCTCTTTAGAGAACTTTCAAATGTATAAGACATACTTAATTTTTCCTTTGATTTCTTCTCTAAGCTTTAATTTCCTCAACTATCCATATAAGATGTTCATCGTACAAATAATAAATCAATACATGTTTAAGAACAAAGTTCAAGCCCTGGTATAAAATTAGCGTTTGATTCATGGTAGCTATTACTAGTAACAGCATTTGCAATGGACCATGAGTATCTAAATTCCACCACACTCAAAACAGAATCCATGGTCTTCTTTTATAAATTTATTGTTCCAGGGTACTGGGCAGTGAAAAAGTTGAAACTGTACACAGGCAGAAGTAATAGTCTTTCACTTTGACTTCACTAAAGCCAAAATATAGCTGAATTAACCTCTCCATTCTTCTTTATGAAGATCTCTAGACCCTCTATCGGGATGAAACAGATTCCGATGTCTCACTTCCATCTGGTGGGTTGGCAGTGAATCTTCATAAAGTCCTTCTACCTAGAATTTTCTTCTCCAAGCTATTTTTTTTTTGTTTTGGGTTTTTTTGTTTGTTTATCTTTTGAAAACTAGCTCAAATCATTATCTTCTGCTAAAAAGTCATTAATGATGTCTGCAACCAGAATAAATCTTTATAAATTCACTTAACATTTAATGTTTCATTATAGATTACCTCACAACCTACTTACACTTACTATGGTTCAGTGGTTATTTATGTAGAATCTGTCTCCTCCTCTTGTCTGTATGTTTTCCGAAATTACACATTAGGATCCATTAATCCAGAAATTATTAAAATGTAAGTACTCAAAAGATACTTGTTGAAATAAAATGCCCTTTTTATCTAATTATACAGCTATTTATAGAGTGATTCTAGCTTATAAAAAAAGAGAAGTTTTCGTTTTCCCATATTTGCATGTCATTTCTCAGCATAACCCTTTCTAAAGACAATTGTAAGAACAGAGATCACTGTGTCATTGTCCTAGAGATATCCCTTAAATAGCTGATCACAAAGCAGTGTTTATAGTTAATGACAATATAAGTCTAGGTAAGAGATCTGATCAGCTCTAATTCATCAAATACATACAGCCACCTATGTCTAAATATATCATTCCTTCAAGTTTCAGTCTACAGGAAAAAAAATAAAGTTCCCACAAATTAGTGAATAATATGTTTTTTTAATATTATTTATACAATTCTTAGCAGATTCAGCTGGCAGAATGGTTTTCTAATAAAACCCTTCACCTTTTACATATCTTGAGCTAGTCTATTTTATATGAGTCATTATTTGTTCTGTATTTTAAAAACTTATATGTGCTATTTTTCATGCTAAATGATTCAATATAGAGTTTTTGCTGTTAACTATATTATATCTACCATATCTCTGCAGCATAGTAAAGAGTCATACTCCACCACTTTCAAAACTCCTCAAATTTTTATGCTAATAATTAACACTCTGAAAATACATACAGATTGTATTTTTAATAGTTTATTCTCCTGTCCAACCACTGATCTCAAAATATGGCATCTTTATTAAATGAGCTATAATTTAGAAGGACTCTTCATAAATAGGAAATTAATAACTTTTGAGGAAACCAAGATACTACTTACCTTGGAGAATAATGCAGTTTCTTTAAATTTACATAACCAAAATAAAGACATTTAATTTTCAGAAAGAACAGTAAGATAGCCTAACCCTTACAATGTGCTTATAATGTATCAAGCCATCAAATTTGATAAAACTCTTCTTCAAAAATAGGTAGGCTATGGATGAAAACACCTTATGTTTGCTAATAAATTATTGCTAAAAATAATATATTTCATATTATGTTTTATTAATAATAGCCTTTCTTAGTGGGTAAGGATTATTACAACTTCTTTCAACATGCTTACTGTGCATACATTCAGGTATTATAATCTTTTCCAAAAATTTATAATGCAGAAAATACCGAATCATTTCAAGAATGGTATAAAATATATTGAGCTATTATCAAATTCTTGGTTAAGTGAAAGCTAAAACCCTCATATTTCTCTGAGGTAGTTTTTAAAAATCAGCCCCTCTTTATGCAATGATAACGTAAAGAAAACAATCAAAAGATTATATCCGTACATATTTTAATTATATGTCTGAGTAGAAGTAAAGGTATACTCCAACTGAGCAGAAATTCAGTTAAATTATATTGAGTTCTAATCTATGATAGACAGTAAGGATAGGATAATGAAACCTCCAAAAACTTGTGGATTTGATATTCTAATGTGATAGACTGACATTAGATAGCAGGTGCACAATAACATACAGTGTGAGAATTTAAGCATCCATTAATATTGGCCCTGAAGCTCTTAGAAGCATATGCACAGAAATCACAGAAATAGTTTTAAGCCCAGCTTTTCTACCAAACCCCAGACTTCTATCAAACTGCCTAATCAAATTTCCATCTAAATGTCAAATAGACCTTTCTTAGTGGATACATCTAAAACTAAGTTCTATATTCTAAAAACTGCCTTACCACCAACACTTTTATATCTCTGATGTACTGAATGCTTTACTTGCTGCCAAGATCCCTTAACACCACAAGGCGCTCATTCCCCCAGATGCCAGGGGTGTTGGCTGCTTAGAGATCACAGCTGAGTCATTATTCCAAAATTTCCTGATCTGAATAGACAGGAGCTGATGTGCCAAGGTTAAGCCCCATCTCCAGTGATAATTTGCATCCAATGAATATTCAATGCAGGGGTACTGAGGCCAAACCCTCTCGCCTGAACTTTGGACAACCTAAAGGGTCCATTTTATTTCTAGAGTTCCTAGTAACATCAGCTAAGTCCTCTGTTATAACTCAATCCTATTTCAACTTCTATTTCTGGCCCATCCTGCTTCCCTTATTCCTTACGGTAGTCTGTATCCCACAATAGACCACCTGAACGAAATTTCCATTTCAGAATCTGTTTACTAGAGATTCTGACAGTAGAGAGTTGATCTAAGTGTGGTCTGAGGAAGCAGACTCGAAAATGGGATTTGGGAGCTGAACCACCAACTGAATGACTGTCATGAAAATGCTATCACTGGTGGTAGACAGCACACTGACAGCCCCTGGCAAACTCTAGTGGTGCCATTGTTCTACATTTCACAGATGTAGAATAATCTTTGTAAAAGAGAATACAGTCATGTATGCATCAGGCATTTGAGATGGTAGAGAAAATATTAATTATACAGAACAATATGCATATTGGAGGAAAACGATTATGAAATAAGGGTAATTAATCAGTAATCTGAGGTGAAGTGGGTAACCTAGAGGGCTTTCTTGGCATATGTAAAGAGATGCTCTTCTGGAAGGACAGATGAAATTGAGGATAAGACACAGGATGTAATTATAAGGGCAGCAGAGTTCCAAGGAAGGTTTAATTCTCCACCTAAGCCCTAACAGGGGAGAAAGGGAATCCAAGAGTTGGGATGTATATATCCAGCTCATTGCATTTGAAAATTTGCAGATGTGACCCAATTTTCATCCCGTGTTTAAAGATGATACAGAGGTCTCTTCCGTGCAAGATGATACATGCGCCCATGAAAATATAGCCCTTCCTTCCTTCTTAGTCACTAGATCATAACTATGGTTGAATGACAGCATATTCTGGGAGTTCTGTGATTCCCATGGTGAAAGGGTTATATCCAGAAGGGGTACAACACTGGGAACCCAGTGGACATCTACGGAAAACAGAAGCTGCCTGCTTATTCATGGAAAAATGATGGACCTAGGGAAAAGTGACATAAAGTTGGACAAAGGAAAGCTTATCAATATGGGAGCACTCTTTTTTTTTAATTTTTTAATGTTTATTTTATTTTTGAGAGCGATAGAGAGAGACCAAGTGCAAGTGAGGGAGGCGCAGAGAGAGGGAGACACAGAAACCAAAGCAGGCTCCAGGCTCTGAGCTGTCAGCACAGAGCCCAACGTGGGGCTTGAACTCATGAACCATGAGATCATGACCTGAGCTGACGTCGGATGCTCAACCGACTAAGCCACCCAGGCGCCCCAATATGGGAGCACTCTTTCATGATGCAGTGTTTCACTCTGTGGCAAGGACCTCAGAAAAAAATGAAGCTAATATGCTTCTGCTAGTTTGGGGCTTGGAAGCCAGAAACTTGCTGAAACTGATGTCCCATCTTAAATGATATAGCAATGCTGAATATCTGTGACAGATGGTAGAGAAAAGGATCAAAAGCCTCAGAAAGGTATGCATGCTAGAGTGTCTGTACTTTGTAACTCCAGAAAATGTCAACCTATCATCTTGTATGCAAGGTCATAGAATGGACATACAGTTGACCTTTGAACAATGCGGGGGCTACAAGTGTCAAACCCCCGCAGTCAAATATTCATTAATAACTTTTGACTCCCCACAAACTTCACTGCTAAATAGCCTGCTGTTGACTAGAAGCCTTACCAATAATATGAAAAATCAATTAACACTATTTTGTATATGTATTATAAATACTGTATTCTTATAATAAATTAAGCTAGAGAAAAGAAAATGGTATTAAGTCATATGGAAAAGAAAATAGAATTACAGTACTACACTGAATATATTGAAAAAAATTCCACCCAGAAGTTGACCCATGCAGTTCAAACCTGTGTGCTGTTCAAGGGTCAACTGTACTGTTTTCCAAAGCAATAAGGCTCTCCCCTTTAGACAATAGCATCTCTGAAGGAGATGCTTTACTGGACTGGGCTCACCTATAGCAAGACCATGGTAGGATTTCGAACTGATAGAGACCAACTGGTAATACTTAGCCTTTAAAGTATGACCAGCACATTGATAATAAAGAGTGGATATGTTTGAAGGCAGCAGGCAGGCCTGACTTCAGAGAACTATGGAGACAGTCAATAGAACATAGGTCAAGACAGATGGGTAGCCAACAAGTATATCACTACAGTAATATAACAAAAAAGTTATGTATAAATAATTGTGATTTTAAAGCAAGTTGTCCCAATAAAAAGTCAATGGAATATCTCCTTGTATTCACCAGTCCTCCTCCTATAAAAAATGAATAACAGCAGACACCAATGGGCTATGACAAATTTAACCATATAGTAACTCAACTGAAAGCTATTGTGACAGATGTGGAATCTTTGCTAGAAAAAAAATGAACAAAGACTCAGGTACGTGGTATGGGATCATTGATCTGGCAAATACTTTATTTTTAACCCCTCAAGAAGAAACAGAAGCAGTTTGTAACCACCTGGGATGGAAAATATATAGGCATTTACAATCTTGTCTCAGCCTATCTTAACCCTTCTGCTCCCTGTCATAATATAGTCCAAAGGGACCTAAACCACCTAGACATTCTATAGAATATCACATTGATCGGATCCAATGAGCAAGGAATGGCAAATAAATTGAAGGCTTACTAAACACATGTACTCCCAAAGATAAGGGATAAACACTATTAAGATTCAGGGGCCCACCATATCAGAGGAATATTAGGGAATTTAGTAATCTTCATGATACGGGGACATTACCTCCAACTTAAAGGATATATTATTCTATCTCATACCTGCTAGCACTTAAGGTGGAAGTACAATACCTAATAGGTTTCTTTGGGTTTTGAAAGCATTGTATTCATACTTGGTGATAGCTGTCCAACCATTCACTGAGTAACAAGAAAAGCTGTCACCCTTGAGAGTGTTCTGTAGCATGAAAGAGTTCCAGAGCCCAGGTCATGGTACATGTAATCCTGACACTTGGATCATATGTCTTGGCAAGATTTATTCCACTAGAGGTACCTCTGGTGGGAAAAGGAGCTGTTTAGAATTTATGCCAAGCCTCAATAGGAGAATCACAAGCTGAGTAAAAACCTAAGTTCTTACAATGGCTTATGAAATTTTGCATCATCTGTCCTCTGTCCTCTCTTTGACCTCAGTTTCTGTTATTCCCCCAACACCACTCATTCCAGTCACACTGGCCTCTGTGCTGTTCCAGGAATACTCCCAAAATAAGGCATTTGCTATTTCCCTGCTGCCTGGAAGGCTCTTCTCCCAGATGTCTGTGTAACTAATTCCCTCACTTCCTTTAAGTATTTGCTCCAAGTCACCTTGTTAATAAGGTCCATCTTGTATTGTAACCTGCTCCGTTCCCCCATCAGCCCTCACACCCAATTTTCCGAATCTCTATTATCCTCCACTACTTTTCCTTTTTTTTTAAATAGCACATTACAAGTTCTAACATCTTCAGTATTTTACCTTTTTTAAAAAAATTTTTTTACCTGTTTTCTGTGTCTCTTCACTGTTAAAACAGAAGACAAAGATCTTTGTTTTGTTCACTGATATGCCCCAAGTGCCTTGAACAATTCCTGGCATAGAGTAGGTACTGAATACATTGGGAGTAAATTGGGAGAAGAGAATAATCACCACTTAGACTACAATAGCCTTTGAAATGATAGCCTTTTACTTCAGGAGAATATTGAAAGTAAGGGCAAAAAATAATACATGCATCTGAATAATTCCTAAGGGCATCTCCTAACCAAAGCAAAGAAAAACAATTCAAACCTGTGTGTGAGAAGAAATTGATAGAGTTGGTACAACAATGATACACTAAATTAACTGGTCTTCTGAAACCTCATTAACATCTACTGCATTTCTTATCTACAGCACAACATGGACATTATTGTTCATAGTGATGGCTTAAGATTCTTAAAGGAAATGCTGTTAAAATACATTCCATGTGTACTCTTAAAAAGTCTGGGGAAGATAATGCAGGTATTCATTGCATTCATTTTGTATAATTAAAAACAGTTTGGTAAAAAGTATAAATGTTTAATTTCTCAGTTAATATTTAGAAAATACTAATGTAGATTAGCACCTTTACCTGTAATTATAAATAGGAGATGCACAATGTCATGCTGTGAAATCTCAATTATCAGTGTATAGTTTTTCCAGTCTGCGGATTCTGTACCGTGTGCTTCAAATCACAGAGCAACTGCTCTGCACTACACGGAACATTTCTGACTGTCAGATTCTGTCTCCATCTCTAACCTCTGCCTATCCAGGTGTTCCCACATGTGTAGGTTACCACCTGCAAATTCTGGAATTGGCAGCAGTCTAAAACTAATTCAGACCTGGCAGAATCCATACGAGATATTTCCATCCTGAGGCAATAACTTAATAAAAATCATGTTAGTCCCAGTGGGAGCCTTAGATACAATCTAATCCTATGGCATATAAACAGAGTCCTAAGTGGACAGCTCTCGGTACCAACAAAGGGTACAGAATGTTGGCTTGAAAGGCTGAATAGGACATCTCTGCTTTATTTCTTCAATTTTTTGTGCTTCTACTTGAGACATTTTTTTCCAACCAGAGTTGGGTTTTTGTTTTTGTTTTTGTTTTTTAATTTAAAACATTCTAAGTTTTATTCTTTACAGATAAAGAACCAAAATTCTACTCTGGAAAGAGCCCCATGACTCAGGAAAAAATGGTCTTCAGTTTAATTCATGCATGAAATCATTTTTTATACTACAGTCTAAGTATTAGAAAGGTTCTGTAAATTTTCCTGAGGTTCATAAGACAGAGCCAATGAAAGGGATGGAAAAGTCTTTGGAATACATAATTTAAAGATGTAAAATCAATGATGTTTCAGGTTGCGAAAGCCAAAACCAGGAGGAGTAGTAAAAACCTAGGAGGTCGACATAAGGCTACAAAGCTACATGGGTAACTCCAAAACCTATATCGCCAGTTCTGCACTTTCTTTAGAACTCCAGCTGTCTCCTGGACCTCTCCTTTGGATACATAAGAGGATTCCCAAACTTTAATGCAACTTCCCCCAAGAAAACTCTTATTTTCTCCTTTAAATTCATCCCCCTCTGGGCGCCTAGATGACTCAGCCGGTTAAGTGTGCAACTCTTGACTTCAGCTCAGGTCGTGATCTCACAGTTTGTTAGGACTGAGCCCTGAATTGGGCTCTGCACTAACAGGTCTGAGCTTGCTTGGGATTCTCTCTCTCCTCTCTTCTCTGCCCCTCCCCTGCTCTCTCTCTCTCTCTCTTAAAGTAAGTAAATAAAATTAAATTCATTCATTCATTCATTCATTCATTCATCTATCCATCTCCCTCAGTTTCCCCCAGCTCTATAATTAAAACTATAGACCCAGAAGCTCAAGACAAATATCTAGGGTAGATCCTAGATTCTTAGTTTTCTTAGTTGCCTCACTGAATGTAAGAGCACACCTTGTCAATAATATCCCCAAACATATCACCAATATTTCTATTCTCTCCATTTTTACTGACCTACATCTAATTCCAAATCACCACCTTCCTGCAGCCAAAAACTTCAAAGCCTTTACCAGCTATCACTGCCTTTATTCTACTTATTCTGTGACCTATTCTTTATTTGGTAAGCAAATCTAAGTAACCAGTGAGTTATCCCCAATTACATCATCACTGGCATGTACTCATCATTTGGAATTCATTAGTATTTATTTATGTATTTAATGTTTGCTTGCTCATATCGTTTCCTGAAAGGAAGACTTCAGGGGCCACGCCTCTCTCATTCTCACTTCATCTGAAATACAGCTTAAAACATAATAGACACTCAACAATATTTTGTTGAATAAAAGAATAATAAAAAATCAAGTTATATGATGCTATGACCATGGCTTGATATTTTTAAGTACCTATTTAGTAATTCTTTCATAACCATGGTGAACCTTTCTTAACATGACCAAGATCATTGATCACAACATGAAATGGACAAGGTTTAAAATACTGCCAGATGGATTATCGTTTGTTTTCAGTCAAACAGTGGCTAATTATGCAGACAGCGATAATTAAGGCTGTTTTGTTTAAAATAGAAAGATAATCTCTCTCACTGACTGCCTTATCCATTGTCAAGTTTCCTTTTTAGATGGGACAAAACATGGTGCAGGTAACATTAATTCCATTTGTATTTGCTTTAAGATCCCACATCTTTTGGTTATAATTTTGTCATTTTTAAAATGCTTTACATATATTAATAATTTTATTTAAATAGCACATCTAATGATGCCTTGGGGATTTACTGCCAATATTGGCACTTGGTCCTAAGCCATAGCTATTCGGGGGAATATGTTCAGTTAAGGGGGGAAATAAGGTTAAAATTAAAAACAGATTTTGTTTATGACTTTGAAAAATTAAATCTACTACATTTTTTAAAGATTGTTTCATCCCGTTGACCATACTGCTTTCAGAGGTTAAATCACCTGCTTAAGCTCTCATAGCTAGTGAGTGACTAACCTGGAGCTGGAACTGAGGACATTGATTAATTGATTAATCATCCACTTTATTTTAGGCCAAGTACCTCAGACTACAGAACACTGCAGACATTTATCGATCACTTATTGAACATCCAGTATATTTTAGGCAAAGTACCGCAGACTACAGAACACTGCAGAAATACCAAAATTGTCTATAGCTATATAAAATAAGGAAAGGTACATTTCAAAGTTTGCTTGTTACTGCTCAAACCACTTATGCATATACCAACTCCCTGAATTTTGCATCTCACTTATTTGAAAACATTTCTTTTCTAATGACTCAATCTTGCTCTACTCCATCTCAGTGACTGATTGCCAGGCAACTGCTCCATTTTCTAAGAAATTTTGTTATATACTTTATATGCACTGTTATACTTAATATTTATGCTAAACCAGATTAGACATTATAAATCCCATTTTTCAGGTAATGAAACAGATTTACAGACTGTAAGATCTATAGCTTACTATAGCTAGTGAGAAGTTGAGCTAAATTTTAATCTATCTCTACAGTTTATGCTTATACCCATCCAGTTACGGATTATTTTTCCTTAATCTTTGTACTTGAATGTTTCCTGATTTTTAACTTCATCCATACTTTTCACTCTGAAATCCATATAAGAATTCTTGGTCTCTATATTTGCACTGTTGTTTTCAATATATGTTTTCAGTTTAATTCCCTGTATGAGGCATTTTTTTCCTCAGTCTATTACTATAGCCTTTGTCCTACAACCAAAGCCTGTGACCAAGCACTGCCAGTGGCAGTTATCCACAAGATATTTTTGGGTGTGCATAGATGAAATATGATTATGGTATTAACATATACAGAAAATAAACTGTAAAGGTGAATGATCAAAACACATAGTTACTTTAACAATACATATAAACACATTTCCACTAACAAAAATAACTGACATGAAGGACCAACACAAAGGAAGGTTACCTTTCTGTCCCATAATAACCCACTGTTAACCATTTTATTGTACTATAATTGATAAAAAAATATCAAAACCATCACTAATCTTCTTTTCCATAATAGATTTCTGAGGTTGTACCTGGTCTTTCTGGACCCTTTAATTAAGATAAATAAGCCCTGGCCAGCCTGTCTCCAATCTGGTCTTTCGCATTACAGACAGTAAGACAGATGGAGTTTCTGTTCTTATATCTATTTTTTTTTTTCAACTCACCCATAGCTTTAGGGTGAATCTCTTAAGGTTTGGTTTTCATGACTTCCTATTTATTTTGATTTACTAATTCTGGTAATAGTTTTGCTGATAATTTTTACTTCCCCTTCTTAAATTTTCTCCCTGGCTTCTGGATAGAGGTCTAAAACTGAACTTTGGGCCTCAAACTTTGGTGTGAAATCTCATCACTCATAGTCCATGCTTTCCTGAGTAGGAGGGGGAAAATGGTTCCTATCAGAATGGTGATATTTGAAGTGTGACTTAAGAATGATTTTCTCTCGGGCGCCTGGGTGGCTGAGTCGGTTGGGCGTCCGACTTCGTCTCAGGTCATGATCTTGCTCACGGTTAGTGTGTTCGAGTCCCGCGTCAGGCTCTGTACTGACAGCTCAGAGCATGGAGCCTGCTTCAGATTCTGTGTCTCCCTCTCTCTCTGCCCCTCCCCCACTCATGCTCTGTCTTTCTCTGTCTCTCAAAAATAAATAAATGTTTAAAAAAAATTTTAAAAAAGAATGATTTTCTCTCACACTTTGAGGGCAATGGAAAGAAGCCTCAGTCCTATAAATAACAAAGAGGAGAGGTTTCTTCATTTTAACAAATTATGAACACAGTGACTGATCAGTAAAACAATTTGCTCTTTCTACTTGTTTTTCCATTAGACTAGTGCTCTGTGTCTTTAAATTTTAATGCATTCCTAAAATAGAATAAAACATTAAATAACTATAACAACAAGAAGCATATACTCACAGACTCCCTATGTATAAATAAATGCAGACTACTGAGTACAACAATATTCTTTTGAATCATCTCTTAAGGCTCCATATTCATCGACCTGAGTAAAACTCCTTTAGAATTCAATCAAGTCTGAAACTTCATATGTTAAAAACAAATAAACAAATAAACATATGGCTTTCATCAATTTAAATTAATCTTGTTTTTACAAATTTTAGTTTCCCATTATTTAGACACGTAAAGTCAAAGACAAACATAAATGTATTCACAATAACCAACCTATGAATAATGAACAGGACAATTTAAATTCCCCTTTTTAGAAAACAGCCAAATAAAACTTCAAACTGAAGACCCAGGTCATATTATTTTAATGACATCTATTTGAGATTTATCTTGAGTATGTCCAGTTTCACACCAAGTGGCTGGATAATTCAACAGCCCACCTGCAGAAGGTTCCTGCGCACATAAAACTCACAGCCAGGACTCATTTCCTACTCACTTTTAGAAGCAATTTAAGCATTGATTTTAATGTTTAAAGGCAGCTTGAGTTCCAGATACCCAGATGCCTAATTTTTATGCTGCATTTTTATAAGAACATGGTCCCATTTATGGGTTCCTGTGAACAAGTTTCAAGTTTGATTTTTGGAGAAACAGACAGACAAAATTTGGGGGCCCAGGTGTATGTGTGTTTTAAATGGTACCCTGTTAGTCTGAATTATCTTCTGGTAAAACTCAGGATTTCATTATTTGTTCAACAATCTGTATATTATAGACACCTGCAACTTTATGTGTGTGTGTGTGTGTGTGTGTGTGTGTGTGTGTGTGTACACATACATACTTAACAGCTAGACTGGTATATTTATCTATAGTAAATGCTAAGCAGAAATATCAAATTTAACTTTACTTTCATCCTCAGACTGTATATTAAGGGGAATATTATAAAAATTACACTAAAAATTTAAGCAGGGACCTCTTTGAAATTGGAAAACAACAACTGAATTCAATTCTAACCTTCTTTCTGCATGAAGGTAATAGAATCTAACTAGAAATCAAAGTTCCCATTCCACTAAATCAACGATTATAATGTATGACTCAACGTTTCAAACTAGACATCACATCACATTACGATGGATGAAGGAAAATTCCCATTCTTCTCATTCAGGGCCTGGAAGACATGAATAGAGACATGCAAATCTTACTATTTTTACTTTAGACAAAAAGATACAGGTTGAGTGAATATCAAATGAATGTCAGAATGAAACAGTAAAACAAAATTCTCATGTTCTGTATCCACTCTTGAGAAGACATCAAAATCTAAATCTTACTTTCTGTGCTATAAAACAGTAGTTTGCTTGGTTTTCGAAATACAAATAATGTAAGCATCAAAAGAAATGCCAACATGTAACACAACAAGGCCTAAAAGACACATTAAAAGATGCTTAACATCACTCGTCATCAGAGATATAGAATCAAAACTACAATGAGATATCACCACACACCTGTCAGAATGACTAAAATAACACAAGAAACAACAGGTGTTGGCACAGATGTGGAGAATAGGAAACCTTCTTGCACTGTTGGTGGGAATGCAAACTGGTGCAGCCACTCTGGAAAACATCATGGAGGTTCCTCAAGAAGTAAAAAATAAAACTACCCTACAATCCAGCAATTGCCCTACTAGGTTTTAACCCAAAGGATACAAAAATACTGATTCAAAGGGACACATGCACCCCGATGTTTACAGCACCATTATCAACAATAGTCAAATTATGGAAAAGAGCCCAAATGCTCGTTGACTGATGAACGGGTAAAGAAGAGATGGTATATAAATGTATATATATTTACTCAGCAATCAAAAAAATAATTCTTGTCATTTGTAATGATGTGGATGGAGATAGAGGGGATTATACTAAATGAAGTAAGTCAGAGGAAGACAAATACTATATGATTTCACTCATATGTGGAATTTAAGAAATAAAACAAATGGACATAGCAGGGGAAAAGAGAGAAGCAAATCATAAGAGACTCTCAGAGAATAAACTGAGGGGTTCTGGTGGGGAGGTGGGGGATAGGTTGAATAGGTGATGGGGATTAAGGAAGGCACTTGTTGTGATGAGCACAGGGTGATGTATGGAAATGTTAAATTACTATATTGTACACCTGAAACTAATATTACATTATATGTCAATTAACTGTAACTTAAAAACAAGCTTAACAAAATAAATAAAACATAATAATAAATAAAAAATAATAGGGCCTTCCTTATTATGGCAGAAATAACTATTAAATGCTAATGCTAGCTGGCCTGAGAGACAGTAGATATGCACTAGGTTATGGCTATTAATTCTACTCCTGGAGCAGTTTTGGGATTTGGGATCCCCAATCTGTATATTCTTAGATAGTTACATTTGATCTAGATATGGAGGATCAAATCTGGGTCCAAACATCTTCTAAATGTAGTGAAACCACTTAATTATATATTAAGTATTATATTTTACAGTAGAAGTAAAGATGCATTCTACATACATAGAAAAACTATGAAAATATGTTTAGAAAGAAAAGGTGTATTTCTATTTATTTATGGAATCAGTTGGTATAACAGCATCTTTAATCCCAACTAGCAGATATCTATTTTTTCTCTGCTTGTCAAGAATTCCAGTGGTCCCTTTCAATTTCAAAGGAATTCTAAAAATAATATCTTAAACTTCTCAACAAGATTATACATAAATCTTATGGCAGTCCTCTTAATTATCCTGCTGATTGCTCTATTCCCACCCTGATCCATTTTGGGATTACCTTGAGATCAGTTTCAATACCTACAATATATTCAGGCTGCCTAATTTCGGGGTTCCAAAGAATGCTCTCTATAGTTCTCTGTAAATGTATCAGAGGAAAAACTGTGTATGGCTCTTCTATTTCTGAAGATGCATTTCTTACATCATATTATATTTAAAAGTATGTGTTATATACTACAAAGAGTTATAATGAAGGAAAAGAGATGAGAATTGTTGATAACATGGAGCTCAGAATATATATATATTTAATATAATATTTAGAATATAATATTTAATATAACTGATAAATGAAAACAATTGAGTATCATATATTATTTTTATGGTATTAGCATTATTATAGTTGCTACAAAGGGAAGTCACATGCAAGATATAATCCCTGCACCAAAGAACTTACAACTGAGTTGAAAAGGAAATAACATATCTCAGTAGACAATTTAAGATAGTAGTTAATATCAAATTCCAAAACGTATATTTCATGCTAAAAGTGTTCAGAAATACTTTACATTTGGTAGCATAATACCACTGGTAGCATAATACCATTGGTTTCATTTATAGGAGTAGTTTACAGGTTTACTAAAGGTGTTATCTTAAAATGTTATTTTCATTCATAGTTATAAATTCAGTTAGGACACACACAGAAGCAGAAATGGGTAGGAGGTAAGATGGCTAAATCAAATAATTATTATAACTGAAGACTGAAAATAAGTGGATTCCAATTGTATCTTGAATGTCAATCTATTTATTTCAACTATTTACTGGGTACATATACAGGGTGACCCCTAAAGTCACAGAGATTAACAAAAACAATGTGACCTAAAAGATTACAGAAAGTTCTTCAGATCAAGACATGAATGGGATTTTTAAAATCTAATTATAAAGCAGATTAGAATGGGGAAGAGGTTTAATAAACATCTACTAAATATTGGATTTCTTACAATGTTTCACATTTTTTTGGGATCCAACATAATTGTATGGTTACCCATCACATACACTTGCTCATTCAAATCTCAGAATCTCACAACAACCCTTTCAATTGGAACAGTCACCACTGCTACCAAGTGTTTTACATATAACCTAGAATCAGAAAATTTAAGTGAGTTGTCACAGTTAAACAGCCAAGACTTAATTATAGACACTGGCTGGGACACATTGTGCTCTTAGAAATAAAAGCCGCAAAACAATCTTAAGATCTTTGAATTATTTTTTTCTCTTTTGTCCACTGTTTCAGAATAAATCAGAATAACAGTAGAGTCTTAAGAAGGAACTCAGCTAATCAACAGTGTAACTTTGAAGGCAAGGACGCTTTTGTATAGTTGCAAAAGGCAGGTGGGAAATGTAGAATATTCTTTCTTCTAGTAAACCTCTGATTACCTCTCAGAATCTACTTACAATGCAAATGAAAAGGGTGCAGAGAATTCTCTCAGCATTATGCTTTACATTTAAACGCATTTCACTTCATTGCCAACACACCAGGTTCACTGTGCATAACAATGAGTGTCATTGGCAATGGATTTTATACATTCTATAACTACAAGCAATAAGTCAAATCCTTTTAAAGCCTATGAAAAATTAATGTTTAACAAAAGAAGCATAGTAATTCTGTTATTCATTCCTGCATTAGGTTCATTTGTTCTACTTTGTTATTTCAATCTGGTAAACAGTTTCTTCATGCTTTTGCACTTATCTACCGTATTATGAGTTTATTTTGTCTTCTTAATTTAAAATTGAACAGTGTGACATCCTCTTTAGTTCTGATACAGCGTTGCACAATTTTTCAGTTACCTTGCTTATTTCCTAATCAAGTAACACTGTTACTGGACACTGTTATTTAACATTTGATCCAGCCAGTGAGAAACCAAAATATGAATACTTTATAGGTAGTTGCATAGAAAGTAGATTTGGGGAAACATGTGAGGGAGGCAGAATAAAGACATTGTGTATGCCAACAGTATGTCCTTCACATATTTCTCATGTCAAAGTTGAGGGCCCTAGCCCATCCTATACTATATTTACCCATGATTCTGGGCTGGATTTACATGCATGCCCATTCAATGGGCACTTTCTACATATTGCTCACAATTGTTTAATAAATTTTAAGTAACACCAATATGCAATTTTTATTCAAGATGCCAAAAAATATTTATGTTCTTTAAGCCAAAATAGATACTTCCAGGCATCTAAGTCATAGAAATATTCTTAACTATAAGGAGAAAAGTATGCCCAATATTTATCTCAAAATTATTTATACAAAATATTGGAAAGAATGTCAATGTCCAATAGCAGCCAAATGTCAAGTACATCATGAAACATCTAAAATGATGTGAATAAGAAATATTCAATCACATAGGAATCTAGTCTAGTGGTTGAGTACAGGTCTGACTGGACTTTCTGGGTTCTCCTACAAACTGCTTTCACAAAATATCTCCCACAAACCACTAATGTGTGATCTTGAGCAAGTTATTCTGTGACACTTTTTTCTCAGCCCTTAAACGACAAGTGTAACTGCCTCATAGATTATTGTGAACATAATGAATGCACGTTAAGGTCTTTGAACAGTGCTTAGGAAGTAATGAATGCTCAAAACAGATGAGCTATTATGAATAGTTTATAACTGTAATGTAATTAATATTAATGATTTGAAATAATAAAACAATTGAAATAATTACAATTGAGATTGTCAGTGATTGTTTTATTTAAATTTTTTTTGGGGGGGCGCCTGGGTGGCTCAGTCGGTTGAGCGTCTGGCTTCGGTTCAGGTCATGATCTTGTGGTTCGTGAGTTCGAGCCCGGCGTCAGGCTCTGTGCTGACAGCTCAGAGCCTGGAGTCTGCTTCAGATTCTGTGTCTCCCTCTCTCTCTGTCCCTTCCCCATTCATGCTCTGTCTCTCTCTGTCTCGAGGGGCAGAGAGAGGAGGAGACACAGAATCTGAAGCAGACTCCAGGCTCTGAGCTGTCAGCACAGAGCCCGATGCGGGGCTCGAACTCACGAACTGCAAGATCATGACCTGAACCGAAGTTGGACGCTCAACCGACTGAGCCACCCAGGCGCCCCAGTGATTGTTTTATTTAAAATTGGTTACCTTCATACTTTTTTTATTTTTTTAGTATTTTTATAAATAAACCAGTATTTTATAATAAAACTTAAAAATGTGAAAATACACTTAACAATTACACTAAATGACAAAAGCCAACCCCATCACAGCCTGTCAACTAACCACTGATTCCTGGATTCTTTTGTATATAAAAATTTTGGAAGCAGGACTTTGGAAGCAGACTTCCTACAGGACTTTTTTAGCCAAGATTCACTGGGTCATACTGTGGTTTAAAGAACCAAAAAACAAAAAGCACTATCTCAAACTAAGGGAGAAAACACTGTACTCATCCTAGTTTCTCAGGAACCCAGAATGATGGAGCAACCACCATCTCAAAGTTCCATTAATGTACAAGAAAAAGGAGTTAGAGACAACCTTGTGCTGGCAATTAAATCATTTGGCTTGGATGTGTCACACTCCCTCTAACAACTCATTGGTCAGATCGAGGCACAATGCGAGAGCCTTGATGTGGCAGAAAGATTTTCCCTTCTTTCACAAAAGCATGTTAAAGATTAGAAAGTTAAGGATTGTGTCTAGCAGTCTAAGATTTAAATGCCAATTGGCTAGAGATTCTATCATAAGAATACTAGTTATACCCACCAAAATGATGGGCTCAGGGCACCTGGATCGTTCAGTTGAGCAGCTCAGGTCACGATCCTAGATTGTGGGATGGAGCCTCACATTGGACTATGTGCTGAGCGTGAAGCTACTTAAGATTCTCTCTGTATCTTCCTCTGCCTCTCTCCCCCATGCTCTTGCACTCTCTCAATAGAAAAAAATATGTAAAAAATTTTTAATGTTTATTTTTTTGAGAGACACAGAACACGAGCTGGGGAGGGGCAGAAGGAGAGGAAGACAGAATCCAAAGCAGGCTCCAGGCTCTGAGCTGTCAGCACAGAGCCCAATGCAGAGCTTGAACCAACAAGCTGCGAGATCATGACCTGAGCCAAAGTCAGATGCTTAACTGACAGAGCCATCCAGGTGCCCATCAAAAAAAAAAAAAAATTAATTCCCTCTCCCTCTGTTCCTCTCCCCAGTTTGTGCTTTCTCTCCCTGTCTCTCTCTCTCTCTCTAAGGGGAAAAAAAAAAAAAAAAATATATATATATATATATATATATATATATATATATATATAGGCTCAATAAAACTTAACCAAAAAAATAAAGAAGGTCAAATGATTGAAAAGAGGCTGGTGAACTTCAGATTTAATTAAGAGGACAAAGAGAAATTTTTCAATATGCCACCAGGCTCTATACTTCTGAGTTTAACTGCAAATGTCAAAAGTCAAGGAGGGAAAATAGCAAAAGAAAAAAATTAATAACACAAAAGTAGATGAAGTAATAAGTACAATACAAGGTAAAAGTAGCACAAATCTACCAGAAAGCGAGTATTTCTGTCTCAGAGCTATCTTAAAAGGTCCAGGAACAATGTCCTCTTTCTCCAAGTGCCAGAAAAGTTCATGTTTGTATTTCATGTCTATATTAGTAGAATTAGTTATTTGGTATTCCTGGGCATGGTCCCAGCCTTCTGTAACTACCTAGTCAGTACCGGAAAATACAATTACCTGTTGCCCTTACTTTCTCATTTGTAAACTTACTTTAT
Source organism: Herpailurus yagouaroundi (assembly GCF_014898765.1). Classification (NCBI taxonomy): domain Eukaryota; kingdom Metazoa; phylum Chordata; class Mammalia; order Carnivora; family Felidae; genus Herpailurus; species Herpailurus yagouaroundi. The sequence continues at coordinate 35,575,973 of NW_024412413.1, forward strand.
TGGGTTGAATAACATAAAATTCCTTTGAATTTGATAATTTTAAACAAAAGGTTTAGATTAAAATCAGTTCTCTATTCCCTTCTACCTGTCCAATAAGTCTGAGTTAATTATTTCTTTCTACTTCCTATCTTCATCCAGTTTCCTATAATCTGCAGTCTCATGGTTTTTCTCCTATATTTCTAGGGGCTCCTTCTCAATCTTCTGCTTACCTGCAAACTCTAAAAGTTGAAGCACCCAAAGTTTCTCTTTAAATTTCTTTTTTATCTTCATTCTAATGTCCACCAAACCTTTGGTGAACTCATAAATGGGTTTAAATACTCTGATAACTCCAAAATTGGTACTTGAGCCCACAGTTCTCTGCTCCTCTAGCTTATGTAACTAACAGCTACTTGGCATCTCCCCTTGAATGTCTAATAAGATTATCAAATCAACATATCAAAAACTGAGCTCCTGATCACCCCCTATCACCTACGATACACATACACCTTGTAAACCTATTTCTCCATCTCTGCTAAAGACAATTTTTTTTTCCAAGTCAGAGACAACATGAAGCACAATAGGTTATTTGGTAAGCCAAAAAAATCTTTGCTTTCCAGGTAGATTACTCAAAAGGTTAAACATACAAACAAAAACCTTTTACAATCTCTAGTCAAGAGCAGACCAAAACTCCAAGAACACTTTGTCCTTTTAATAGACATAAAATCAAATTCTTATTTTGTACCAGTATACTTCTGATATTAAAAATTCATTCTTTTGGGGCGCCTGGGTGGCGCAGTCGGTTAAGCGTCCGACTTCAGCCAGGTCACGATCTCGCGGTCCATGAGTTCGAGCCCCGCGTCAGGCTCTGGGCTGATGGCTCAGAGCCTGGAGCCTGTTTCTGATTCTGTGTCTCCCTCTCTCTCTGCCCCTCCCCCGTTCATGCTCTGTCTCTCTCTGTCCCAAAAATAAATAAACGTTGAAAAAAAAAAAAACCAAAAAACTCTTTTAAAAAAAAATTCATTCTTTTAAAAATTTAATAAATTCATTTTAATCTAGGCCAGCTTGACTATACATAAAATTCCATCCCAAGGTTCCTTTTCCACAAACCTTCTACAATCTTTTTTGTTGTTGTTTCTTTATTTTGAGAGAGAGAGAGAGAGAGAGAGAGAGAGAGAGAGAGAGAACACTCAAATAGGGAAGGGGCAGAGAGAGAGAGAGGGAGAGACAGAATACCAAGTAGGCTCAGTGCTGTCAACATAGAGCCCAACACAGGGCTCAAACTCACTAACTGAGAGATCATGACCTGAGCCAAAATCAAGATTTGGACACTCAACTGAGCCACCCAGGTGCCCCCTACAACTTTTTTATATGCATTCAGATTTTGTCTTTTTTGTTTTTCCCTGTCTTTAACTTTTTTTTTTTTAATTTTTGTTGTTGCCGTTGTTTTCATTTTCCTTTTTCACATTCTGGAACAATTAGTGTATCCTTGCCTATTTTTCATACACAGTTGTTTCCTCTCATGCTTATTAATTCTAAGTAGTTTAAGTACATATATTGATAAGAATGCTTATTCCTAGTGAAAACTAGAAGTAAGAAATTGTGGACTATTACACTAGCATTCTGTGGATTGGCAAATTTATAAATATATTTTATAAATTCTAGAAGTATATTCTCCCTTAGTAAATTTTTCAGTGTGGCACAAAACGTGTTTACTAACAGATCCAAATATTTCTAGTCCCTCTGTAAATGCAATGCAAAAGTGGATAAGCCTATATTCAGTAATTCACATTTAAATATTTCATCTTATTTGGGAAGAATGTAGATATTCAATGAATATCATTGAACTTATATCAATATAACTTTAAGGTTTTAAGTTACCAAAAGACTTAGAAACTATTTTAAGTGCATATAATAAAGTATACTTATTGTTGAAAGTTCATTTATAAACTTTCACTTTCATCTGTATGTGTTCTTCATAATTATGTTTAGATTATTATGAAAATTTCATGAGACTAAATAGCTTAACCATAATCTAAAACTCCCTTTCTTGCTGACAAATTCTGTAACAGAGATAACATGAGCTTATTTGACTCATAATAAACCTAAGTAAAATAGAAGTATTATACTTAATGCTGATAAATCTAAAGACATGTCTGTCTTAACTAAACCAATAAACTTAAATCAGCTTGTATTTACCAAATATTATCCAAGATAATGTGAACTTGAAAAACATTTGGGTTAGTTTCTATATTTTCTATGCAAATACTTGATTTATATAAATGTCTTTAAGCCAGTTAAATAGAACTCTTTAAAAATTAATTTTGGCAATACCCCCAAGGTAGGGGAAAAAGGAACATTACTATAATATACACACAATCATACACAGACCTATAGACAGACACAGAAATCTTAGAGCTTTTAAAATTTTACTCATTGGCTCTGCAAATGTAAAACTCACTAATTTATAATAGGACTTTAGGATACAAATTGTGGTTCTAAGCCCTAGACTGGAACTAGAGACTAACCAGGCTAAGTACTGGTGCAGTATGATGGCACAGGGTTTAGCATAAGCAACTCCATTTTGGGTTTGTTGTCTTTTTTTACACTGACCTCTTAACTGTTCTATGCTTTAGGCAATTTGCACTTGTTCTTTCCTCATATATTTGCATGACTTACTTCCTTTTCACCTTCAGGTCATTAATAAAATTCGCTTTCTCAATGAAATCTTTTCTGACTGCTGTATTTAATTTTGTAAAAACTTTACTACCTTCTATGCAACTCCCTACCCTCCTTCCAAAATCCCTTTTATTTTTTTTTTCTTTATGACATATCACCATTTCCCATACCATTAACTATTTACTTTGGTGTTTGCCTGATTTTCCTATTAAATGAAAGCTCCTATGAGCAATAATTCTTTTTTTTTCTGGTTTGTTCACTGTCGTAAATTCACTGCCTAGAAAATATTGGTATATACTACATTTTTGTGATGATTGACTGAATTATTTCTACTCAATAGTAATATTTTGAAGAATGATGGGAGTATAATTTAAATCTTATTTATAATTTTATATTTTATTTTAATATGTTTATGAATATTTTAGCTGCTTCCATAGTATTTTAATTTACAAAGTATAGTTAACTCTACCCATGGGAAGGTTTTCATGTTAAATCAGCTTGCTATTAATTTAGGAATGCCTAAAAGTCCTCTGATTTGATACTCTTAAAACCAAAACTATAATAACAGAAAAAAAAACACATAGCTAAAATACATACTTCTTACTTCTTCTTGTATCACTGAAAAACTTAAGTTTTTCTGCAGTACAGGACACTGAGTAAATGTTGATCAAATATTATGTTGTTTCACACAAATATTGGATTCAAATCCAGAGATACTTCAATCTACTTATAAGTTAGGTTCAAAAATGAATATGCATGGCACATATGGTCACAATTCCTTTCATAATTTTATAAATTACTCTTAAAGAATAAAAAAAATCTAACTGTTGAGTGATATTTTATATAAACATATAAGCTAACTGGTACTATTTAGCAGAATACATTAATACATTCTAAGAATTTAAAAATATATATAAGCAAGTGATTATATATAGTTGAATAGAGTTAAAGGAACATATGTTGGAATTCCACTGTTCAGATATAGGATATTTATAAACTAGAATATTTGGATTATTTCCTAGAAATTTTAGAAATGATTCAGATCTCTGGATATGATTCAAAGGAATGATATAAAACTTGGTAAAGTTAAGGCTAAAATCAACAACATAAAAACAACAGGTGTTGGAGAGGATGTGGAGAAAGCGGAACCCTCTTGCACTGTTGCTGGGAATGCAAAATGGTGCAGCCACTCTGGAAAACAGTGTGGAAGTTCCTCCAAGATAAAAATAGAATATCCTATGACCCAGCAATTACATGATGAGGTATTTACCCAAAGAATACAAAATTACTGATTTGAAGAGCACATGCACACCAATGTTTATAGCAGCATTATCAATAATAGCCAAAGTATAGAAAGAGCCTAAATATCCATTGACTGGTGAATGGATAAAAAAGATGTGGTATATATATATACAATGCGTATATATACTATACTCAGTCATCAAAAGGAATGAAATCTTGAGGTGCCTGGGTAGTTCAGTTGGTTAAGCATCTGACTCGGTTTTGGCTCAGGTCATGATCTTACTGTTTGTGTTTGAGCCCCACGCCTGTCTCTGCACTGACAGTACAGAGCCTGCTCAGAATTCTGTCTCTCTCCCTTTCTCTCTACCCCTCTCCCCCCCCCAAATAAATAAATAATCTATTAAAAAAAGAATGAGGGGCAACTGGGTGGCTCAGTTAGTTAAGCATCCAGCTCTTGGTTTCAGCTCAGGTCATGATCTCAGGGTTCATGAGTTTGAGCCCCACATGGGTCTCTGTGCTGACATTGTAGAGCCACTTGGGATCCTCCTTGGGATCCTTGGGATATCTATTTTGTACTTAGTAACATAACTTTGTGTGTAAAATTGAAAAGTGAACATAGTTTATTATTTCATAGGAGAATTCTCCATTATAAATTGACGATATACAAAGCCAATAATACAATTTCAGACAACAATAAGAAGTTGAGTTCCTGAGATGAAAAAACTCTCTCTGTCCTTCCCCTGCTCACTCTCTCTAAATTAATTAATTAAATAAAAAAAATAAAAACATGAAATCTTGCCATTTGCAACATCGATGGAGCTAGAGTATATTATGCTAAGTGAATTAAGTGAGTCAGAGGAAGACAAACACCATATGATTTCACTCATATGTGGAATTTAAGAAACAAAACAGATGAACATAGGAGAAGGGGTTAAAAAAAAGAGAGGTAGGCAAACCATAAGAGACTCTTAACTATAGAAAACTGAGGGTTGATGGAGGGAGGTGATCATTGGATAGGCTAAATGGGTGATGGGTATTAAGGAAGGCATTTTTGATAAGCACTGTGTTTTATGTAAGTGATGAATCATTAATTCTACTCCTGAAACCAATATTACTCTATATGTTAACCAGAATTTAAATAAAAGCTTGAAACAAAAACAAAGTAAATAAATAATAAAAAATTGCCTGATTCAGCAAAAAAAAGAACTAAAAAAATAAAACTTAACAAAGTTAAATAATAAAATGTAAACTTCTACTAAATAAGCATATATTGAAATGATGGAAAAAGGTTAGTAATCTATTTTATGGACATAATGATTTAAAAATCTTTCTAATAAAACTGTATGATGGTTTATCATTTTTATCACCAAATTCTTACAGTTGACCACCAAATTTGATTTTGTTGTGGCTCATCACATTAATATTTATTTATATGCAGTATTCTCACAGATTTCTTTTAATAAGTGATACGATCTTCAACAGAGACAAAAACATAAATTTCATATTTGATATTAAAGTTGTTTAATATAACTAAAGTTTCATTGAGGCTAGTTTAGTAGGTAGCTGTTTAATATGTTTAAAGAGTTACTTAAATAAGTTTATATATTTTAAGGTATTTGTTCTGGCTAAAATTAATTTAAAAAGCTGTATTTTAAAAGGTTGTAAAATTAGACACTGAAAACAGAGGTTCTTATTTCACTATGTAATGCTGTTAAACTTTTAAAAGCAGAATTACCATGTGAGTAGCCAAGTTCCTTTAGAACGTATTAATCTGAAAAACCACATAAACTGTACACTTGCAACCTGGCACCTTAGAGTATCTTTCCCAATCCAAACACTGTTCCCCAAATAGTGTTTCATAGAGATTTAAAAACTCATAAAGATTTTCAAACTCAGTTGGTGGTCCCTGCATCTTTCAATGGTCCCATTTCCTTGTACATTAAAATTGCAGCTAAGGTAATTCACGCAGAGAAGACTAAGTTATAAATATATGTTAAGACCTCACAATATGTCAGATACTATGCTACGAGCACTATATACATTATCAGTTTTAATCTTTACAAAAATCCTTAGAGATAGTAAGTTTATTCCAGTTATAATGATGACTCAATTAGAGACCTCTCACCTAAACACAGGCTTCCAGAAAGAGCCTCAATTTCTGATTAGGTTACTACTTTCAGTGTCTGCCATTAGGAATAATAACAGCAAAAGTGATTCAGTGCCAGGCACTGGGCAATATGGTTTACACACTTTATGTTATTTATTTATCCCAATAACCTCAAAAGATAAGTGCTATTATATTCTCCTTTTATAGAGAATGAAGCTAAAGCTCATGAAGATTATGTAAATTTCCCAAGTTTACACAGTTAGAAAATGGAAGTGTGAGAGCGCCTTTCAGCTCTCTCAAACCAAAATTGCAATCAGTGGGTCTGCCTCCCTTCAAAGTTGTAGTGCTTAATGGCTAACTCAAAAGATTCCAACCACATCCAGGAAAACTACAGGAAAACTGTAGGAAACTACAGGAAAAAAACAGTCCAGTACTTCTACTGCTGTGTGACTGCTTTCTTCATATGAAATAGGAATAGGAAGAAATCATTCCTCAAAACACTGTTGTGGGGTTTAAATGAGAAATTCATTCAATGCACTTAGCACACCATCACTGAGGAACCCCCACCTTACTCCCTCCACCAACAGAGGAGTAATAAAAACTCTTTCCTCATCATGGTGAAACATAAAGTCAAACTTACTGTCAAGCTTTGCCACAGATTTGTCCCTAAAAAGACTGGGCTTAGAGTTAGATAACTGGTTAAAAGGCATAAACGCTTTGGGACCACAACATAGAAAATAATAAAACCACAGAACACCCAGAATGTAAGTCAACTCATACTGACAAAAATACCAACCATTTGGCTTTAGAATTTCATTAGAAACTTTACCAGAGTATGTATCTCAAGTAACAACTCAACTGTATTTTATAATTAGGATATCTATTTTGTATTTAGTAACATAACTTTGTGTGTAAAATTGAAAAGTGAACTTGGTTTATTAATTCATAGGAGAATTCTCAATTATAAATTGACTATACAAAGCCAATAATACAATTTCAGACAACAATAAGGAGTTGAGTTCCTGAGATGAAAAAACTTATTATTTATTCATAGTCCACCATGTTCCAAAAATACCTAACTCATAATCCTTCTTAAAACTATGTAAAACCAAGCAAAATGACATTAATTATAAATGCTTATGAAAACAGAAACTTAAAATATTTCAAATAACTGTACATATTTGATACCATACTTCTTTGGCTAAGGGATTAATTAAAATTTTACTGAGAACTAACCCCTCTGTTTTGCAACAGTTGTCACAGACTATTTATCATGCTATTTTGGCGAAGTTGTTTTTTATTCTCAAAACAAATAACAAAACAAACACCTGTCTGCTTTTTTATTTGATAAGCACTATCCATTTTGTTTTCTTTGTTTTTTTTTACAGCTCAAAATACATTTTCATGGCAATGGAAATGTTAATGAAAACTCAATAAATATTTATTGAGTTCCTACTAGAGCAAGATGTGTTGCCAGGTCCTGAGGGGAACAGAAAGGTAAATAAGATTTGCTTTGTGACTTCTAAGATTTTACCATATCATCTGTCTGAAATGTAGGCTACATGATGAGACAGAATGGAAAATTAGATTGGAAGGAAAACTAGGGCCAGATCAGGATAATTCTTCCATTAAGAAGAATTGATTAAGATTTTGAATTTAACTATATCATCAGGAGATTTAGCATCAGATAGACCTGGTTTGAATCTGCATACTTCTATCTGGTTAGCAGTGAGATACTAATACAGCCACTATAGGATACTCTCAGATATGTTATTTTAAGCTTTAGCTCAAAATAGGGACAGTACTGACTTCTTTTCAGTTATTTGTGGCCATTCTTCTCCCACTTTCCCTTCAAACTTCCCATATTTCTAAAATGTGATATCCCTTAATTTATTCACTCCATTAACTCCTACCCTTTTAGATGTTAACTAACACTTAAATACTCAGAAAATTTATCCATGACATTATATCCATGATGGATCAGTTTCCTTTTTAAAAGCTTACAGTACTCTGTTCCCTTACTTGAAATTATGTTTCTATAATTTATTATATAACAGAATCTGTAATCACTGGGGACAGGGGGTGGTTACTAAGGTGATTTTCTTTTGGTCTACCATGCATTCTTTTTCCTTCCTTCCTTCCTCCTTTTTGTCCTTCCTTGTTCCCTCCCACCCTTCCCTTCAAGGTCAGGCATGATGAAAAGTGTTTGTTACTAAAAAGACCCATCACCCAATTAATATGGTTAAAGATCATAAGATGACAAGTTAACAAGTGACAAGTTAAGAACTGTTTGTACTAGTTAAGTTTATTACATATACAATTTAGTCCATTCAAGATGTATTTATTGCATTCCTATTTTGTGCCTAATTCTGTGAGAAAACAAAATGATATAATCTTCAAGGTTTTCTTGGCAATAAGTACATACATATATAATAAATGAGAAATACAAAGGAATATATAATCAAATAACCATACATGTCTGCATTATGTTCCTAGCATATTGTCAGCACTCAACAAATATCTGTTCAATCGGCTGATGAATCCAACTGACTAATAACATAAACTCAGATGGGGAAAAAAATCAATATGGACTAGAATACTTGGAACGTTATCACGGGAAAATGACTTTTCAGTGAGATCTGGAGATGGGGGTAAAATTTAGCTGAGTAGCTTATCATTCATTTTCAGTGCTTAGAGTAGTAACTGCACATAATAGATACACAAAAAATATTTAGAAAAAAAACAGAATTGCCAGTACTCGAAGCCCTAATAGAAATGTATTTTAACATAGTTTAGATTTTAAAATCTATGTTGAAAAATTAAGTCCATGAGAAATACATTTCTAGTGAAAAGAAAACAATTAAGACATAATCAGATTTAAGATTTCAGGTATAAATTGCAAAATGCTAATCAGTATTAAAATAGACTAATTCTGTGAAAGCTCTTCAGAAAGAATATTAACAAACCAATACTATATCAGGTAAAATATAAACATTAGGAAGCTCATGGTATAATGAAACCTACCAGGGAGACAATATTTTACTTGAAAATGCAAATTACTGAGATAACTTTCTTAAACTAAAATAACATAAAATAACAATAGAATAATATTTTGTTTATAAAAAGTAATTGCTTCCAGGTCTCCAAATGTATAATCATGACCTGCACATTATAATTTTCAAACACCACAAATTAGATAAGTAAATCTCCCGGTCTCTGGCATGAGAGACCTTAGATTTAAAATACAGCTTTTAGATTGTCTCTATATAGGAGTAAAAATGAGAACAATATTTTAAAAATTGAACCATCAAAAATGTTTTTTCTCCTTATTTTCCTCCTCTGAATTGTTAGAGAACATTTTGTTTCATTTGAATAACATCTGAAAAGAAAACATGCCAAAAGAAACTAAACTAGTAGTAGAGTTTAATCCTGAATCCGCATTTTAGATTTAAAATCAACAAAGAAATATAATAATTTATTATTTGATTTAAATTTATAAACACTTGGGAAGCATCTAAAACGTTCTGAGGAGAAAGTAAGGTGAGGAAATAAAATTATTTTCTGTGATTACCAATCACAAAGTCTTCTATGTTTATCATTCAAACAAGTTCCCCCCCCCCTTTGTTTTGTTTGTTTTGTTTTTTTAAATACATTGAATTGCATATTGGTCAAGAAAGGGAAAAAAACTGATAATTTTTTCTATACCAGCTTACACTATCAGTATTAGCTGTCCTTTAATGTTTATCTATTTCTGAGACAACACACACACACACACACACAGAGAGAGAGAGAGAGAGAGAGAGAGAGGGAGGGAGGGAGAGAGGGAAGGAAGGAGGGTGGGAGAGAGAGGCAGAGAGAGAGAGGGAGAGAAGAGTGGGGGAGGGGCAGAGAGAGAGGCAGACAGAGAATCCCAAGCAGGCTCCCCTGTCAGCTCACAGGCCAACATGGGGCTTGAACCCAGGAACAGTGAGATCATGACCTGAGCCAAAACCAAGAGAGGAAGCTTAATCGACTGAGCCACCCAGATGCCCCAGGTGTCTTTTAAAAACACTATTTTCTGGCACAAAAACAGACACTCAGATCAATGGAACAGAATAGAGAACCCAGAAATGGACCCACAAATGTATGGCCAACTAATCTTTGACAAAGCAGGAAAGAATATCCAATGGAATAAAGACAGTCTCTTCAGCAAGCGGTGCTGGGAAAACTGGACAGCGACCTGCAGAAGAATGAACCTGGACCACTTTCTTACACCATACACAAAAATAAGCTCAAAATGGATGAAAGACTAAAAGTAAGACAGGAAGCCATCAAAATTCTTAAGGAGAAAGCAGGCCAAAACGTCTTTGATCGTAGCCACAGCAACTTCTTACTCATCACAGCTTTGGAGGCAAGGGAAACAAAAGCCAAAAGGAACTATTGGACCCTCATCAAAATAAAAAGCTTCTGCACAGCAAAGGAAATAATTAGCAAAACTAAAAGACAACCAATGGAATGGGAGAAGATATTTGCAAACAACATATCAGATAAAGGGTAAGTATCCAAAATCTATAAAGAACTTATCAAACTCAACACCCAAAAAACAAATAATGCAGTGAAGAAATGGGCCAAAGACATGAATAGACACTTCTCCAAAGAAGACATCCAGATGGCCAACCAACACATGAAAACATGCTCAACATCACTCATCATCAGGAAAATACAAATCAAAACAACAATGAGATACCACCTTATACCTGTCAGAATGGCTAACATTAACAACTCAGGCAACAACAGATGTTGGCGAGGATGCGGAGAAATCTCTTTTGCATCTCTTTTGCATTGCTGGTGGGAATGCAATCTGGTGCAGCCACTCTGGAAAACAGTGTGGAGGTTCCTAAAAATAGAATTACCCTACGACCCAGCAATTGCGCTAGTAAGTATTTATCCAAGGGATACAGGTATGCTGTTTCAAAGGGGCACATGCACCCCAGTGTTTATAGCAGCACTATCAACAATAGCCAAAGTATGGAAAGAGCCCAAATGACCATCGATGAATGAATAGATAAAGAAGATGTGGTATATATATATATACAATAGAGTATTACTCGGCAATCAAGAAGAATGAAATCTTACATTTGCAACTATATGGATGGAACTAGAGGGCATTATGCTAAGCGAAATTAGTCAGAGAAATAAAATATCATATGACTTCACTCATATGAGGACTTTAAGATACAAAACAGATGAACATAAGGGAAGGGAAGCAAAAATAATATAAAAAGAGGGAGGGGGACAAAACATAAGAGACTCTTAAATATGGAGAACAAACAGAGGGTTACTGGAGGGGTTGTAGTTGGGGGGATGGGCTAAATGGGTAAGGGAAATTAAGGAATCAACTCCTGAAATCATTGTTGGCACTATACAGAAACTAATTTGGATGTAAATTAAAAAATTAAAAAAAAACCACTATTTTTCAAGTCCATGAAGTAAATCTCTTAAAATCAAGAAATCTAATTTGCCAGATTACAGGTGAAACATTTATCTGTGTATTTATTTCCCAGTCTCTGGAATATTAAGGGGCATAAATAAATTTTAATCATAACATTAATTCCACAAATATTCAATCTTTGGTATATACTATAATAAAGATCAAATTATCTGTAGGACTCAATTTATTCATGTGTCCTTAGCTTATAAATTATAATCAAGGATTGAATGTTCTTAAATTTACTATGGAATATTTTACATAAAAGCTATTTTTTTAATTTGTTTTGACAGGTGACAGGTAAGTTGAATATTAAAGTGATTTTAATGTGATGATGTGACTCTTTAATTGCTTTTAAATCACTGCAAACTTATTCTGGTTGGCTAATTTATAATCAACTACTTTTTGTCTACTTATCTTGTCACCTGACATCTTCCAGCCTCCATAAATTTAGCTTGCTCCCTTCTTATACCATCACCTTCTGTGCCACTGGCTTTCTCCTCAGTTTTCTCCTTCTCCTCCAACATTCTGATGGTGAAAAGTGCATGATAACCCACGCTACATGAATTCCCAGCTAATATAAAAGAATCAGATGTGCATAAACAAAGAGGAGCTGGCCAACAAGCCTACTTCTTTCCTAGACTCCTTCCTTAATTCTATTTTTAATGTTCTCTTGTGGAATTCTTCTAGACTTTTCTTTTAAATCATCTATAACCAGTTCTGGCAAGATTAGATACCAGATCAGCTTACTTATACTTTTGGCTGCTATTTTTCCATTTGCTTTTCTGCCACTTCATGAGCCAGTTTAAAATATTTTTTCTTCAGGTAAAAAAGAGCTCTAAAATAACTATTGAGGTCCATTTCACTTTGCTCCTATAGTTTGGTTCTTGGTTTTCTACATGAGGAAGCACTCCCTGCTTTATCTCAAAAATTCCCTGAACTTTGTGTTAATTTAACTTAGACTTAAAATCACTTTGTTCCTACCCCAGTCCCCCATTTTGGAGGTCTCTCCAAATAGCTATCTTTTCTGAAAGTTGCCATTAACTGGAACCATTGCCTCTGGACTATTAATTTACTGTAGCTCAATGACTATGCAATCTGATAGATTTCAGCATTCATCTTTCAGCATCCATGTGCCATATCTATCACTTCTCTTTCTCTGTAACAACTTTATTGAGACAGAACTCATATACTACAAATTCATCCATTTAAATATACAGTTCAGGGGCGCCTGGGTGGCGCAGTCGGTTAAGCGTCCGACTTCAGCCAGGTCACGATCTCGCGGTCCGTGAGTTCGAGCCCCGCGTCGGGCTCTGGGCTGATGGCTCAGAGCCTGGAGCCTGTTTCCGAATCTGTGTCTCCCTCTCTCTCTGCCCCTCCCCCGTTCATGCTCTGTCTCTCTCTGTCCCAAAAATAAATAAAAAACGTTGAAAATAAATTAAAAAATAAATAAATAAATAAAAATAAATAAATATACAGTTCAGTTGTTGGAGTTATTTTCAGAGTTGTACACTCATTACCACTTAATCTTAGAATAGTTTTATTACTGAAAAAGAAACTCTCGATCTTCCCATCTCCCATGTCCTCTCCTCCCAGCCATAGGCAAACACTAATCTGTATAGATTTGTCTTTTTAGGTTACCTATTCTGGACATACATCTTGCTTTTTTCATGGAACAGCCCACCCCAGAAATCTCTTCATGGCAGTGTATTGATCTTCCTCAATTCGTACAGATACAGAGCCCTCCATTGTGTGAATGAATCCTGGCTTATTCAACCAGTCCCTACTGATTGTGAAAGAGTAGAAATGGGATAAATGTCTGTTACAAAGAGTTCCACTGAACAGCTTTGCATATAACATCATTTGGTTTTTTTGCCATTACATCTATGGAATCTATTCTTAGAAGTGGGGTGCTGAGTCAAAGGGTAAATACAAATGTAATGTTGCTAGCTGTTGCTAAATTCCCCTCAACCAGGTTTGTGCTATTTTGCATTCTCATAAGCAGAATATGAGGGCACCTGTTTCCCCACAAGCCTTGCAAACCGACCATGCTGTAAATCTTGGATTTTTGTCAGTCTATAAAAATAATAACAGTATAATTTTTAGGTGTATTTATCTAATAGAAAATTAACGATTTTAAAGTGTACAATTCAGTGGTATTTAGTCCATTTACAATATTGTACAACCACTGGGTCCTTGAACTTTCATATTTTTACCGTCCTAAAGGAAACCTCTGCACTCATTCATCCTTCATTCCCTCTCCTTAGCCCTTCTATTTAGGCCATTGGTCTATTTTGACCTGTATATGTTTTTTTGTAGATGTTTTTGTATATGTTGCGAAATAAGGGTACAACTTTATTTTATTGCCTGTGGATATCCAGTCATCCCATTATCCTTTACTGAAGAGATTATTCTTTCGCCATTGAATGGTCTTGGCAACTTGTTCAGAATCATAGGATTATAGATGCAGTTTATTTCAGGACTCCCAATTCTACTCCATCAGTTTTAATATCTATCATTATGTCAGTATTACACTGTATTTATTACAGTAACTTTTTAGCAAATTTTGAAATCGAGAATTGTGAGATTTCCAGGGCCCTAGGTGGCTCAGTCAGTTAAGCATCAGACTCTTGATTTCAGCTCAGGTCATGACCCCATGGTGGTGGGAAGGAGACCCAGGTTGAGCCCTGCAGTGAGCATGGAGCCTGCGTAAGATTCTCTCTCTCTCCCCCTCTGCCGCTCTACCCCACTTCTATACTCTGTCTCTTAAAATAAAAAAAATTAATTTAAAAATTAGTAAATAAATAAAGGCAAGAACTAAATTGTATTTTCAGAAAACAAGATTCTTCACATAGATAATCCTAAAGAAACTACAAAAATGACTAGAATAAAACAATTTAGCAAGATCTCAGGATAGTAGTTTAACTTCTAAATAATTTTCATATGCTAGCATCACAACCCTGGAAATTATAATTTTAAAATTCCACTAACAGTGTGGGACACAAAAAATTCTTAGAAATATATTTAATAAGGGTGCCCGTGGTCAGTTGGTTAGGTGTCTGACTCTTGATTTCAGCTCAGGTCATGATCTCACGGTTCCTGAGTTTGAGCTCCATGTCGGGCTCTGCACTAAGAGTGGGATACTCTCTCTCTCTCATTCTCTCTCTCTCATTCTCTCTCTCTCTCTCTCTCTCTCTCTCTCTCTCTGCCCCTTCCCTGCTTGTGCATGCACTCTCCCACTCTCAAAATAAACTTAAAAACATAAATATATTTAATAAAAATCATAAAAGACCTCTACAAAGAGCATTAAGACTTTAACATAAGCTGATAGAGACTACATGTGTTCATTTTATCATTACCTTTAAAACTGTGCATGGATGTAATAAATGTGTTTCACAGGAAGAACAGAGCATTTAGAGAACATTCCTGGCATATATTATCAATCCCTCTAGATAAAATTCACTTAAATATTATTCTGAATTAATATTTCATCAGGCTAACAGTAGCATCCTAGGCTCAAAAGTATGTGCCTATATTCCAAAGTTACTAAAGTCTGCAATCATGCACATTCAGATAGAATTTATTCCTCACTTAACAAATGAGTCAGGTCATATCCTTTTCCTGCTTCAAACCTTCTAACAATTTATGTTCAATTCAGATTAAAATCTAAATTTGTATATGGCCAACATGATCTGCTGTATGCCTTCATGATGTGGCCCAGGCCATGGTTTCCCTCCATGTACTCCTCTGTTTATTCTAGCTTTATTGATGTTCCTTAAAAATAACAAGTGTACTTCCACTTATGTACCCCTAATTTTTCAAACTAGAATTCTTTTCCCACAGTTTGTCACCCTCATTCAGATCTCTGCTCAAATATTACTCCCTCAGAGACACTTGCCTCAACATCTCTCTTAAACTGGAAACTTCTCAAACTCTATCATCTGAACTGTTCTACCTTTTCTATAAAAACCACGAACCTGTCAATTCATTTGACATTTGTATTCTATACTTAACATGCATTTTACATACTTTTAAATTTTGTGCCTTCCTAATAGAATATAAACTAAGTTCCACTAAGGTCCATAGGAACACATATATCGTTTCCTTATTGTTATAGCTCTAGGGTTTAAGACTGTACCGTTTACACAATTTGCTATCAATAAACAGTCACTGAAAAAATGAAGTAAGGACAGTTTGGGTCTCCTTCTAAAGACTCCTAGTTAAGTTCCTCTTGCTAGATATGATTAAATCATCAATCTCATATAATTTTAAATCATAAAAGATTTACTAGCAGCCCTGTGAATTATCAAGTTGCCCAGGCCCCATATAGCTAAGTTAGTCTACTTTCACAGGATCTCTTTCATGACTCTCAATAGTTTCGCCCTCGTGCAAACTTGCACATACACACACACACACACACACACACGAAATTTTCACAATCTAGCATTAGAGTTTTATGATGTGCTCAGACAGTAACAAACACCAGTTTTCCCAAGGGAAATGTAATTTCTTTGTATCAACATTCGGAGTTATTTCTGGCCAGATTTACTCATTGTGTAATTTTAAATTTAAAAATATTCCCTTTGCTATCGGTATAGTATGATTACATGAGACTGCCAATGGTTATCATAATAACATATCCAACTCCATCTATTTTCCTGAGTAGTTTCATAATTCAGTTAGCTTTTATTGCATTTCATCACAGTCTGCATTACTGCATAAATTCCTTAAGGCATTTCACACATTAATAGTTATTTCATCCCAAAATTTAATCTTGAATATCACTTTATTTAAGTTCCTGTGAAAATGGAATCCATCTGTATATTGACGTGACTTTGACAGAAAACAAGTGGTTGCCAAACATTCTGTAGAACTGCACTCAATGCCAGTTTGGTTCTGGCAAAATTAATGGAAAATAAAGCACTAATGAACCCTTCGCCTAGAATAATATTTGATATTTATATAGTTTCTCTCATCAAAAGATATCAAACATGCAATAAGTGAAAATCTTGTTAACCTACAAAAAAATCTCTGCAAGAAAACAAGGTCATGCATTTCTACTCCAATTTCATGCACTTTTCATTCTACCTTTTCAGGGATAGAGGGAGGGCTTTTGAATAACCACACATACAAAGGGGAAAGGAAGCTGTCCCTTATCCACAGAAAAATTATTTAAACCAGATTTGCTCAAACACTGGATTCAAATTAAATTTTGATAGGGTTCTTTAGAGCATTCCACACATGAAGACAGATGTGAATGATTATGTAATTCTTTGAAATGTGTTGTAAATTGATTAAATCTAATATTGGTCAGGAAGTATTTTGTTACACATTTTGCAGTCAAGTATACTATAGTGCCTTGACTGTATCTCAAATAATACACTTTCATGGGTAGCAATGTTATTAGTTCACTCATTCATTGTTCTAAAATTTTTATAAATAAAAACTAAGTAAAAATTAATTTTGGAACTTCAGTACCTCTGCCCCTGTGGCCTCCTCAGTTGCCAATTACTGGCTTCCTCTCCCTTGTACCTGAAGTCAGAATCCAGTACTTCCCCTTATCCCTCTCTTCCCTCCAGTATTTCCTGTATTACAGTGGTTCTCAATGTGTGGTCCATAGACCAGCAACATTGGTATTAACTGGGTACTGGTTACAAAAGTAAAAATTCAGGCCCCACTCTAGACCCCCTAAATCAGAATCTCTGAGAGTTGAGCTCAACAGTCAGTATTTTTGATGGTGGTACTGATGCATGCTAATGTTTGAGAATCACTGCTTTATATAATTTCCTTTACCATGCTCATGAAAGTCTTATGTTAGAGGCTTAGATTCATATTTTTTTCAAAGTAAACAGTGTATATAGCATTCTGTCTGTTGCAGTGCTTAGTGCAGCTATTCTGATTTTTGAAATGTCTTGGGAACCAGTATTCAACACAAGAAAGAAATTAAATCAGCCCTTAATTTAGACGAAAAAAAAATCTTAAGATATTTTAGAATGTGTGACCATATAGTATCATTACAGTCTTCATTTTAAACTTCATTTTAAACTTCATTAAACTTTAAAAATAGAAAGAAATTAATACAATGTAGACAGATTATAATAGAGGGTAATATGGTAAAATAGCTGGGCTGGTGTGGTCAGGGAAGATTTCTCTAATGATGTAACATTAAGGTTACAAAAGAAAAAAAAAGAGGAAACTAGGCCTGTACAGAAAAATGGATAGGATTTTTGAGGATGCAGAAATTGTAAAACCCAAACCACCATGAAAGAGTATGTTGTGTATAAGCAGCTTAAAAGTCAATGGGTGCTCAGCACAGTAGACGAGGGGAATGATGAGAGAGATGAGACAGCACACGCATGTAGAAGCCAGATATGGCTTCATGTAGAAGATCACATGTGAAATTCACATGTTACATCAATGCATAGCTGGTCCTTTCTGTTACTTAATGCAGTCCATTGTATCAATGTAGTGCAATTTCTTGATGTAGGGCCTATGAGTCCAAAGTAAGGAGTTTAGATTTCATTGTAAAAAAGGAAGTCTATGGGTGGCAAGCACAAGAGTGACATAAACCACTGATGTCTTTAATAGAGAAAGAAAGATGTTTGTTTGCACCATTATTAATCCAGCTTTGAATTTTCTAATAAGGTGACATTGCATGAAAAGAAAAATGTTTAATAAAATACAAAATGCAAAATTGGCTAACACCTCCATCATATCATGTAACTATCATTTCTTTTTGGTGGTGAGAAAATTTCATACCTGCTCTCAATTTTCAAGTACACAATATACTAATGTTGTTGACTACAATTACAATGCTGTGTATTAGATCTGCAAAACTCCTTCTAACTGGAAGTTTTTACCCTTCATATTGCAATATATACATATGTATATAAAATTAACATGCTGACATCATAAACTTACACGATGTTTTATGCCAATTATATCTCAATAGAGCTGAAAAAGATACAAGCCTCACAAGCTTATGACTCACCAAGTGTTTAAAAACAAAAAAAAGCACTTCAGAATTGATAATAGCTGACAGAAATGATAACATTACCATTAGAAAGGAAAAAAAACATTGAAACACATAACCTTGGTTTCTATTTAAGCAGCATGTAGTATATATTTGTGAAAAATAAATAATAAATTTTTGAAAGTTTTTTAGTCTCAATGAGCATCAGACTCCTCACCTAAAGAACAGGGGAAAATAATATATATTTTGCAGGTTTGCACTGAAGATTAAAAATGATAGTACTGCCTATATCTAACATCATCCTCAACAGTGAAAAGCTGAAAGCATTTCCTCTAAGATCAGGAACAAGACAAAGATGCTCACTCTCATCACTCAGGGAATTTCAAACTATATTACAAAGTTACAATGGAATGGAATAATAAGCCCAGATATAAATGTACACACAGAGGGTCAATTAAGACAAAAGAACCAAGAATATACAATGGTTAAGGACAGTCTCTTATAAATGGTTTTATTTAAACTGGACAGTCACATGCAAAAGAATGAAACTTGACCACTATCTTATACCATGCACAAAAATTAACTCAAAATAGATTAAGAATTTGGATGTAAGACCTGAAATCAAAAAGCACTAGAAGAAAACATAGGCCATAAGCTCCTTGACATTAGTCTGAGAGATGATTTTTGGATTTAACACCTAACCAAAGGCAACAAAAGCAAAAATTAACAAGTGGAATTACATCAAACAAAAATTCTACAAAGCAAAGGAAATCATCCACAAAATGAAAAGGCAACCTACTTAATAGGAGAAAAATACTTACAAATCTCATGTCTGATAAGGGGTTAATACCCAAAATATATAAGAACACACACAATAGCAAATTAAAAAATTTTTAAATCTAATTAAAAAATGAACAGAGGATTTGAGTAGCCATTTCTCCACAGAAGACACAGATGGCTATGAAAAGATGTTCAACATCATTAATTACCAGAAAAATGCATATCAAAACCACAATGGGATATCACCTCACTCCTGTTAGGATGGCCATTATCAAAAAGACAATAGATAAATGCTGAAGAGGATGTGGAGAAAAGAGAGCCCTTGTGCACTGCTGGTGAGAACGTAAACTGGTGCAGCCACTGTGGACAAGAGTATGGAGGTTCCTCGAAAAATTAAAAATAGAGCTATCATATGATTCAGAAATGCCACTTCTGGATATTTATCTAAGGAAAACAAAAACACTAAGTCAAAAAGATATATGCAGCCTCATGTTCACTGAGATACAGAAGCAATCTAAGTGTCCACTAACAGATGAGTAGGTAACGAAAATGTGATACACACACCATAGAATATTATCCATTCATAAAAAAAATGAAATCTTATCAGTTGCAACAAGATGGATGGGTATTTTAATAAGTGAAATAAGTCAGAGAAAGACAAATACTCTATGACCTCACTTGTAAGTGGAATCTAAGTTGTGGACATTTAAAACCACATTTTACAACTTTCTGTACATTCATCTCTGCAAGTTAAGATTTTTTTTTATTTTATCAATCCTAGTCTAGAAATATAAATTTAGGGAAGAGCTAAAGAATGCCTGAGGTGTGAATTTTTATTGAAACAGATTTTAGTTTATGGCTAAAAAGCAGCATTAGATGGAATTTGTCTTTTAGTATGACTCCTCCTGAGAAAATACTGACTGATAAGTAAGAATCTATGTATTATCTCTAGGCAAAAACAAAGATTTAGGCAAGTTACCTGGGGCTATTTGAGATGCAAGTTGTCAAAATTAACAAAACTGGAGGCTATGAATCACTTTTTCCCACAAATTTCTTAGGGATGTTCTGTTTTATAATCCTTTGGTTTTTAGTTGTATAACATCTGAATGAATAAATAGCCACATCAAACCTTAAAATAAGCATACTTACTCCACCGGTGCACCTTTAAACACACAGAATGTTGGTGATTTATGGCAATCTAGGAAATGGGTCACTTGCTCATGAAAGCAACTGCAATTCTGTCTCAGTGGCCAGAGTGTGGTTTGGAGAAGAACCACTATAACAGAAATATTAGGACAAAAATAAGCAGGCCAACAGCTAGACACCTTGTTCCTCTGGGCATTCCTTACAAGATATCAAGAATACCCCAATACACCTTCTCTCTGTTTTAATCCTTATCATTAAAAAATCCTATGTGTGAATAAGGATGTTCACCTCTGGTGATGGCGAAATATTTTTAAGCTTACTTATCAAGCTATAGATCTTTCTCAGAGTCTCCTGGAGTAACACGAAGTTATAGTGTTTTCCTTTAGTAAGCACTAGTAATGTATTTGCCTCTGTAATTTCAGAATATGTGCTTAATTCCTCTTGCCGGACACCAGTTCAGACTTCATATTGCCAAAAATTCCTTTATCCTTTGACTATCAAATAAGATTTTTAATATTTTCAGTTTTCAGAACCTCTGTTTATTTTTCCAATGTTATGTTACTCATGTTAAATCCTTCATTGATGCTATTATCATTGATCAATGTTTTTCAATGTCAATCATTACATTTCTACCATTATTCTTCTTCCACCTGGGTTATTCAATGTAGAACCAGTAATAGCAAAGGAGTGTGAATACAAGAGGTATTTTCCAAAAATGCATTCTTGCTTCAGTTCTTAAGCATATTACTATTTTGCATCTTTTTAAAAAGTCAGGATGAATTTAAGTGACAAAACATAGAGTGTCATCACCATATGCAATATTTTATACTCTTAAGTTTAACACAAATCTTGTAGCATTTTTTTTTACACCTTTGAGTCTCTTTGAGATCCTGTACAGGGACTTGTAGGTGGTTGTTATGAAGAATTACTGAAACAATGGTTAACACATATAAATTGCCACAAAATACCAGTGGGAAATGATAATGTATTTCTCATTCCCACATCTAAGGGTTGCCTGTGGAGACTCTGTTCCCCATGTTTCATTCTGGGGCTGAGGATAGAGGGGCAGGGTCTTCTCAAGGCATGGTTTCCCTAACACAATGGCAAACACCGAGGACAGCAATGGCAAAGCCCAAGCACATTTAAAGGCTCAGTGTGGAATGCATCCACTGACCAAAGCAAGTCACATGGCCAGCCTCAAAGCCAAGAGGTAAGGAAGTATACTCTTCCCATGGAGGGGGCAGTGCTGAGGGCTAAGTAGTATTTGCTGAAAAAATAATCTACTACACTAGTTGAGTGTTTACAAACCCTTTTCAAAAGTTAAAAGTCTAAAAAAGTAAAACAGTAACCAGTATGGCATTAGTGCTTCAGTGAGAAAGACATATTGATTTATTTTCCCATAAAAATGTAATTACATATGGAGATTAGAATCAATTTTTAAATTACATTTTGGGTTAACTGGATTTGAAGACTGGCCTGAAACCAAACCACCATGAATAGTATTATTTATATGTTCCAAGTCATAAAAGTTCAACCTATCAGCACTTTGAGAGGGATAGTAATTTGGGGATAGACTGTAGATGCTGCTGCCGTACTTTTTCATACTTCCCATAGAACACCTAGAATTTTATTTTTGTGATGGGGAGAGCTTAGAATATGATGTGAGTTTATTCAGATGTGCATTTTCAGAAGATGTGCGTAAAAACATAGCCCAAAGCACATACCATTTTCTGATATGTTAATAGAAAGTTAGCTTAGAGTATCCTGTTTACCCTCTTCGGTTAGATTTGTGTGTTTGACATTAATTATATGGTCATCTTTTAAAATTATATTCATTTATTTGTGATACACAATAGAATTTAACAAAATATACAATGGTTAAATATAACCTTTGAAAGACAAACAAAAGCTCAAATAGGACATGCGATTTTGTACTTCTACTAAAGCCAGTAGATTTGTACTCATGGCATTCTTACTCTGAGCCTTCCAGGTGATCCAGGAGTACACTTTTCAAAAGAACAGTAGTACTATGAGAAAAACACACAAGCAGTGCACATGCACGCACACACACACATACAGTATACACCTATATATGAACTACTGAAACTGCCTTGATATTCAATCAAGCTGTAGTGCCAACATGAACTTACAGCTTAGAAATTCCATTTATCTGTGATTATTGACAAAAATTTTAAAAGTATGCAAAAATCTTAGAAAATTTAATTAAAATGTCTATTTTTTTCATTGATGTATAATGGATTTACAACATTCTATTGGTTTCAGATATACCACATTAATTATTTTATATTTGTAAATATTGCAAAATGAACACCACAATAACCCTAGTTAACATCTGTTATCTATTTGAATATATAACTAGTCCTTTCAGATTCTCTAATAGAAGTTCCAAGTTTATATCCACTGTAATAAAAAGTTAACATTATGTTTATTAGTTATTAGTCATTTTTCTTTAATAGATTGAGCTAATTCTAATATTGACATTTCTGACCCAGAAAAATATGTATAAAATTTCATGCCATTTTTTATCACCAGATTTAGGTTTCTATTCAATAATGAACTAATTACAAAGTAACATTTTATAAAAAAAAGTCCATGGCATATATACAGGCTGAATTCCACGGCATTTGTTTTGGTATTTGATTCAAAACAACTTGATTTAAGGTACTTTGGCACAAACTGAACGCTATCAAAACATTCTGCCTTACTTGGTCCATAACATATTTTTATTATTTCTGCACATTAACAACTATGGGATACAATAATTAGGACATAAATCATATTAATAATTTTGTGATATCTGATTGTGGCTACCTGTGAACTCTACCAGTGAGCACCACATCTTTACCAACCCTAAGCTCTTTAGTGTCAGCATTTGGAAATCTTTGAAGGCTAAGCAGTTTTTTGTTTGTTTTTAATGTGGCTGTCAGTCTTAATAGTAATTTTCAGAGTAAGAAATATTACCTTGCAAATGGGAACAAAATCCCAATGGCTGGCTAGAGTTTTATAAGTCTAGGTTAAGGAAAATTCTATACTGTTTAATCTGGACCAGTTTTCAGGTCACATGTCAATGCAATATTTTCCTATAAATTAGCAGTTGTGTAAGTAGGACATAGGAGTCTTAAACACAGGCAAAATCGAATGTAAATCATTTTTCTCATGTCCATAACTCTCAGCTTCTCTGGTATATGAGATTCATAGTGTGCTTAATATAGAATATATCAAGCACCAATGAAGATGATAGAGAGCTTTCAGTCAATCATGGTAATAGAAGTTCTGGCCTATGGTCTGCATGAAGGATCTGTTTTTATCTATGTCAATATCAGAATTCTATGAAATCTAAATTCTTCCAATTGTTGCTGATTTGTCTCTAGGAGATTTTGTGTCTGTTTTCTGGATATAGTGGTACCAAGTAGGGGAAGGAGAGGGAGATGGGTCCTTAGGGGCTGATCCAAGGTTTTCACTGTCCTACAGTGCCTTTGTGTAAATATTTATGTACTGTATATCTGCTCTGAGCAGAAGCAACACATCCTGGCACGTTTCATATACCTCTTCGCTCAAAACACAGAGTTACTTTACAGTCATATCATGGGGATAGATTATTGCCAACTACCTCCTCACTTCAGAATAAAAATGTACATGTCAGACAAAAACATACAAACACATTTTGAGACTGTCCCTTGGTACATTTCTAACCAATATGCTTGCTCTTTTATTCATATGTGTTGAGTAGTAATGGGAATAAAATATTTGTCTATTAATATAAATGGTAAACATGATGATATTTAAAAGACATGGTATATTACAAAAAATAAACATGATATAATAGTTTAACTTTTTGGAATTATTTTTCAACTTTCATGTCTGTCATTCATACCTGGGTAGCATTTATCATGCATACCAAGACACCCTAGGGAAGGAGTGGCACATTTGTTCGGATGAGGTTTGGTAGGTTCATCCGAAAATCTCAGAAAACAAAATTTAAAATATATCTCAAGAGAGAGTTTCTCTGTCACATAAATGAAGTGGAGATTACTGGCTCTGGGCCAGTGATTTCAACTCCTTAAGAGAGAATTTCTTGGGCTGCTATGTATCCCCTTCCATCTTATTGGTGATAATTTAGTACATTGTCACTTACAGGGATGAGGGAATCTGGGAAATATAGTATTTATTCTGGGCAGCAAATCAAAGACTTCTGAAATGTACTTGGGATACTTTAAAGAACTAAAACAGATGCAATCAAATCTACTGGGGGTCAGCTTTGAGAGAACAGAAAAATTAAAAGACAGTAAATTAAGTAAACTAAAAGAAAAAAAACATTTTGTTGATTAAATAAGTATATTTGGGTACCTACTAGGCCAACAACATGTTCCAGGTACTGTGATTCATAAGCACGTGCGCGCGCACACACACACACACACCCTGACTTCATGTGACTTACATTTTAGTAGATGAAGACAGGTTTTTGTTTTGTTTTGTTTTGCTCTACTTCCTTAGGTAGAATGATTTTGCTAAAATTGAGGAATCATCCTTTCTCCTGGGAACTCTTTCTGAACCTGACATTCTAATGATGAAGTGGTATGTACTTCCTATCCTATGCCTCTGGCAGTGTGGCATCTGACTCCACATTTCCATTTTGTTAATGGTATAATACTCTTTGTTTCTCACATTTATGCATTTATGTCTCTAATTTGCAGAGAAACAAAATCAGTTCTTTTCTCTGCAAGTTGCTCCATAGCTGCCTTCATTTTTAAAAAACAAAAATAAAAAACATACCAACAAAAACCTCCAAGAAACCCAGGATTTTAATGTCTTAATTCTTTTTCCTTCCACCAACAGATGGGATATTTGCAACATGTTATCCCCTCCCTCACAATCTAAACCCACGCTAAATCCTGGGATTTGTTGGATTTGTTTAAATTCAGTCTATAATAATATTTTCTCTTTTGTGTGTCTATTCAATCTCAAGAATATTTATTAAGCATCAACACTACACTATTTTTCACCAATTTTGAGACTTTTAGGAGTCCATTACTATCTTGTACTTTAACTGCTCTTAAAAACAGTTATAGCTCAGAAAAGTGGCTTTATGACAACATAAAGACTAAATATGAGGGTGCTTCAAAGAGATATATTAAGAAGATGCTGTACCCTATCACTTGTTTAACTAACACGCACAAAGTAAAACATATTCCACCTGATATTCCTATAGGAAATATTTGTATAAAAATAATTGGTGAGGATGCTTTCAGCAAAAAAAAAAAAAAAAAAAAAAAAAAAAAGGATTTTCTGTCTAGATAGTACTATAGTTTTCCAAGAGCTAGTAACAGGATAATTATACATGTGCATGTTTGTGTGTGTATTGTGTGTGTATGTGTCTATACCCATATGCTCACATGCACAAAAAAATATTTGTGAATATATGCATGACAAAAGTAGGTATAAAACAGGATAAAATTAAATTTCTACCAATTAACTTGTAGGCAGACCCATTATATATTTTTTATTCATACACTGTCAAGGAAGTGGTAGATTCATTTATAAAGTACGACTATAAATAAAAACAAAGAATAAAAATCCATGTTTATACATATAAGTGTACATATGTGTAAACAATGAGAATTTGGTAAAAGTAGCTAAGAATAAAAACCAAGTTCCCTAATATTCATTAATAATTAAGAGTACCTCTTGAAAAATTTTAAGATGCTGTTATTTATGAATTACATTCTTTCCTCTTTGATACCCAGTGAGAGAAAGAAATAAAAATGTAATATATTCAATTAGTATTCAACTTCCGTTTATGTTATTTGCAGAAAATGGAAAACAATTCAGAGGCATAACTACTTGGGCTATGGTTTATATTGGGATTAAATATGTTTAAACATATTTTTCAGATTTCCAACCTGACAAAATAGTTTATACTCTTGGGTAGTTCCTTCTCTTTTTCAAATTTAGCTTTCTGAACTTGGCAATATGTTTAGAGGAATATTAATGTGTATAAAATTTAGATTTTATAAAGTAAGTCATCCATTCACCATAAATAATATTATGCCATGAATTTTAAATTCAATTTCAGAATTTTGGTTGGCTGTGACTGCCAAGATCATACTACAATCAGGCTTACTTCTGAGTTAGTAATGTGGCCTTTAGTTATTGCATGCAAGATGGAGACGCTGATCCTCAAAATACTTAGAGATATATTGGTCCTCACCAAGTTTTAAATTGCTACTGTAATTAGAGCAGAAAGAACGTACTTTCTGCCAGTTATGTTAATATGTGCCTCTGAGAAACTCTATAAACTGGCTTCCCACTTTAAATATATTCCAGTGATGGTTTATCATGCTTATAGACTGGGGCCAGGCATCTGCCCAGATGGCCTAATCCTTAATGAAGGACTACTTTTCAACAGAAGCTGGCAGTGCGTAGACAGCTCAGTGTTGTGTACTTACACACCTCCAGGAGGCTGCTTCAGCGTCTGCGGGACGTCTCAGTATCTACCCTTTGCTTTTCATCTCCCCATTCCAGACTTGAGTCTACGTGCACAAATAATTTCATTTCCACCAAATTTGGCCTTAAGATCTGCGTATCTTTCAAACAAGGAGGAGATACATGAAAATGGCCTCGAGGCATTTACAACTACTTCACTTTAAGCTTTAGATTTCGTGTGGTTCAGATTTTCAGATTGAAATAGTCATCGTGTTTTGGGCCACTCTCAGCCTCTGGATAATCGATAATCAGCTAGAAATGCCTGAGGACACTCACTGGGGCCCAAGCGGCGACCACCCCCACCCTAACATTTCCCTCTGGGAGTCAGCCGCGTGGCTGACCCGTGTTGTGACTCTTACTATGACTGCGAGACCCACCTCCACGACAACCTTCAGGAACCTTCGAAAAAGAAAACGAGGTTTATTACTCACCGGTCCTGGAGGAACCGGAGCACCGCCTGAGGTCACAGGTAGGGCGCGAGACCACGTGCCTCGGGTTCGGCGGCTTTTATCCGGGTGGAGGGCGGGCGGTTCTGGTTTCCGCGTCGCGGGCTTGAAGTGTATTGGTGACTTTAAAACAGAAGCGCGAAAATTAAAGCGCCAGCGTCGAAGAGCTAGAAGGTAGAAACCAATGAGGAGAGCCACGCAGGAAAAAGGATCAGTCAAACCAGGGACCGCTCAACAAAAGAAACAAAAGAAACCTGGCCTTCCGGTCCAAAAACGCCACCTGTCAGGTGCTTACGCTTCACATGGAGTCACGGGATGTTACCAAAGTATTGCCAAGAAGCTCCAGGTGCCCTTCGCGGCTTCCTGTTAGGTTGCCTCTCACAGATTTATAGTACAAAATCAAATCCAGGAATTTGGCTTCGTCGTAGTGCGTGTATGGTTGCTATTTGACTCGTGTAAATCTGTGTAATCAGCAATTCAGGACGCGGAACTATTTCGACACCACAAAGATCTTCCTCAGGCTACCCTTTATAGTCACTCACTGCGTTGCTCTTCCCTTCCCCTCCCTAACCCATGGCAATCACTAAACCGTTTTCCATCTTTATAATTGTGTCATTCAAACAGAACGTACACAATAGGTTAGTTTTTTTGTTTGTTTTTGCTTCCTCACCACAATGTGCGGGAGACCCATCCAAGTTGTGTTAATCAGTAATTCATTCCTTTTCTATTTTTTTTAAGATTTTTTTTTTTAAGTTCACTTATTTATTTTCAAAGGGAGAGGGCGAGTGGGGTGGGGCAGAGAGGGAGCGGGGGAAAATAGCGCTCAGGCTCTGCGTAGTAAGCACTGAGCTGGGCGCAGGCCTCACACTCACCAACTGTGACATCATGACCTGAACTGAAATCAACAGGGTGTCGCTTAAGGGACTGATCCACCCAGGCACCCAGTTCATTCCTTCCTATTACTGAGTAGTATTTCACGATATGGAGGTACTATCGTTTGTTCACCCATTCACCTATGAAAAGATATGTTAGTTTCCAGATTTTGGTTACTTGCTGCTATGAACATTCATTTACAGGTTTTTGTATGGATTTAAGTTTTTATTTCTCTGGGATAATGTCCAGAAGTACAATTTCTGGGTCATGTAGTAAATATATGTTTGTGGTTTTTTTTAATAAATTGCCAAATATTTTCCAGAGTGGCTATAACATTTTACATTCACATCAGCAATATATGGACAATCCAGTTTCTCTGTCTTTGCCAGCAACTGATATTGTCAGGTTAAAAAAAAAAATTAACCATTCTAAAGATATCTAGTGATATTATAGTTATAATTTGCATTTCCCTTGGCTGGTTATGCCGAGTTATATCTTTTCTTGTGCTTGCTGCCTTCTTTATGTCTTCTTCAGTGAAATGTCCCTTCATGTGTTGTGTCTCCTTTGTAATTGTCTTGTTTTTAACTAGTGAGTGTTTAGAGTTCTTTATTCTAGATATGATTTCATTATGATATGTAATTTGCAAATATCTTCCCCCAGTCTGTAGCCTAATTTCTTATTATTTTTATAAGCCCTTTCACAGAACTAAAATTTTAATTTTTATGAACTCCAAGGTATATTTTTTTTTCACTTTTATGGATCATGTTTGTGTCAAGTCTAAGAACTTTTTGTCTATAGCTGGGTCCTGAAGAATTTCTCCTGCTTTTTTCTAAAAGTTTTAAAGTTTGATGTATTTCATTTAAGTCCATGGTCCATTTTTGAGTTAATTTGTATCAAATTGATAAAGTTTAGGGTGAGGTTCACTTATTTGCCTATAGATTTCCTATTGTTCCAGCAACTATTTACTTCAAAGTCTATCCTTTCTCCATTGAATTACATTTGCATCTTTGTCAAAACCACTTGGCCGTACTTTTATGGGGGTATTCCTGGGTTACCTATTCTGTTGTCTTGACTTCTGCATACACCTTCTACCAATAGCACACAGTCGTGATTACTGTAGCTATATCATATGTACTAAAATCAGAGTGATTTACCCCACGTTATTTTTTATCTTTAAAATTGTGTTTCAAAATGGTTCTCTTGCCTTTTTCAAACAAATTTCAGAAAACTCTTGTTTATAACTACAAAAGATCTTACGGTGATTTGATAGGAATTGGTGGGAGTGAAAGCCCAGTCTCTTCATGATCTCTACTTAAACGCTATGGAGGGTTGAGAGGGAAGATCTTACTGTCCAGTGGGGTAAAAAATCCCTGTTCCCCTAGTAATCCTTCTCTGATACTTCTGTGTGGAGAGGGGGGATTGGACCAGTTCACTGCAACCGGGTAAGGATGGATAACTACATTCTCTACATGGTCTTTGCTGACAAAGTTGGAGGAGGACAGTTTTTCTGTAGTGTTTAACTGGAATAGAGATGTTATTATCTAAAAGTTTTCTGTCTTAGGGCACCTTCGTGGCTCAGTTGGTTGAGCATTGGATTCTTGGTCATAATCTGACAGTTTGTGGGATCGAGCCCCACGTCAGACTGTGTTGACAGTGCAGAGCCTGCTTTTAATTCCCTCTCTCCCTCTCTGTGTGCCCCTCCCCTGCTCCCTTACCCCCATCAAAATAAAAAATAACAAAATGAAATAAAAGTTTTCTGTATTGCTAAGCTCCTTCTCTGTCTGATCCTTTGACTAGAGAAAATGGATTTACAGGGTTTTGTTTAGGTGATTTTTAATTTTTTGTCTGTGCTTATTGGTGTTTGGGGATTGCTAGCTTACTCCACCCCAAGTCTAAGATATATGAGGCAAAATAAAGCTCCCCCAAAATGATACTCACCACTGTGTCATTCCTTGTATTAGTATTCCATCAGTCTTCTCTCCACCTTTCAGTCTTACGTTGCTTTATATATGATGTTCTCATTGTTTACTTGTACATAGTAGGATGCCTATGGAAAAGTACATCTATTCCATCTTCCTGAAAGCCAGTGTCACAAATTTATCTTTTAATGTTACCCTGTACTGTGGCCTGTACTGTGCTAGGCAAAGAAAGTTTAGACTTCAAGGGAATTATTTTCTACTAGAGAAGGAACAAACCTAGACAGATTATTTCTAAATGACATAAGTTGGAAGAAATAGATATATACCCTTACCAAGGAGAACTCAGTGGAAGGCTACTCAACTAAACCTAGAAGTTTAGGGAAAATTTCTTTTTTTTTAATTTTATTTATTTTTGAGAGAGACAGAGACAATGCGAGTGGGTTAGGGGCAAAGAGAGAGGGAGACACAGAATCTGAAGCAGGCTTCACGCTCTGAGCTGTCAGCGCAGAGCCTGATACAGGGCTCGAACTCACGAGCTGTAAAATCATGACTTGAGCCGAAGTTGGACGCTCAACCAACTGAGCCACCCAGGTGCCCCTAGGGAAAATTTCTTATAGGACACAATGCCTGAATTGAGTCTTCAAATATAAGCAAATTTCACCTGACAAATAAAGTGGAAAAAAAACAATACAACCTAAAGAATACTTACATGAAAAACCATGACTTGGCATAATTTGTTTAAAAAAGCTATTTCAAGATATGAGTACAAAGAAATAGGTAGAGACTAGACTTTGAAAGTCCTTGAATTCTGTCATAAAGATCATATGTATGTTTTTTCTAAAAGTAAAGTTGAATCACTGAAATATTTTGTAAAAGTTTAGCATAAGCCAGATTGCATTAGATGAAATTATCCAGTTAGATAAAGTTAGGTAAGAATAAATTGAAAGGGGACAATAGGAAAGGCAAGGTGAGCAAGTATGAAATTACTGCAATATCACAAGATATAGATAATAAGGATCTTAAATATAGAAATGAAAGTAGGGGTTATAAAGGGAGAGTAAAAATATTCTATAGGTAAATTTTCAGTATTAATTATTAATCATTGTCCCTGCACTGCTATAACAAAATGTGATATAAAATGTGAAGCTCATAAGAGAGGTTACAATTTTGAAGGCATAAATAATCTCAAAAAATTTAGTGGACCACACATAAGGGGAACAGAACTCGAATCTTAGAATGAAAAAGAGAGCAAGTGTGACAGAGAACCATGAGAAGATAATATCTCTGTCTTATGGGAATAGAGACATTCCACAAGGCAATACCTGTGATAGTTATGAAAGTAGTTATACAATTTAGCAAGAAGCCTTTAAAAAGCATGCTTGTTGGGGAGCCTGGGTGACTCAGTTGGCTAAGCATCCAACTCTTGATTTTAGTTCAAGTCATGATCTCATGGTCGTGAGATCAAGCCCTGCATCGGGCCCCACGTGGAGTTCCAAGTCTCTCTCTCTGCCCCTCCCCTGCTTTCTCTCTTTCTCAAAATAAATAAACATTTTTTTTAAAAAGCGTGTTTGTCCATTTTAGCAGTGAGATGATTATTGTGTTCCTCATAAGAGCAGTTTCTGTGTGTGTGTGTGTGTGTGTGTGTATGTTCCAGAGGGAACTACTTTGAAAAGTATTAAGAATGAAGTAGACAATGATTTGACCTTATGAAAATTGATAAGAGACAAAAAGAGTCCAATAATTTAGGGGTAATGATGAAAATTCACTTTTTTTGTTATTTTAGATCTCAGAATTGATAGACTTACTTAAAGGCTGGTATGAATAAATGAGCCAAAACAGAGAGGAATAATTAATGCTGAAAAAAACTATAGGAAGAAGGAATCAAGAGTATATAATGGTAGCATGGCTTCAAATAGTGTTCCTCATAGTGTTTGTCACAAAGCAAACACTTTTCAATTCCTTATTGACTAAATGGAAACAGGTTTCAGCCCATGAAACTATAGAATAGAAACAATTTTAGATCAAGTTCCAGATAAATACGTGTGGATGAAGGATGTGGCCAGGAAGTTAAGGCTGTTCATATACCTACTAGCCTCAATTTCTAAGACTTCAGTGGAAATCTTAGTTATCTGTTAAAACTAAGAGGCTTGGTCTTGATGGTAGTCTTGAGGAAAGGGCTTATACTTTATAAAAATAAAGAGGAGACTAAAAGAAAAAAATATTAAGAACCAGGAGAAAAAATAATCTAACATCCAGGGTGGTTTAGCCATGTTACAGAATCGGTTGCAATTAAAAAAGTAACAGTTTGTAAGGAAAGCATCCACAATAGAGATTAATCTTTCCTTTTTCTTATGCTTTAACTAACCAAGACAAAATTATTTGAATAAATTATAACTGTAGAAATATTGGTGTGGTAAAAAAAGTCAGTCAGAAACTTTTTTTAATTCCAAATTTTCTGCTTCATTAAAAAGCATTTTTTTAAAAATTTACTAGCACCTCTCAACTATCAAAGTGTATTAATTATAGACACTATTTGTTGAACAAAGGGCTCATTGAATGAATGGGTTTTTGACATTGTGAAATGGACACAAATATCTGTCCAGTACCAAAATGTAGGCTTTTCATCATGTTAATAGTTTCAAGTACAGTGTAAGCCTCCATTTCATCTATGTCTTCCCTTCCTACTATTCATCATTTTCCAATGTTCAGTTATTTTCCTCAGGATGGCAACTTGCTACTGTAATATTAAATTTATCAGAAGAGGAAAATCTAAGAAGTCACCTCATTCATCAATCTGTCCTCTGATTAGATTACATCTAAAATAATTCTGTTGATAAACACCTGCAGAAAAGGGATTTCACAACTTCTCTTAACAACAATTTAACTATATTTAAACTTCCTTAGTGTTAGAAAATGTCTTCGTTAGATTTTTTTTTTAACATTTATTTATTTTTGAGACAGAGAGAGACAGAGCATGAACAGGGGAGGGGCAGAGAGAGAGAGAGGGAGACACAGAATCTGAAACAGGCTCCAGGCTCTGAGCTGTCAGCACCGAGCCCGACGCGGGGCTCGAACTCACAAGCTGCGAGATCATGACCTGAGCCGAAGTCCGCCGCTTAACCGACTGAGCCACCCAGGCGCACCTTGTTAGATTTTCTTAACTGCAGAATGTTCAAAAGGGAGCCAGCTTTCTCTTGTTTCATGTTGATTTTAAAAGATCTGGCCTCAATTGTTATATAAGAATCTTGAGTTTTTTCTCAGTTATTCCTGATAACTGAATCAGAAGTAATATGTCAGCAATTGCTAATACTGTAACCAAATGAACACATTTCAAGGACACTGTTTATTGACTTTTAATACTTTCATTAATGAACTTCCTACTTTAGAATAGTTTTCTGTTTTTTTTTTTTAATTTATTTAAAGAGAGAGAAAGAGTGCAAGCAGGCAAGTGGCAGAGAGAGAGAGAGAGAGAGAGAGAGAATCCCAAGCTGCCAGCTCAGAGCCCCACACCAGGCTTGATCTCACCAACCATGAGATCATGACCTGAGCCAAAATCAAAAGTCAGACGTTCAACCAATTGAGCCACCCAAACTCCCGTAGAATACTTTTCACTTCACAGAGAAATTGAACAGATACTTCAGTTTCGCATATACCTCCTGTACCCAGTGTCGTGTATTAACATCTTACATTAGTATGATACATTTGTTACATTGATGAATCGATTTTGATCCCGTATTATCAAACTAAAGTCCATATTTCATTAAAATTTCCTTAACTTTTACCAAATGCCCTTTGTCTGCTCTAGGATCCCAAGTAGAATACCACATTATATTTAATAATCATGTCTTCTCTTGGGTGTGACAGATTCTCAACCTTCCCTTTGGTGATCTTGATAATTTGGGGAGCACTGTTCACATATATTGTAGAGCCCCCCTTGAAATTTTTCTGATGTTTATCTAATGATTAGACCGAAGTTATGTGTTTTGGAAAGGAGAATCACAGTGACATTTTTAATCACATCATATCAAAGGTATGTGATTTCTGAACTGATTTACGATTGTTGATGTAGGACCCAGATGAACTATAAGGAAATGACTGTCTTTAGCCCTAATAATTTCCCTTGTCCTGAAGTTTGGTTTTATCTGAAATTAATATAGTTATTCTTGTTTTCTTCTGACTATGTTAGCATGGTATGTGTTTTTCCTTCTCTTGGCCTGTAATCTATATTGAGGTAGATTTCTTATAAACAACATATATTTGGGTCTTCTGTTATCCACTCTGCTAGACTCGGTCTTTCACCTGATTACATTTAAAGCAGTTATTCACGTAGCCATTGGCCTCTGAGACTCCTCGATTTTACCTCATTTCAGTAGTACTATGCCAGAGCAGATTCAGAGCTCAAAGGTAGTCCTTCGTAATCCTAGGGATCACCCCCCTGCATCCAATCATTTTGCTTTTTAACCCCTCGAGCCCCAGGAAAGGGCTTAAATGTTAATTAACATCGTTCTTGCCCTGAAGAAAAGCTCCTCTCTCTCCCAAGAGTAAAGGTCACGTATACCTTGAAAAGCCGAAAGCCTGTTTACTCTCCTACACATTGTTATCAAGTTATCAAGTATAATCCTGCATTCTTAAGTGCATATCTGGAACTTGGAGAACCCAGGACATGAGCATCCCATTCCAAGTCAGACAGGAGAAATTTAATCTTCAGACAGTCTTTCCACTAATTTAGGGTTTCTGCTGTTATCACATTACATATGTTTAAATAGCCAACAACACTGCAGCCTTCTGTGCATAACTTTAGGGATGCAGCTACATTATTGTATAGTTGTTTCTCAAGCTACTTGGTAGCAGTATGATTTTAGAATTTCCCCTGCCTGGACACAAGCACGGACATCCCCTAAAACTGTGCATGACCTAAAATTCTTTTCTTAAGTAGTTGGTTCTTTCTTCTCTTATCTCTGAGTTGAACCCAACTACCATACTTCAACTTTTCAGCCAATCTCACTGCAGTTATAGGTACCCACACAATGTAATTTAGCAATAAATGTGAACTTTTACTTGCATCATATATATTCCCTATATTATCTAACAAGCTAGGCGGCATATTTATAGAGCTATATTAGTATAACCCTTCCATGCCCTTTATGAAAAAATCATGTGCTTAGCTTCCAGAGCAGGAAAAAACATGCTATCCTTGACCAATGCAATGTACTGTTATTAAAGGGCAAGGAAATACCAGCAAGGAAACAGAATATTTTAAAAATAAAAATACTTACTGCTGAGGCAGATGGGAAGCTAAATGCAAGTTAGGTATGTAAATACTGAAGAATGCTCTCAGGTTTATCAATAAGCAGGCAGTTGGTAATCCCAAGTAGGGCAAGTTCAATGTGGTAGTAGAGAGTGAGTGCAGATTATAACAGTAGAGGAATAAACATGCAATGAAGCAATGGAGACATTATTAAGTTTAGAGTTACATTCCATCTAAAAGTTTGGGTTTTATAACGATCTTTTAAGTCAGGGTACAAGTAGCTTATCTCTCTCTTTTCATGTTTTCTTTTATTGTTATTTCCCTTTAAAACTTTACTTTTTTATATTTAAATACAACTTGCCTCAGACTTGCTCACAATAAGCACAGCACAACATATGAAAAAATAAACAAGTTGAAAAATGAACTTTAGTATGAGTTGTAGTTACTATAATGTTTAAGATGTTCTTAAATATCTCATTCATTCTATTTTCCATTATAACTCAATTCTTTTTCTACCTACTTTGAGAGCATCAGACATTCTTAATATCTATACTTAATGACAATTTTATGGTTATATCTACATAGAAAATTTCTCCTAGGGTATCTAAATGACTTCTTTCACTCTCTAGGTCTGATTGATGTCATTAGCAATGTGAAATAGAGCTCATTACATTAAGCCTAAAAAATAAGCACATTCACATCAGCTAGTGAATGTAGAAGCATAAATAAGGAGTTTTTATTAAAATATTTAAAAATATATTCATTAATAAACTACCTTGGGCTGGTGAATCCAATACTCACATGGTGTAATCAATGTCTGAAAGTTTGAGTCATCACTAGTAGGGTCATCTGGAATTATTTCCTCTAAACAGTTGTTGATATGGAATATATTCCATATTTTAATTATTATTCAAGTTAATTGGCTAACATTCTTATTCAAATTGCTCTTACTAGCATTAGAGAAAGAAAAGGAGAAAATGAAGAGTTCTTTTCTAATTCCTACTGAATTATATTAAATAAGCTACACATATATATTCATATAGTATGTGTGTGTATATATATATATACACACATACATACATACACAGATGTAACAGTTAAATATGTTATTATTAAACTAAAGTTACTTAGTGCTAGTTACAAAATGTATTTAGCAGAACTAGAAACAAAAATTAGATGAACAGGATAACTGAATGTCATCAGGATAAGATTCATTAATTAAATAAATAACGGATTTTTGGTTCCTCCTACAGATTCAGGAATATAGGCAATCAACCTCCTTTCCATGAAATTTTCATAATTTTGAAGTAAAATCCACTCTAAAGCAACTAAAATCTAATTTGTTTAGAGGCTGATTCTAAAAGCTATACAACAAAAGTTATCATGTATAATGCTGCGTTCTTAAATGCATATCTGAGGTACATTTTGGAAGTTTTAATATTATCAGGAATTCATTTATGATAATCACTCATTTGCATGATCACTAAGGTAATTATTTATGTGCTTGAGTCAGTGAAATTCTCCAGTTATCTCATTCTGTCTTCATTCTTACCCAGAGTTTGATCTGTAGGCATGTATTCTTTGTCAAATGAGGTGCTTGTTTAGTAAACATAAAGCTAATGTCCTTGTTGTTTTAGTTACTGCCTTACACTGATTCTGCAGATGGAACAGGAGGGAATGCTTTGAACTAAAGTAATGTACTTCAAACATAGACTTTAATAGCATGCAAATAATATATATTTATTCCACTGTTACTCTACTTAGAATCCTATTAAGCAAAATAAAGGGCATAAGAATCAACATTTGCAATTTAAGAGATAAGAATAAATATACATTGCTTTAATTTAACAAAAGAAATATAATAGACCAAATGTTGATTCGTTTTTTAATTAGCAGATCAAAATAAACTTTTGGTTGGTTGATTTTACCTTTCTTTTGTTTCAGTGGGCTTTAACCATGTAAGTGTGATTTGTCTATGGTGCTCAGAACTCAAGTTCATAATTATTTAGGGAGTTTCCTGGCTGTATTTTTTTTCCATTAAAAGCCTACAGTTCTCTCAGTGATCGGGCCAAAGAAAATTCTGGAGTTTTTTGTTTGTTTGTTTATTTTCCAAGAGTTCCCAAAGTGTCTACAGTGCCCACCTTTCCACTTTCTGAGGATTCCATAAAGAGAATAAAAAAGGGTCATGGGAATCATTTGTGAGGCCTGAACTAAAATATATATATTATATATATATTTATATATATATTATATGTATATATAATATATATTATATATATGCACATGTACAAAAATATCCATGTGGACACAAACATTCTGACAAGTGACTAAAGAATTATTAGGCAAATGTATTGCTAGTGAGCTAAAACAAAACAAAACAAAAAGCAACAGCTTAATAGTCTAAAGCTACACACACACACACACACACACACACACACACACACACACACTGATAAGCCACAAGAAGTTTCCCTACTTATTGAGAATTCTCCAAATGGACCATTCCTAACCAGGTGGTATAGACAGCTTTGCCATTCTATTCAGCATTGCCTCCCCTATGCAAGCCTTTGCCTGGCATTATAGGACATATTTGATCGGAATGCTAAAGAATTTACTAGATTTTGATGGGAGAGATTAGAGAAAGAGCATTCTTCTTAAATGAGAGAATATTGGCCAAGAAATAGCACAGCAAAACTCTGGACTATCACCAGGAAATAGCAGATAGTACAGTTTGTCAACATTATATGTATGTCCAGGGAAAATGCCTAGATGTAAGGCAGATATTAATTAACCTTGGATAATTTGCAAAGAAATTTGCGTTTTATTCTGTAAGTAGTCGGAAGCCATGTTTTAGAAATATAAATCTACTCTAAGGCAGTAGTGATAGGCATACTAACATTGAACTGTATCCTGATTCTATTTTGTAGTCACTAGGGAGGTATGTATAAGAAGTACTAGTCTGAAATTCTCTTTAACAAAATTCCATCAAATCATGCTATAACACCTTTTTTCTTACTGCTTAGTGTTACATCCTTTGTACTGTATTCTTATAAATATTTTTTCCTGAATTCAAACTTTAAGACAATTATCGTTGTTTAGTTTATATATATTTCTTCTTTAGCTCAAGTTTGTCTCTAGCACACTTCCATATATAAGAAAAAAATGACTTCCTCAATAATTGGGAAGAATTGTCCCAATTTATACTGAGATCCAAATGTGCAGCACTCTAATTAAAAGTACAACTACTAGAACAATGCTTTACCCACAGTGTACGATCAATAATTACCTACTGACAAGCTAAATAAAGGCTTAAGGGTTGTATTTTTTTGTTTCTTTATTTCTCCTCTAGAGAGACTAGAAATGATTGAGGAAAAGAAGAAAGCAAGACAAACTGATTATAGAAGGAAATCCAAATATATAACGTAAAAAAAAAAAAACTTTTTTGATGTAGAATCAGAGAAAGGAAAATTTAGCTCCCTTGCTTATAATAACATGTGAGCTAAAAAAAAAAAAAAAAAAAGAAAGAAAAGAAAAAAAAAGCAATGTTATTAGCCCCTTAGAAACCTTACTTTGGCTTACGTTCACACACATTAAATTATATATCCCCTCATCTACAAAAAGAAAGATTTCCCAAATTAAATCAAACATTGATATTTTAGCTTTGAATATAGCTACATGTATTATTCTCATTTGTGTTAAAAGGCCAACCTTAATTTTCTTTGATCATCCATTAAACACTCAAGTTCAATGCCATGCCCTGAACTTTAACAACACATTCACAGTGTTTGGTTTCTTCAAGCAACCAATCAGATATGTATTGTGCAGAATTTAGCTTTTTCTAAATTCTATCCATCAGAACTATATCAGGCCCAAGAAAAATAGCTTGCCATTAAAGAAATTAAATAGGATGCCCTGCCCAAGGAATTACGTCTCTTATGTTATTATAATTCATTTGGCTGCTGGAGGACATCCAGTGATATCTTGTAAACTCATTTCACTCACCTCCCATTCCACAGGTTGGAATAATATTACACCATCTTATAGCATCGGGCTTATTATGAGCATTGCTGTATGATAATTTTTCTAGACCACCAAAAAACCCCACAAAACCCTACTTTTGACCATCCATTTTAGCTTTTGGAAGAAGTTTATATTCAAACTTCAATTTGTTGGCCTTATGTCAGAAATTGATGCCATAAAACAGGAACTCTGCTTCAAAAGAATACTGTGTTTTTATTATAAATATTAAATACTTGGTGACAGTTATACTTTAGGGGTGCTTATTTAACTCCACAAATATATTAGCTTAGGAAATGCTTATGAACAGTTATCTCCCTGTTCCTTCTATAGACCAACCTAGAGCTATCAACTTAAGTATATTTCTTTTAAATTACAAAAGTACATCTTTAATAAACCCATAAATGCCAGGCTTTGCATCCATTGCTTCTGACAAATCAAATGTTTTGGCTGGAGCAGTAATAGATTGTGCTGATAAGAACCTAATAAATTACCTAGTGAGGTGATCAGTCTCACAGTACATGACAGCCAAGTCACCCAGCTAGATTTTCCCTTTATGAAAAGGAAATGCAAGGGTAATATTAAATTCCATGTTCATTTCTATTTTTGTTGAACCTGAAGTATAATTTGGTTTATGTCTGTTTCCTCTAGAGAATATTTACATGTAAGAAAGTATTTCAGTAGATTGTTTGTAGGTTGAGTATTTTAAGAGTTCAGTGATAAATTCTGGAGTACACTCAAGTAATTAAAAACTGTGCTCTTTATCTGATCATAAAATAATTAGTAATGTTTAAATGCTTATGCAGCACTAGTGTACCAATGATTTCAAAATCATTAGGAAGCCATTAAATTAATAATTTTATAGTGAGAAATGTCACTTCAGGAGAGCAATGTATTTATTATTGAGGAGTATATTAATATTTTTAGTTCATCAAGTCAATAAGACATCTTAAGATAGAATAATTATGTTCTTGGACTGGCTGCCTTCAGAATATCAGTGCATATCATTTGTTGTTCTAATATATAACAGTTAATTCATGTTGGAAATACACAATCATAATAAATAGTGCCCAGCACAATTTCATAAAAAGCTATTATTCATTCAATAATCTCTGTAGTGCTGCTGACAAATTTTAGGAAATGTGTGTGTGTGTGTGTGTGTGTGTGTGTGTGTATGTGTGTGTGTATGATGCAGACACAGAAGATATAGTAGAAATAGGAAATACATTTTTTGCCAATAGGAAGGAGAGATATTATAATGTGTATGTTATAAAATGAAGTATCTCTGCTTTTAACTAT
Source organism: Herpailurus yagouaroundi (assembly GCF_014898765.1). Classification (NCBI taxonomy): domain Eukaryota; kingdom Metazoa; phylum Chordata; class Mammalia; order Carnivora; family Felidae; genus Herpailurus; species Herpailurus yagouaroundi. The sequence continues at coordinate 35,616,649 of NW_024412413.1, forward strand.
ATTGAAACTAGATGGTTTCATATGGAATAGTATTCTATAGAGTATTTAGTACAGCATCATACAGTTGTATATTATATAGAATAAGATTAGATAGGAAAGGATAGAATGGGATTTAACAATATAGTATAATATAGTAAAGTATGCCAGAGCAGAGCATAGGTAAAGCATTATATTAAATTTGATTTCACAAATGATGTATAAGCACAAAATCCAGAATATCATGATTATAATCTTGAGCATATCATTTAACCATATTGAGCCTCAGTTTCCTTATCTGTAGAATGAGGATTCAAAATAGTTCCTACATCATAGATATTTTGTGAGGAATATATGAAATAATGTATATGACATATTTATCACACATATAATAGGCATACATTGATTGTTTTTCTATCATGTTTATTTTTATATAATTGATTAGATTCAGCTCATATATTATAAAAAGAGATCTTCTGTCTGCCATATGTATTGAGATATTTCCATTCTTTCAATTTAGGGTGTTCATTGCTATAGAGATGTTTGTACATACTCAGTTTTTCTATATGTCTTTCTATATGGCTTCTGGGTTTATGTCACAGTTAGAAAGGTTTTTCCTGGGGTGCCTGGGTGGCTCAGTCAGTTGAGCATCCAACTCTTGATTTCTGTTTGGGTTATGATCCCAGAGTCATGGGATAAAGCGCACTGAACGTGGAGCCTGCTTGGGTTCTCACTCTCCCTCCCTCTCCCCGACTCGCATGCCCATTCTCTCTCTCTCTCTCTCTCTCTCTCTCTCTCTCTCTCTCTCTCTCCCTCTCCCTCTCTCCCTCCCTCCCTCCCTCCCTCTCTCTCAAATAAAATTAAAAATAAAAATAAAGATTTTTCTTATGCAATTTTATAAAAATATTCTTTTCTATTTTGCTGCCATTTAAACCTTTATTTTAAAACCTTTTGCTTTATTTTAAACCTTTAATTCATACATGTGAGATATATAAGTAGTGTCAGATACATATATAATTTATTTTTCTAAATGGCGAGTCAGTTGTTCCAATCCACTGAAAGGTTAATTTATGTATATATCCCCATGGATCTGAATTATCATCTTTATAATGTACCAAATTCCTCTAAATAACAGATTATGTTCCCAACCTTCCTATTCTGTTGTGTTGACACCTTCTTCTCCATAACCAAGCCATTGAAAATTCCTATCAATTCCATTTCTAAAGTATGACTAGCATTCACCTTGATCTTCACTGCCACCACTCTAAATTACTAGCTTCTTTTAAATTGGCTAAAAAATAGCTTCCTAAGTAGTGTTCCCCACTCCAGTCTTGCCCCTCCTCATGTCTGTTTTCCACAAGTCAGATCCTTTCCGTTTTCCTTAAGTAGAAAGTTAATTTTCCTTGTTATTTTCTCATAGTCAAAAGTTAGGTTTAGATTAGGGAATAATATAATCAGAAATGGGATTCCTCAATATTGATATAGGTCACTTTTTAAATTTACACAGCAGAATACCCCAAAGCACTATAGTTGACCAGAGAGGGGAACAGAAGGAATCTGCCCTAGATGAAGTGAGTGAGTAGGTGTAGGCATTATCTAAGCTTTTTTCTAATGTTCAGCTTAATCCTTGGGATGGTTGATTTTATGTGTCAGTTTGACTGGACTAAAGGATACCTAAGTAGCTGGTAAAACATCATTTCTGAATGTGTCTGTGAAGGTGTTTCTGGAAAAGATTAGCAGTTGTAGCAGACTGAGTTAAGAGAACCACCCTCCACCAATGTAGATGGCCTTATCCAACCCATTAAGAGCCTGAGTAAAACAAGAAGAAAAAGGAAGAGCAAGTTTTCTCTCTCTCTTTGCTTGAGCTGGGGCATCCATCCTTTCCTGACAACAGAGCCCTTGGCCCTAGAGTCTTTGGACTCCAGCACTTACATTACCAGCTCCCCTGATTCAAAGAACTTCAGATCCAGACTGAAGAATACTACCAGTTTCCCTGGTTTTCCAGCTCACAGATAGCAGATTGTGGAATTTCTCACCAAACCATGTGAGCCAATTTCTATACATCTCAATAGATATGTAGTATTGGTTTTGTTTCTCTGGAGAACCTTGATATAATCCTCCCTTAAACAAGGTGGAAGACTTAGACTTTTTAGCTTAGTTTCAATGTTGTTGTTTTTCACACAAGCTAAGCCTGAACACCAATGGCTTGGCAAACTGAAAATCTTTTAATGCACCACCCAACATGTTCTTGGAATATGAAGATTGCCTGCATTTAGCTAGAGATTTAATTACAACTTAGGAATAGGAGATTTGTCTGTAGATTTAGTTAAAGAATTTGCTTTTTAATTTTATCTCTGTTATTTGTAATTAGGTGTGGCTATGATCTTTATAACTTCTTGCTTTATGAATTAAAAAATCCATAGAATTGTTCTTTAAAAACCATGAATTGGAAGAATTTAAACGAGAGAAAATTTCACAATATTTAAATGGAAAAAATGGTTACACTAAGTGTATAAATAAGTAGGTTCAGTAGTATGCCAGTTGTGTGCATATTTGTAGGTATAGATATAAATCTGAATAGAAAAGGAAATTAGCAATGGTTATCTCTATGAAATGGAATTTTAGCTATTGATCATGTATTCTTTGTACATTTTTGTATGTCCCTAAGTTTCTTCAATTAATGTCTTTTAATCTACAAAAATCTAAAAAGAATGCTATTATTAATAATTTAAAAACTAATCTCTAAAATTTTATCTCTATAATAATGATTTATTTCAAATATTTTTAGTGTGTCTCATGTAATTTTGACTCAATTTATCTCACAGTGACTTAGAGAAATCAACCATGGAATGTTTCGAAACATCAATAATGTTTTTTTATATAGGAGGTGACAAAATTTTAATTGTGGATTAGTGAAAGGCTTAAATAATGTGAGAAATAGTGTTCAGACAGTTTTGTGAGATATTCTACTTAGTTATGTATCTCATGTATACACATATATAATTGATATATATATATGATATATATAATTTATATATAAAATTGATTCATATTATGTATGTATGTTTGGCATATACATAGATATTATATGTAAGACAAAATAATGCTTTCTGTGAAGATGAAAAAAATTTTAAAGACATTTTGCCTTCACAAGGTGTACAATTTATTTTGCTGGTCCCAGGAAAGAAACTGTTCTACATTTCCACTGGCATGTATGGGTGGGCCATCATGATTTCTAGGTGGTCCATGTATACCAGACAAGTTTCCCATAAGGGGAAAAAAATATATGGGAAGATATGAGATTAAGATTTGAGGTAAAATCTCTTAAATAAATGTTAGGACTGGGGCAAGAACACTGGTGGCCACCCTATTAGACAATGCCTGTGGATGAGGAGCGAGAAAACGTACTTGAAATGAGAATAGAAATCGATGCTCACTAATGATTAAAAGAACACGAGAAGAATCTTTTTTGGTGCTTGATGTTGGGTGACACTCAGATTATCTCCTGACCAAGGAATAAGATGAGTTTTTTGACATAGGAAGATGCAAGATAGTAAGAGAGCAGTAGAGTCTCCTACGTGGAAGAGTGCCTCAGTCACTTTTGTGAAAGCCGTCTCCATGATGCCATGAGGACCACAATGGAAGATTGGCAGTGACAGGAGGAACAATACCTCTGTGACAGTGCAAGGAGGGCTACAATGTCAAGCGTGAGCCATGAGGCAGAACTTGTAACAGCTGGCGAAAGCCTAGAGGCGAATGTATGTAGATGAACGCTAAGGACTTCAGTTCATTTAACTGCTGTCAGAGAAAAATGTAGGATTTTTGTTTTGTTTTGTTTTAGTTTCTTACAGAGGCTGAAAAATAAATTTGAGATTTGAAATCTTACTAATTCCAGATGACATGGATTTAAAATAAAGAGTAGTATCATCATTAGTAGTAGTAGTACCACTAAAATAAATATTTCCTATATCCAAGGACTGAAATCGAGGGTTACTAAGATTAGAGAGAGTGGCATATAGAGATGAGAAGGGGGTCAGCGGAAATGTTTTGACATTCATATCAGGCCGTTTTAAATTTGCTTAATTCATTACCTTGTGTTACAGCATTTCTCAGTAAAAGTGTTAACATTGTCTGACTTTCCTCTGCAATGTCAGACACAACAGAAGGACTAAGAGGTCAGTTTCCCTTTTTTTTTCTTGCAAGAAGGAAAGTTTACCTTTAATAAGAAAGGAATAGGGTTACTTTGTACCAAGTGGAGAGTTAAGAGGGTTTTTTTCTTCCAAAGCTATGATCAGAGAAGCAAATACCGAGGCTATGCCAAGTAGGACTGCCTCATACCAGCTAAAGGTTCTAAACTATGAGAAATAGAGAGGAGCTCAGAGCTTAGGAAGAGATGTGGAAACTTGAGGGTTTAGGTTTCGTGGCAGAGCCTGGGACTTAGGAAATCATAAACTGATTATTTTTTGATACTGGTACAAAAAGCATCACAGACTTTAGAACATCATTAAGGGTAGAGACAGATGGAGATTTCATAGGTCATGAAGCTTATACAAATTACAAGAGGGAAATGCTTTGAGAAAAAATAGAAAATTATGAATACAATACTAACGTACATGTTTAGTTAAATAAAAAAGCAAATCCCAATAAATTATAAATTTTCAAATAGCTGACAAGTATGATAAATATTGAAAGTAATAAAATGGCATTTTTAAAACTATCCTGCCATATCTCTAATATATTTTTGGTCTTCATTTTTGGCTATGTATTCTGTAATGTTCTCCTCATATGAAAACTATATTGTAATATGATTTTCTATATATAAAAAAGAAAGAAAAGTTAGTCTTTCTTCAGGATTGTTTGTCGAAATTTAGTTTTTGCCATTGGTAGTTTTACAAAGTTCTTCAAAACTTCTTAGTAGTAATATCATGTATATTTTTGGGATTACTGTCAAATTTGGGAAATCTTTATAAGGATGCTATGATATTAATATATTTCAAGTTCATTTTAGCAGTGACTAATTCTAAGTAATCTTTAAATTCATAACATTTATTAACCTGGTTTTCATGGGTATTTAGTTTATAGTAGCATTTTCTAAGTTTTAAGAATCTCTGTCACTATTTCATATCACATCAGTAAGACTTTATATATTTAATACGTTCACATGGTTCACTCCTTAATATTAACTGGATTATCAACCTATGACTTTACATTTTACTTCAATTTGAAATAATTTCTCTAAATTTATTTACCATGTAATCTAAAATATTTTTATCACAACTTACATCTAGCTTAATTCTAGCCTTAATTTCCTAGGGCTAATATAATAAATTGCTACCAACTTGGTGGCTTAAGACAATTTAAATTTATTCCCTCACAATTCTAGAGGAAAAAGGTGTAAAATCAAGTTTTCAGCAGGACTGTAATCCTTATAGAGACTTTAGAGGATAATTCATTTCATGCCTCTTCCAGCATCTGCTGGTTAACAGCTTTCTTAGCTTGTAGCCACATCACTGCAATCTCCCTCTGTCCTCTCATTCATGTCTCATATAAGAGTACTTGCCATTGGATTTAGGGTCCACCTGAATCATACAGGATCATCTCCTTATCTCAAAATCCTTAATGTTATTACATCTGCCAAGTTTTAGGGATTAGAATCACAAGTTTTAGGGATTAGAATGTAGACATATTTTTTGTAGGCCACTATGGAGCCCACAACAGTGTTGGAATACGTTCTATCAAGATTATTGCTCACTTTATTACATTTCCCATATTTCATGAATTCTTATCTATATTTTCTCTTAGTTCTTTCATGTAATAAAAATGAAAACAAAGAGAGCATCTCTCCACATCAACATCTATTATCACAATAGTGTGCATAATAAACCCACCCCAAAATGTAGCTTGTATTTTAAAAAATCATTTACTATTTCCTGAGTCTCTGGTTTAGCTGGTTTCTTGTGATGATCTGCGATGTCTTCTACTGATCTCTGCTGGGCTTATCAGTTGTCTGAGTTCAGCTGGCAGGTCACCTGTGTACTGGCTGATCTGGAATGTCCTCTAAAGGGAATGATGTATATCCCCTCTATGTGGTTTCTTGTCCTCAGGCTATACAGGCATGTGCTCATGACAATGACAGATGTAAAATAGATTCCAGAAACACACAAAGCTTCTTAAAGCCCAGTGTCAGATCTGGCACACTAGCACATTTGCCCATTCTGACCAAGGCACCTCACAAGTCTAGTTCAGTTTCAAAGGGCTGACTTGGCAGATACTGCCAGTCACATTGCACAGGAAACAGAAAGAGAGAGGTGTGAAATATTGGAGCCTCCATACTACCCACCTGCCACAACTTCTTTCCTTCAAATTAGGTATCTGCAGCTTGTCACATGGTTTATTGAAATTGTTCCAAATGTTATTCTAGTTAAAATAGAAGAATCAAGCCTTACTAACTTTTCATGTAAATATTTTGTATTCTATTTGGAAATGGGTTTCTCCACTGATTTGGAAAATATATATTTTAGTTGTCAAAGGGTTGTACTCACCTTACAAGGCTTAAGCAGGTTTATAATGAGTATCTTGTTACACTTAAATGATTAAAAAAAACAACAACAACAACTCAGTTGCTCTGTGTTTAAAATGTTCCACGTAAGAGCCAAATTCTACAAGAAAATATAAAATATTGCAAAATACTGAAACAGTCAAAAACATGAGATACTGTGATGGAAGACTTTTCTCCAATAGGGAAAAAAGAATTCGGGCTGCTTGACTTAAATTTTGTGACACTTTCAAGTCACAGTGATGCAGGGTAAGTCAGCATGGTGGACGGTAGTTGTATTCCTACACAGTTCTAAATAACTTAATGCAGATGTGACTACAAACCACAAAAAACAAGTGCTACTCAAAGCAATTTAATCATGCCCCTGAGTCAACTTAGTTACTCTGAGGATGGAGGGGAAGTTGAGAAAACAGAGACAAGACCAATTATATTTTTAAAATCTTTGTGATGGTCCTTAGAAGATACTTTGAGGAGGAAAGACAGAACCCCAATAACTCAGGTTGGATTTTTCACTAGAATGGCACAAGAGGGTTCACCAAAAAGTTTGCTGATTTGGAGCAATAGGAAGTGCAGTATTTCTCACACATAAGGTTTTGAAAACATATCTTTATTCTTCTTATCAATGATAAACAAATTTCATTATAAATTTAATTATAGACACACTGTATACTCTTCAGAGATTTGCAATACATAGTAACATAGTTATTATGTAGTTTTCATGAATAACACTTCTCTGTCTGTTCAGTCTCATTGGGTGATTTCCAGAGCATCAACATGGTTGATTTGACTGTTTGCCCAATTTTATAGTTGCTTTTGCAGGAAAGAATTTATTGACCTCCTTACTCCATCATGCCAGAAGTGAATCTCCAAAATTTACTTTTCAATTTTCCACTAATTTTTCATTGTTTCTATATTTTTTATAATATTTTTTGATGCTCAAGACAATAAAGGGAGCTCATATTTTGTCTTGTTTTTCAAGCACATGTATATGGTAGCTCAAAATTTAGGGCCAATGACAGTTTTATGTTGTTCAAATAGATATTTTAAATTTAAAATCTATGAAAATGACACATATTTTTAAGATACTACATCACCATGTAAAAATTCACTACATTGTATATTCCATACAGGTGCTAAGCCTTTATAAAACCCCAAATACATTAATTTTAATCATCTTTGAAGTTGTCTAGTAGGTTTCTTTTGTGAGTTTGTGTGTGTTAGTTACAGCTTTGTCTGAATGTTTTATGCCATTAAAGGAACATATTCTGTTTTTATTTAAAGAATACAATATTTCTGATGTGATCAAGATAAAAAGTAAAGAATATTAAGATGCCACTGTCATCCTAACACATACTGGCTATAAACTATGAAATACTAGTATGGAAACCAACCAATAATAGGTATTTGAGTTAAGGTCGGTGATGTATCTCTAGGAAAATATGCCAGTGAAGATGAGATGTCTGTGAAGGTCAGGTTGTCCTCGTGGGAGTCTTAGAATGATTTCCAAGTGTTTTACTTAAAAAAAAAGAGAGAAAGAAAAGAAAGGAAAGGAAAGGAAAGGAAAGGAAAGGAAAGGAAAGGAAAGGA
>NW_024412413.1:35624777-35718472 GCF_014898765.1 Herpailurus yagouaroundi
GAAAGGAAAGGAAAGGAAAGGAAAGGAAAGGAAAGGAAAGGAAAGGAAAGGAAAGGAAAGAAAACAACACTAAGGGAGATGAAATCTCAAACAGAAATATGTTTAGGAAAACATTAGGTTTAATGTAATTAGCATGTGGAAGAAGAGAAAACTTATACTAGGAATTGCAGCATAAACTTTAAAAACAAAATCATCAAACAGATAAAAACACTTTTCCAAGAACATCATCCCAGGGCAATAATGTAAAGGACACCATTCTTACAATCGTGGACAAAGGACCATGGCAAGGATCAGAGCAGAGCATGGTGGAGAGTATGTGTGTTGTCGGAGGCAGGGCTATGGAGACAAGATGGTGAAGGTGAGGATTTTGTCTAACTATAAGATACAATGATTAATTATAGTCATCATCACAGATAAAATAAGGAAAAGTCTGTATCTACGTAGATATTTTTATTCTAAACAGAAAAAAACTTTCAAAAATTAAAAAAACAAAATAAATTGTGTTGTAAAATAGGAATCCCATAGAAAACAAAAATGGGAACCAAGGGAGATGAAGAGAGAAATTAATATAGGAGTTAGGGAATGATAAAGGGAATTAGAACAGGTTTAACAGTGGAGTGTAAAAATGGATACAGCTATGATTCTAAGCATGAAAGGTATGTTCCCTTGATATCTGAGCTCAGATCGGGTTAATGGCAGGACATATGTTTTTCTACTTCTGTTCTAGGCTCACAAACTTCTTATACATGAAATATGCTTTTTCTTAATTTCTGCCCATTTTTTATTCCGAAATACAAATATCATCTCTGTGAAATCATGCTAGCCTAAAATAATGTAATCCACCTTATCTTCTCTCTCCTTTTCAGTCTTATCTGCTATTATTCTACTGTGTACATCCTGTGATCCTGCCTAATTCAACTACTTGCTGTTTCTCACTTTCTCTCTTATCTTCCTTTTCCATAAGCTATGCCCACTGGATAGAGTTTTCTTCTCTGCTTGTCTTTAATTCTCTAGCCTTTCTAATCCTTTCAATATCTTTAAGACCTATATATATTGTTAAGTACTGTTTGCACAAATCTCATTGGGGTTTAAATGATGAGGGAAATGGGACTAAGTTCCTTCACTTAAAAAAATTATCACAGATAGTTCAATACGAGAAATACAGATCTACATGTTTAGTTTTAAAATATAAAATATGGCAAACAAAACTTTCTTCTGCTCAGTGACTCCTCAACCATATCTAAGTAAAATTCGTCAATACTGTTGAATGCCTACTACATACCGAGCACTGCTTTAAGCATTGCAGCTAGAACAATGAAGAAGACTGGCATGAGTGTGCCACCGTGGAACTTATATTCTAATTGGGGAAGATACAGTCAATAAATGAATCAATAAATATAATAAAATATACAATAATTTTGACTAGTAAAATGTAACATGAAAAAATAAAAAGGGTAACGCCCCGCAGTATGAGAGGAATACGACTGAAAGAAACTAAGATACAAGACAAACCAAGTAATTTAGACAGGGTGGTCCACTCATTCTTCCAAGTGAGTAATTTAGACAGGGAGGTCAACTCATTATTGTTAAAGAGATCATATCTGAATCAGGGCATTAATGATGAAAAGGAGTTTGCCATGGTAAAACTGGTGGGGGAAGTAAAGGTGGGATACATTTTCAGGAAGAGTTTATAGCAGTAGGTGAAGGCCATGACATGGGAATTAAATTGGCCTATTTGAGTTTCAAGCAGAAGATACATATGGCTGGAACATATATGGGGGGAAAGTAATAGAAAATAAATTCAAAGAGGCAGGCAAGTACCACATCTTATAAACTGTGCTCAGTAGGGTGACTTAAACCATTCTCCAATACCATCAAAACAAAATTTCATAATTACTTGTGGATATAGTATCTCCCTATATCTTGAGCCCTTCCATCACTTTGCAATTCAATTATGGAGTTTATCTTCACAACATGTTATTCACGAAGTGTTTTAAATTATATAGCAGATAATCTCCTTGAGGCTGTGGACCATATCACCCATTTTTGTGTCCTTGAAATGCCTAATTTGGTATCTTTATCAGGTGTTAGTAATCATTTTTGGACATGTTAAGTATCCTGATAAAATAATCTGAAACAAATGCTGTTGGATTAATTGGCATGATTTATAACTTTTTAGTAAGTAGTTACTCAGTGAAGAGTTTTGTTGAAATTTTTGTGAATTTTTTGTTTATGGTTTAGTTGAAATTCTTATAGATCATACTTGTAAATTAGTATATAAGGACATATTAGATTTACTGGAGTATGGGACTTTATCTCATCAAATTTCATTATAATATCTACTTTAGACATTAAAACAATTCTAATGAAGTTAGCAAATCCAAATGGAAACCTACGGCAAATTGCAACTTCTTTAACGTTAATTAGTTAAAGGAAACTCAGGGTGGTCAATACCACCAATGCAGTATATCAAATCTGAAGAAGTACAAGGACACTGGGTTATTGAATCCCAAGGACTTGCTTGCATTTCAGGGGTGAGGTAAATCAATGATGTTGGAAATAAACTTTACAGAGCCTTATTGCCTCTACTGTTCAGTTTCCTTGTTCCAGACCCTAAGATATGATGATGTAAAATACTACTAAATCCTTGAAAGAACATTAAATTAGTATTTGAAAGGTTCTACTGCAAGGTTAAGTCAAGCTAACAGAGTTATATATGAGAGAGAATATGTGAAATATTTTTAATAAACATGGACAAATTTAAGAGGAGAGTAATAGCATTTTTTTCTAGTCTTGTAAAAATAATTGAAATATACAAGTCTCTTAAGTGTCGATTTCAAGTACTCAAGCTTCACTGTATAGTATTTTATTTCCTGAAGGTTCATGAAACTTTGCTCTTTGGGTCAATGTGAATAATGTGAAGTAAATCACCTTATTAATATAAGTTATTTAACTGACCCCTTCCATCCTTGTGTTCAATAGAAAATGGTTCCTATACAATGGCACATAGTTTCTCCAAAGAATACAAAAGTCAAACAAGCCTATCTGTAGTTTTGTCAGCGTCCTCTCTGTCAGAATATTGCAATATTAAACCACCATCATTCACCAATGAAAATGAAGAGCTTTTTGTAAGATTTGAAAAACATAATGAAGAATTTGTTAATGGCAAGTATATACTTCTATATGTGTCTTTTGCAGTGAATGAAGTAAATAACATTCCTCTCTAAATTATAAAAATCTGCCGCAATGTCAAGTACTCTAAGGAAACATGTCTTTATTCTAAATATTTACTTTTTTGAAAGTCTCATGTATTCAAGCTCTGTCTTCCTATTTACCAGTTTACTTATTTTTTGGTTAACCTGAGTATATAAGCATAGTTATACAATTATAGGACTGGAGAGACTTTGTATTCATTGAGTGTCTGTTGTTTTTTGTGAGGTTTTCTTACCCTTTTGAAAAATTTGATGACAGCTGTGTACCCTGTCCTCAGAATAATACACTAAAGCCCCTACCCACAAACTTCCTTATACAGTTTCAAAGGGTTTAGGATCTTTGATTTTGTTCATTCCCCTGTCTGATATACAAAGAAAAATAGTTTTCTGCCATGTTCCTAGAGCTCTTAAGAAAAGATATTTCATAACATCACTTAGTAATGCATTCCAAATGGTTCAAAACCTTTCTTAATCAGTACCATATCTCAGAAGAGATCAAGTCTCCTAAGTCAATGCAGACAAAAAACAATTGCCTTCCTTTTCCCAATTATTGGATTAAATTGAGCAAGTACAAAGATGGAAAAAGTAACTAACATTAGAAAAATCCCCAAATCCAGATTTTTATTGTGGCACTTTCATTTGAATACTTTCCCTCTGAACTATTGACAAACTGATAAATATGAAAATTTCAAGGTGAACTTTTTTTGTAAAACAAACATCTGTATTTGAATTTTCCATTAGTACATTCAGGAAAATCTGGATGCATTTCCTGAGACTCCAGATCATAAAGAACCGAAGGTTGAAAGCAATGACTTTCTCAACAGATTTGAACATCTGCTCACTGTCAATATTCTCAACATCTCATCTATCCTGCACTCACCCTGTTTTCCTTGGTTCTATCTGAAATGTGGATGGAAAGCAGTCCTGACTCACCATGCATTCAACATTTTGTCTTTACAGTTAGAAGCATTTGTAGCAGAAGGAATTTAATAGATAATCATTTGTTTAAATGCAAACTTATTAGCATGAATTAGCAGTGGTTTCTTTATCCATTTCCAATCTCTTAACCTTTTAATTGTTGGTTTCAAAAGTCACAACTTATCCTGTAGATTTCCAACGTTGCCCTAGAGAAGATAATAAGAAAATATTCAACTATTTTTACTATTATGGACAGATATACAAGTAATATAACCATGTTATTGTAAAAAAAAGTGAAAATGTATGTCACTACCATATGTTATTGAAATAGTACAAAATAGCACTACCTTTATTTAAGACAAAGTGAAATATTCTAGGATGTGTATTTAGTCACTTATTTCTATCATTTCACCCACATTCTGCATGATTGTATTTAAATCATATTCTTAAATACAAAGTTTAAAATATTTATATATCTATAATAAAATTTTAATTCTCATGCTAAACATCTTTCTGAGAGTGAACTAGAATAATGATGTATAGATATAGCCAAGAGAAATACATTAGAACTTTAAAAAACTTTGCCTCTCAAAACCCATTAAAATATTGTGCATAAGAATAAAATGAGATTTAAATCCACAAGGAAAATGATAGAATACAAACTGTAGCCTATGAGGATAGATTTTTTCTTTTTTTGAATACTAAAAAGTTATTGAAAGAATTATTCTTTCTAGAACATCAAAGTCTAACAATAAATTATGTAGATATTTATATAACCCACCAGTAAGTTATATGTGTGTGTGTGTGTGTGTGTGTGTGTGTGCATGTGCACGTGCGCGCTTTTAAAAATAAAAGTAACTAAATTTAGAACTTTGAAGAAAGTACAGGGAATCCTCTGGAGTCCACAGGGATCTGAAATGTAGAACTAAAAGCACAATATCCAAAACTGAAGATGCTGGTTAGGGATGTAGGAGGAAAATTGGACATTTGAAAAACTCAAATTACCATCATTATCGACATCTTCCCAATACTTAAAGACTTTTCTGATGACATCGATAGTGATATTAATGTGATTTTTTGAAACTTCATAATGAAATTGGGAAGATGCTCATAATTCAGTAAACCAGTATTTTCCAAATTTGTACATGGACAAAGAATCCATTCAAAGTTCAAGATAGGCCAATGAATTTTAATACAACAGAGTAAGAAATGTTCCTTGATACAGTTTCAGCTTCCACAATGCAACTAACAGTTCAGAAACTATGCATACTGACTTAAGGTTTGGTATCAAATAATATCCACGATGATTTGATAACTGTGTTTGTGTGTGTGTGTGTGTGTGTGTGTGTGTGTGTGTGTGTGTGTGAATCTGGATTTATTCCCTATACTTCAAGAAAAAAAATTTTCCAACAAATAAATACCAAAGCAGATATGACAATATATTAAATAAGATATAAAAGAAATTTGGTAAAAGTTTTAAAAAACCAGTGACACTTTTCTCATTAAATATTTGTGGGTTTAGAAAAGATAATTATGCTTCATAAAAAGGTACTTATGTTAAAATGTAATAGGTTTATTATCACCATTTTAAAATGAATTAATATATAAATAGGTTATACATTTCTCAGTTTTAATTTGCATATGATAACTATCAACATATGTACCACACATGAAGAAAAATTCTTTGGAGCTCTTGATAATTTTTTTAAAGTGTAAAAGAATCTTGAGACCAAACAGTTTTAGAACTGTTGTATTAGAACAGCTAAGTAACTTGTTCAATGAGGCACAGGAACTGAAGTTACTCTATCTCTTCAAAACCCATATTCTTCTTCCTTCACCAACCTATTCTCCCACAATACCTCTATTATCACCCAGATGTTTTTGGATTCAGACATTCATCAAATATAAAAATACAGCAGATGTATGTATGTAGGTAACAATATTCTTTTCAGGTGTCTTTGTGTGTATGTTGTGTGTATGTACGTAGTCTGTGTGTGAGAATTCATAGATGTGTGTTGACAAACACTAATGGCTGTGCTCAATTCTTCATATACTAGCAGCTTGTTCTGGGAAATCAAATAAATATATTCATTTCTTTGAAATGATAATAATTGAAAAATTTTGCTTTCCTATTGGTCTTAATTACTTATAAGTACATATAGGAAGTGAGATGTTAGAAGATGTATTTTAGACATTTTATCATATTCTCTTTGTTTATAGTCTGTTTGAATGTGAGCTTCCTGAGGGTACTGTTTTTTGCCAGCTTTGTTCATTACCTTATTAAAAGTACCTAGAAAAATCCCTGATATTCAATAAATGCTTTATAAATTAACATGTACTAAAAATATACAGTAGAGAGATCATAAAAAGAATCACAAGTAAGATTATATTGACCATCCCCATCATTGGATATTTTTCCCTATTCTTTTCTTTCTAAAAATTTTACTTGTTTATTCAAGCGCCTGTCATTGGCAACTCAGCTCTATCCTCTCTTGATTATTTTATTTTTCTCCAGTTACAGGGTCCCCAAACCTTGTTAACCCAGCTTCTAAGGAGATAAAACTCATATAACAAAATCATTACATCAGTGCAATATTTTTTTGTGTTTGTCTAAGCCTTCTTACCTGTGTGTGCCTTTTATGACCAAAGCACTACACAAAAGTGTTTTTATTTTCCCAGAGAAAAGTATAATTATCCTTTCTCATATCATAAAATATAGGATTTTATCTATGAGAAATGGAGATCACCTTGACATTTCTAAGAAAAGATACAACATCACGTGGTACGTCCTTTAGAAAGATAATTGGCAGCCTTTGGAAGACAGACAGACTGGACACAGACTTGTCAGGAGGCAATGGTAATACAGTAAGAGTATGAATGAGGCAAAAGCAATCAGTTTGGAGCAAGAGGGATAAAGCCTAGAAAGGCACAAGAGAAAGAAATGCCACGATTTATTTTAAGCAATTACATATGAGATAAGGGAGAACCCAGTGAGACTAAAATATTATGCAAACTTTCTGAGAGAAAAAAAATATTATGCCTGAGATAATGCCTATAAGAAATAAACCATGTGTGTGGAAAGTAAAAATTACTTTGAAAAATCTTGATTTATGTCTGTGAAACAATGAAATGAAGATATCTACGTAGCATTTAGAAATATCTGGTTCTAGGATTTAGGAGAAAGACCAGAGCTAGGAAAAGGGATTTCAACAATCTCCTATCACTGGGGTAAGCAGGAGCTGATAAAAAGGATGAAATCAATTGGTGAAGCAGAGAATGAGTCACAGAAGTGCCTAAGGGTAGAAACCTACGACTCAGTGTTCTCAGAGGCTTTGAAAAGTGAAATGGGATAAAGAAAAGTATTTAAGTGTATATATATATATATAGTATATATATATGTACACATATACGTATATATGTACACATATACATATATATATATACACAGAAGGACTTTTTTTATATCATCCATCCAATTATTTACATCAGTGTCCGCCAAAATTATAATAAAATTGTAGCATATCAACTACATGGATTATAATTGAATCACAAATAAAATATTTATAATATAGACTAAATGTAAAAATAGATTTTTTTAAAATACTAGATGCTATGTAGCATATAATATTACACCCATTTGAAAATACCAGCATATAAATAACTACTGAGAAGTGGAGAAGAGAATCTTTAATATGGGCTCAGTGATCCGATTATCTGGATATTAATAGAAATTTGACAATATTTTATGACTCTTAATGGCTTTCCACCCCCCCTAATTCTCTAAAGTCACGTTTTCTCGTTTGTAAGTTAAAATTAATAATCATGTTTCCTTCTGCTTGTGGAGAGAATTAAGTGTGATTATTCATGTGCTTAGCACATGACTAGCACTCAATAACTGTTAGATATAATTACTCATTTTGATTATTGGAAGGAAATAGAGAAGCAAAATAAATTGCTATTTTTGAATGTTTGATTGTCATATCTTAAGAGACTGTGGTTAAGAGACTTAAGCATCCTGGGCAAGTTACTTAGTCTCTCTGTAAATAACAATAGCACTTACCCAACAGATTTGTTGTGGAAATATAATGAACAGAATAAAAACCAGCATAATATTTGTGTATATATTTTTTTGCTTGCATA
Source organism: Herpailurus yagouaroundi (assembly GCF_014898765.1). NCBI lineage: Eukaryota > Metazoa > Chordata > Mammalia > Carnivora > Felidae > Herpailurus > Herpailurus yagouaroundi. The sequence continues at coordinate 35,633,048 of NW_024412413.1, forward strand.
TATTTAGAACCCACTTTTTTGTTAATGTTCATAATATCTTAGTATTGTTATGGTAAAGTGGTCATTTTATGAATTTCTTTGATTTTTTTTACTAAATGTTTAAAAAGTATAGGCTGTTCTTGAAGCATAAATTCAAAATTTAAAAATATCCAATGAAGGGGCGCCTGGGTGGCGCAGTCGGTTAAGCGTCCGACTTCAGCCAGGTCACGATCTCGCGGTCCGGGAGTTCGAGCCCCGCGTCAGGCTCTGGGCTGATGGCTCAGAGCCTGGAGCCTGTTTCCGATTCTGTGTCTCCCTCTCTCTCTCTGCCCCTCCCCCGTTCATGCTCTGTCTCTCTCTGTCCCAAAAATAAATAAACGTTGAAAAAAAAAATTAAAAAAAAAATATCCAATGAAAACAAGACCGGCATGGGTTATTTTAACCTTCAAAGGTAGCTTGTCTTTTTCTCAACTTCATTAATGTAACTAAAAAAATAATAAATAATTATTGCGTTGTATATTGTTATGCTGTGATATTTAAGCTTTTTTAATGTATGTGTTAAAATACGTGTGAATATCTGCTCTTCAGCTTGGGAGATCACAGACCATTTATTTTCATATTCTTGACATTTTGTGCATTATATTTTGACTGCAAGTTTATGAGTTCTATGCTATGAAGCAAACACACACCATCTTAAAAATGGGAATGAATACTCAAGAAAAATGTTACCTAGGAGTTATACAATTTTAAGTTTGAGTAATATAAGCTTTTCACAATTTCTACACTTGAATAAAAACTGAAACGAGAAATGTCAAGGGTAACTTAGTGTTTATTCACAACTACATATAATAAACTAGATCCTTCTGAAACTGGGGAGTAAAACTAAGGTACACAAAATAACTTTATAATTTATGGTATTGTTACTATTGTTGGTTTTTAAACAAAAAAAGGCAGCCTAGTTGTATACCCTGTATCTCACATGCTTATCTTTTCCTCCACAGTTTCCAATAATTTCCTGAGGAATACAAAAAAATTTTATTTTGTCAGAGTACAAGTTCCTGTGCATGGCTTTAGGAATTCCAAGTCAAAATTAGATGTACTCATTGATATTCTATTATAATTGCTATAATAAAATACTACTGTAGTTATTGTGACAAAATTATACATTCCATAATAACTGAATCTACTTTTCACTTTGATAGGCAGCAAGAAAGCAAGAGATAAGCTTTGTGTAGTACTTAAGATTATGGACCCTAAAGTCACAGCAGTGTCTTCAGATTTAACTCTCCCACTTTCTCTTTGTGTGACCTTAGAGAAATCTTCTAGTCTTTCTGAAACTTAGTTTTCTCATTTATAAAATGAAAATAATTATAATGACCTATAATAGTAATGCAACTCTTAGGACTATTATGAGTATTAAGTGAATCAATACACATGTAGCACTTAGAGAACAGTGGTAAGCAACCAGTCTACAGTAAGTGTTATCTATTTTAATATATACAAATATATGAAAATATATGTGTCTGTGGGTCTTAAAGCCTGTAAATTTTTGCAAGTATTTTTTTTTTTGATGATGAACCAATAATCACCCCTCAATAAAATTTTCTTATTGCATTTGAAATTATAGAATCTGGACTGCCACAGTTAATGCATCTTTGCAGAGGTGTCTCTAGCTGATTATGGAGACATTTAAGAACAGGTCAATAACATAATATTTCTCTTCAATTAACTATACTATGTCAATAAATCTATAATATCCTTCATGGTTAAAGTAATATAAATCATTTGATGTTTTTAAGCAATATGGTAAGAAACAAGACAGCAGAAATATTTTACATGATGAATACAATGTAGCAAAATGGTACATTCCTTGTTACCATTTTATTTTATATTTTTAATATATTTTTAAAGCTTATTTATTTATTTATTTTGAGAGAGAGAGAGCATGAGCAGGAAAGGGGCAAAGAGAGAGGGAGAAAGAGAATCCCAAGCAGGTACCACACAGAGCCCAATGTGGGACTTGATCATGACCTGAGCGGAAATCAAAAGTCAACTAACTGAGCCACCCAAGCGCCCCTCCTTATTACCATTTTAAAACAACCTGTTCTCTGGGAGAGTTTTTGTCCTTATCCACTACTCTGTAGTTGTGTGACCTTGTTCTAGTTGTTTTGTTTTGTTTGTTTTTTAATCTGTATCTCAGTTTCTTATCAAAAGGGAGGAAAAAAGTAGATAGCATATAATGTTCCTCACAGAGTTCTTGTGGAAATATAATGAGATGGCACATGTAGACACTTACCAGAGCTATAATATAGCAACATTCACTTCCTGAACTTGTTAATCAGAGTCCAAATCAAGTTACATCATTTCTTTTTCTATTTCTTCTTCTTTTTTTTTCCCCCAAGAGTAATCTTTTCAGATCTACCTTCAAAATACATTCTGAACTCCACCATTTTCCTTCATTTCTATGGTACATTTCAATTGAGGCTTTCAGCATCTTTAAGCTGGGCTTCCTGCGAAGTTGCCATCTAAGTTATATCATGTTACTCCAGGGTTATTCTTATAACTACTTGCACTCTCCAGTGCTGCCTCACTGCATTTAAAATAACATTGAAAGTCTTTACTAAGATGTGACTCCTCTTCCACTTATTCATGACAGACCATCTACCTTCATCTCCTTGATGCTATTTGAATAAGTCAAACAAATGTTCACCTCATGACCTGTGCACTAACTGTTTTGGTTTGGCCAATTATTGCCTGAATATAAATCGTGACTCAATATTTTAGTTATTTAGGCCTCTGCTCAAAATTCATCTACCTCCTATTCCCTTGCTGTCTTCATTCTTTTTGTCACTGCTTGATACATAGTTGTGAGCTAAATGAGTGGAAGTACTCTTTTTTTACAGAGTTATATCCTCAGTGCCTAGAACAGTGCCTGGTCGGCAGGCGGTACTAATATTAGTTAATAAATTTAATTGCTATTATAATAATTAAGGTCCATAATATATACATTTCTTTTTTTTCTAACTTTTGAACTATAACTGTTTATATATTTATATATTTCAGAAAATAAATTATTTGGAAGAAATTATATTGTCAAGAATCACCATTCCCCATCCTCATTCAAAGAGTCATAACTGAAATCTTTTGACGTATTTCCTTTCAGCATATTTTAGTGCATTTCTATATTAAAGAATTGAGATGGTTGGTAAAACAGAAATCATTACAGCTATCTAAAACAAGAATATTTTATTTTACATTTGACAGAGTGCAAGTGGGGGAGGGGCAGAGAGTGGGGGAACAGATGATCTGAAGCGGACTCTGCTCTGACAGGAGGGGGATGCTTCTGATGCGAGGCTGGAACTCACAAACCTTGAGATCATGACCTGAGCCTTAGTCAGAGGCTCAACCAACTGAGCCACCCAGGCACTCCAACAGGAATAAGTTTGATAGAGGTTATCAGATACTTATTAAATCATTGAGTTATGAGTAAAGAAAGGTACACAAAGTCACTGTTAGCTCTCCAGTTGCTACTTCCTCTCAAGGTGTCAGGCAGTTGCAGGAATCACAGAAATTTTCAGAGGATGAGTACAGCAGCTTACAGAAATAAGGTAGATGATTCATAGAAAAGCACCACAAAACACTGCAAAAATTTCACGTCTGTCAAAGGGCATGCTTGTCCACTAATGCTGGAGAAAAAAATAACATGCCCCAAACTGTTTCTGCCTTATTCTTGTCCATCTCAATAAATGCTAACCCTTTCTCCCAGTTGCCCACATCAATTATCTAAATGATATTAATTCTTAATCTCGCCCCTTGAAGAACTGTTTATTCTAATTCCAAAGTGATCTTAAATGCCCCCCTTCTTTCGTTCTTTATTTGTAGCAATTTACCTCATTCCCCAATTGTTCCAACATTCTACATTCTCCCTTCCCTCTAATCCATGCTCCACATGAGAGTCAGAATTTTTGTGTTAACTTAAATGAGAAGCACTTCTGTTATACTTAGGGTGATGTTAAATTTATGAAGCACAAGATAATAGCAATTGACTATATAAAATGAGTAAAAGTTTTAAAGGAAAATATGTATGGTTTTATTCACTAGAAGTAAATTGGATAAGGTTATCAAGCAAGCATTTGAATTGTGTGTCTGAAGCCCTGGTCAGGCATTGAAAATAATAATAAAAAAGCGGGGGGAAATCAACAGAATTATTTCTTTTAAGAAGTCCAACCTAATGATGATAACATTTCCAAACCACTAGGTAAATAAATAAATTAATTGTATTAATGTGAAAGAGTGAGTGATTAATTTATGAAACGGGGCTCAGAAATTCTACAGGTGAGGAAAAAAAGCAACAACACAAAGTTGTAAAAAGAAAAACAGTAAGCTCCAGATGGTAAGTTTCTTTTTCAAATTGAGTTAGATACTAGAAAAAAGTCTAAAACTTCACACAGTGATTCTAGACCTTAGCACTTCTGCTAATAAGTTCTCACTAATTTTCTTAGTCTTTACTAGTTGAATGTTGAAAATCTGCTATCCTAACACAGATACACATACACACATACACACACATGTCATCTGTCATCTGTCAAGTTCTAAAATCTTGACAACCACTATTTAAAGAAATTTAAATTTATAGGAGCTATTTATTATAGTTCTGTTTTCACTGTATATTTCTTTTCTGCCTTGGCTATTTGATCAGTACTTTTAGCATTCCAATTAAGTAACTTGTAGTAGTCCATATAACACACAAAAATACAAAGTGATATAAAAAACACATTTGTTACCAAAAATATGCTGACCTAAATGTAATTATATTACAGTTTCTTTTTTAATTTTCTTTTGTCAAATCGGTTTTTTTGCATTTTTTTTCACTTTACAGAAGCAATCTTTTAAATTCATCTGCTAATGCCTCTGAGGTCAAAACCTGTTATTTTTCCTCAATCCTTTGGCTTTAATATGTTATTTAAAGAAACCAGACATCAGCTTTAACATATCAAATGAAACCAACTATGACCCAGGTATAGGCTGACCCTTTCATAGTCCCCAGTTCTCTTATTTTATTTAACTAGGAACATTTGTTCACAGATACTGATAGGAAATTGACAAATGCTAACTGACAAGCACCTGGTACTTATTAAGCAAGATCTACAAGTAATCATAGATAATATACCTTTTTTCAGCAATAAAACTCAACATAAAGAAAGTCATTAAAGCACTTTTTAAATATATGAACAATATTTATTGTAATGGAAATATAATCAAATAAACCACTGATATTTCTAAAAACAAAATTTAATGATTTCCTCTTCCCCCTATCCCCACCCTAGAAACAACATCTTCATCAGTAAATCCACCAGTAACACTTGCTATCTTTAGTTCACCAATTAGGGTGACAATCCTCAGCAATCCCACTGCAACCACTATCTACCCAACTCAATCTAGTGACAAATTAATACATGCTGATATAGAGATCACTATCATTGAGTACTTAAACTTTCTAATAAAAAACAACGCAACTGAGATAAAACCATGATTTTTAAAAGTCAGTCTAATGTTAAATAAATAAATAGTAGCTTGATCTAATAAAGAGTACTTGTACTAGGAAAAGAAAGGAGCTAAAAACAGAAGTAGAACATTGATTTGCCAATGACATCTGATTTACACACTTATGGAACATCTGCTGTCTGGAAATTATGCTGTTCCAAATGACCTCAAAACTTCTGCCAAAATTTTTCAGATTATTTTATGTGGATCACTGGTGCAACAAAAGTGCAGTCAGAGGATATTTAAACTTATGCAGCAATCTGAATGGAACAGATATGAGCAAATCTTATCCAACAAGTATGGGGAGGGGAAGGAGAATAAATTAACTCTGCACTAAGTATATGCAAAAATATTCCTAAATATGGTACTCTTTAAATATTTTCATGCCTTTAATAAGATGGCTTTCGGGGCGCCTGGGTGGCTCAGTCGGTTGAGCATCCGACTTCGGCTCAGGTCATGATCTAGCGGTCTGTGAGTTAGAGCCCCGCGTCGGGCTCTGTGCTGACAGAGCCTGGAGCCTGTTTCAGATTCTGTGTCTCCCTCTCTCTCTCTGCCCCTCCCCCACTCATGCTCTGTCTCTCTCTCTCTCTCTCTCTCTGTCAAAAATAAATAAACATTAAAAAAATGTTTTTAATAAGGTGGCTTTAATAAGCCATTTTGATGTCTTTAATAATGGCATTTTATTCAGTTGCAGATAATCTTTAGAAGTTGGCCAGCTAAACGTTAAGACTTCCATTAGCGGTTAATGGTCTATTGTAAGATGAACAAATATAGAGATGACCATTCCAAACATCGTAAGTAACTTTCTTTGAAAATAGCCCATTCTCCCTCAGTATTATTAAGTATCTGTGAACAGCATGCATCCCAACCCCATGTCCTAACCTCAGTGAAATATTGCTTTGGGAGGGGGTCCTGCACATACCATCTTCTAAAAACAAAACAAGTAAAGTATTGCATTATTCAGCTCAGGCTGCCATAACAACATACACTAGAGTGGCTTAAACAGGAATTTTGTTTTCTCATAATCCTGAAAGCTGCAAGTCCAAGATCAGGGTCCCAATATAGGTGGTTTCTGATGAGATCTCTTCATTTGTAGGTGGTTGCCATCCCTTTGTGTGCTCACATGACCTCTTCGTGCACACACAGAGGGAGTGAGCTAGATATATGGTTTCTTTTCTTATAAGGACACTAATCCCATAGGATCAGAGTCCCTCATGAGCTCATTTAACCTTAATTACTTCCTTAGAGGCATCATCTCCAAATATAGCCACACTGCAGATTAGAACTTCAACATATGAATTTTGGAGGCATGCAAACATTTAGTCGATAAAAAGTATGTTGTGAGATAGAAGAGAAATAATGAGAGGAAGAAAAGAAAATTCAGGAGCTCTGTTTTAAGTATTATTTAAAGCTGTACATACTTTCAAATGTAAATATGATTCATTCAATTATCAACACAAGAAGTGGAGAATAACATGCAAGCTTTGAATATGGAAACATTTTTTATTTTAATAAACCTTGTCTGCCAAGTGTTATTATAACATATGTAAGACGGAATGAATTTCAGCAAAAATAGATACTTTTCAAATTAAACATAAGGATTCAGCATTTGGAACTTTTGAATTCTATACTAGTTGTTTAAGTAACACAAGCCACCAAAATAAAATCACAACAGAATGAAAGAATTTTTTTTTATTTATACAGCAAAGCAGCAGCAGTCCTCAATTCATGCAAAGTTCAGATACAGGTTATTATGAATCATGCTGGTACAGTTTTATGAGTAAAATGACCTTTGACCTTCACATTTCCAGATGTTACTATTTGCTGTTTAATAGTCAAAACAGAGCTCTGACCCACACTGAGAACTGGCAGGAACTCATAGTACAGTAGATAGGGCTATTTATTTTACATATCAACAGAGTTTGGGCGTGTCCCATATCAGTATATTCTCATAAATCACCACTATGCACATGTTTTAAGGATTCTTTTCAATGGCTGTGCATTTGTTTCCTTTTTGCTGTCTTCCATCTCACTGCGAGTAAATTGTTTCAACTGCATTAGTAGAGAATATAACTCATTAACTTCATTGAAGAAAGATTGAGAAAATCAGTTAACATTAATTCCTCTGCCTTTCTATGTATCAGAAGAAAAGTTTTGAGCACTCAGCAAATGTCTACGTAGACCAGAATTTAAAAGTGACGCTAAGTAAATGTGATGTAACATATGTCATTTAATTTAGGAAAATGGGTTTCAGATAAAATTTGTATCACTCACCTTTTTTTTTCTTCAATATTTTATTTAAATTCAAGTTAGTTAACATATACTGTAGCATTAGTTTCAGGGGCAGAATTTAGTGATTCATCACTTGCATGTAACTCCCAATATCCATTACCACAAGTGCCCTTCTTAATGCCCATCACCCATTTACCCTGTTCCTCCACCCACCTCCCGTCCCTCAATCCTCATTTTGTTCCTGATAGTCATTATTCTCTTATGGTTTGCCTCCCTCTCTGTTTTAGCTTATCTTATTTTTCCTTCTTTTCCCCTATGTTCATCTGTTTTGTTTCTTAAATTCCACATATGAGTGAGAGCATATGGTATTTGTCTTTCTTTGACTAACTTATTTCACTTAGCATAATACACTCAAGTTCTATCCTCGTCCTTGCAAATGGCAAGGTTTCATTCTTTTTGATGGCTGAATAATAATCCATTGTGTGTGTATGTGTACACATACATATAATGAATGTACTTATATGTATGTATATGTATGTACATATATATGTATGTATACACATACACACACAATATATTTACATACATTATATGTATGTATGCACACTACATCTTCTTTATCCATTCATCAGTTGATGGACATTGGATTCTTTCCATATTATGGTTATTGTGGATAGTGTTGCTATAAATATTGGGGAGCATGTGCCCCTTCAAATCAGTGTTTTTATATCCTTTGGGTAAAAACTTAGTAGTGCAATTGCTGGGTAATAGGGTAGTTCTATTTTTAACTTGTTGAAGAAACTCCGTACCGTTTTCCAGAATGGCTGTACCAGTTTGCAGTGTAAGAGGGTTCCCCTTTATCTGCATCCTTGCCAATATCTGTTGTTTCTTGAGCTGTTAATTTTAACCATTCTGACTCATGTGAGGGGATATCTCATTGTAGTTTTGTTTTTTTCCCTGCAGATGACTGATGTTGAGCATTTTTTTTCATATGTCTGTTAGCCATTTATATACCTTTGGAGAAATGTTTGTTCATGTCTTCTTCCTAATTCTTAATTAGACTTTTTAAAGTTCATTTATTTTTAGAGAGAGAGAGAGAGAGAGATGGCAGGGTAGGGGGGAGGGGGAGAGAGAGAGAGAGAGAGAGAGAGAGAGAGAGAGAGAGAGAGAGAATATCTCAAGCAGATTCCATGCTGTCAGCACAGAATCTGACACAGGGCCAAATTCACAAACAGTGAGATTATGACCTTAGCTGAAATCAAGGGTCAGATGCTTAACTAGCTGAGCCATCTAGGTGCCCCAACTGGATTTCTTATATTTTGGGTGTTCTGTTTTAGAGTTCTTTATAGATTTTGGAGACCAGCCCTTTTTCCAACATGTCATTTGCAAATATCATCTCCCATTCCATAGGTTGCCTTTAAGTTTTGTTGATTGTTTTCTTTGCTGTGCAGAAGCTTTTTTATCTTGATTAAGTTCCTAAAGTTCATTTTGCTTTCCTTTCCCTTGCTCAGGAGACATGTCTAGTAAGAAGTTGCTGTGGATGAGGTCAGAGAGGTTGCTGCCTGTGTTCTTCTCTAGGGTTTTGACAGATTCCTGTCTTACATATAGGTCTTGCATCCATTTTGAATTTATTTTTGTGTATGGTATAAGAAAGTGGTCCAGTTTCATTCTTCTGCATGGTTGATGTCCAATTTTCCCAACACCATTTGTTGAAGAGACTGTCCTTTTTCCATTGGATATTCTTTCCTGCTTTATCAAAGATTAGTTGACCATATAGTTGTGGACCCATTTCTGGGTTCTCTATTCTGTTGTGTTGATCTATTTGTCTGTTTTATGTGCCAGTACCATAGTGTCTTGATGATTTCAGCCCTGTAATACAGCTTAAAGTCCAGAATTGTGATGTCTCCAGCTTTGGGTTTCTTTTACAACATTACTTTGCCTATTCAAGGTCTTTTCTGGTTCTATACAAGTTTTAGAATTTTTGTTCTAGTTCTGTGAAAGATGTTCATCTTATTTTGATAGGGATTGCATTGAATATGTAGATTGCTTCGGGTAATATAGACATTTTAACAATATTTGATCTTCCAATCCGTGAGCATGGAATGTTTTTCCATTCCTTTGTGTCTTCCTCAGTTTCCCTCATAAGTGTTCTATAGTTTTCAGAGTACAGATCTGTTACCTCTTTGGTTAGGTTTATTTCTAGGTATCTTATGGGTTTTGGTGTAATTTTTTAAGTGGGATAGATTCCTTGATTTCTCTTTATGCTGCTTGATTATTAATGTATAGAAATGCAACATACTTCTGTGCATTGATTTTATATCCACTAACTTTGCTGAATTCATGTATCAGTTCTAGCAATTTTTACGTGTAGTCTTTCAGGTTTTCTACATAGAATGTCATGTAATCTGCAAATAGTGAAAGTTTGACTTCTTCCTTGCAGATTTGGATGCAATTTTATTTCTTTTTGTTGTCTGATTTCTGAGGCTAGTCTTTCCAATACTATGTTGAACAACAGTGGTGAGAGTGGTGAGAGAGTTTCATGTTCCTGACCTTAGGGGAAAATCTCTCAGTTTTTCCCCTTTGAGGATGATATTAGCTGTGGGTCTTTTGTATTTATGATGTTGAAGTATGTTCCTTCTATCCCTACTTTCTTGTTTTTTTTTTTTTATCAAGAATGGATGCTGTGTTTTATCAAATACTTTTTCTGCATCTATTGAGAGATCATATGGTTCTTATCCTTTCTTTCATTAATGTGGTGTATCACATTGATTCATGGATATTGAAACATCCTTATAGCCCAGGAGTAAATCCTACTTTGGTCAATGTACTGTTGCGTTTGATGAGCTAATATCTTGTTGAGATTTTTTGCATCCATATTCATCAGAGATATTGGTCTGTAATTATCCTTTTTAGTGGGGTCTTTGTCTGATTTTAGAAGCAAGGTAATGCTGGCCTCATAGAATGAGTTTGGAAGTTTCCCTTCTGTTTCTATTTTTTGGAAAAGTTTTAGAAGAATAGGTAGTGATTCTTCTTTAAATGTTTTGTAGAATTCCACTGGGAAGCCATCCAGCCCTGGACTCCTGCTTGCTGGGAGACTTTTGATTACTGATTCAATTTCTTTCCTTTTTATAGGGCTGCTCAGACTTTCTATTTCTTCTTGATTCAGTTTGGTAATTTATATGTTTCTAAGAATTTATCCATTTCTTCAGATTGCCTAATTTGTTGGCATATAATTGCTAATAATATTCTCTTATAATTATTTGTATTTCTGTTGTGTTGGTTGTAAACTCTCATCTTTCATTTGATTTTATTTATTTGAGTCCTTTCTCTCTCTCTCTCTCTCTCTCTCTCTCTCTCTCTCTCTCTGTTTTTGTAAGCCTGGTCAGCAGCTTATCAATTCTGTTAATTCTTTCAAAGAACCAGCTCTTAGTTTCATTTATCTGCTCTACTGTTTGTTTTTTTAATTTCTATATCATTTATTTCTGCTATGATATTTATTATTTCCCTTCTCCTGCTGGATTCAGGCTTTATTTGTTGTTCTTTTTCCAGTTCCTTTAAGTGTCAGATTAGGTTGTGCATTTATGACTTTTCTTGCTTCTTGAGGAACCTGTATTGCTCTATACTTCCCTCTTAAAACCACCTTTGCTGCATCCCAAAGGTTTTAGACTGTCATTTTTTCATTTTCATTTGCTTCCATATACTTTTTAAATTCTTTTTTAAGTTCCTGGTGAACCAATTCATTCTTTAGGAGGAAGTTCTTTAACCTCCATGTATTTGTGGTCTTTCCAAAATTTTCCTTATTCATAACATTGTGGTTTGAAAATATGCATGGTATGATCTCAAACTTTTTGTACCAATGGAGGCCTGATTTATGTCACTGTATGTGATATATGATCATAATGTTCCATGAGCAATCTAAAAGAACATGTAGTCTGCTGCTTTAGGATGAAATGCTCTGAATATATATGAGTATATATATTGGATCATCTGGTCCAAAGTGTCATTCAAAGTCCTCGTTTCCTTGTTAATTTTCTGCTTAGATGATCTATCTATTGCTGTGAGTGGGGTGTTAAAGTCACCTACTATTACTGTATTCCAATCAATGACTTTTTTTTTAAGTTTGTTATTAATTGATTTATATATTTGGTTGCTTTCAAGTTAGGAGCATAAATATTTACATCTGTTAGATCTTGTTGGAAAGACCCCTTTATTATGATATAATGCCCTTCTTCGTCTATTTTTAGTGTTTGGTTTAAAATCCAGTTGGTCGAGGGGTGCCTGGGTGGTTCAGCTGGTTAGGCGTCTGACTCGTGATTTCAATTCAGGTCATGATCTCACAGTTCATGAGCATAAACCCAGGATGAGGAAATCCCATGGTCACCCTACTCCTCTACCATCTTAACTCCTCCCCCCATATCACTCATCTTTTTAATGTAAGAAATACATTCCCAAAATACAGCATGGAGGTGATTAAGAATTTTTGTTTGTAAAGTTATTCTTATAGGAAGTGAATTTGTCCAATCCCTTAATTTACCTGTAATTGAGGAAAATTTTTTACTTCTTTAACATCTAGCAGAAACTTCCATTGTCAAAATCTTAGACTGAAATCTCAAAATTGGGAAAAAAACAAAAAAAGTAAATTGCTACCACATATTAATGTATATATTCAATACATTATCCAAAGACAAGATTTTCATAATCATTCACATGCCCACAACTTATAATATATTTGTGCCTCAGTGTATAAGGATATACAAACTAGTATTTATTTAGTTTTAGACATATGCAATGCATTTGTATGTTTAACTAAACTGTTAAATCACTGCATTTACTTTTATAGAAAAAACTTTTAGATTTTATTAATACTATTGTTTATGGTAAAGAAATAGTGTCTTTTGAAAAGATATATTGTTTCACCTAGCAGTTACATGTGTGGCACATTAAATGTTTTTTTTTTTTTCTCCTAATGCTCTACTTCTCCTCTTTCTTTTCTTTCTTTTTCTCTTCATCCTCTTACCAGTGATGAGTACATACTCTGTGGCATTATATCAAACATTTTATGCAGAATGTGTTATTAAATCACAGCACATGTACAAGCAGTAATCATCCAGATATGTTATCTTTCTTCTCTTATTGAGAGGGACATAAAAATTTAGGGAGATTAAGGAACTTGCAGACATTCGATTCAATTCAATATTGCCTTATTGGAGTTAATAACATTCCCTATATTTCAGTTTTTATGTATTCTATAGGTCAAATATTCCAATAAAAGGCAAAAAGAAAGAATGATTCATGTGGTTCATAGTGAATGGAAGAATTAACTTATCAGCATACTGTAGTTGAAATTTTCAGGTGTGGCCCCTGGACCAGCAAGATCAGATCACCTGAATTCTTGTAAGAAATGCAGATCCCTGGGCCCCATCTCCAATCTACTGAATCAGAAACTCTAGTTGCAACCCAGCAATCTATGTTTTAACAAGCCTCCCGAGTCATTCTAACTAAATTTGCAAACCAAAGTCTTTTGAGTAGCTCCTTTCCCTAACTTATTGAAATTTGCATCTTATGATTAAAATGGAAAAGATCAATACCTGATCTGGGAGAAAAACAGCTAATAATTAAGGAGAAATGAGTGGAAAGAAATAAGTGAACATCTACATTCCTGAAGAGAGGAAGATTCTCACTCAAAATATTTCTTGGCTATTGTTTGTGTCCTCAAATTTATGAATCTATGAATATCTATAGGTGATAGGTAGATGAAAGGCTGCATCAGGGTAAAGGCAGAAAGGATGCACAGAATACAGTGGAACAGGATGAGGATGGTATGCAGATATGGAAACTGAAAGAGGAATAAGCCACAACCTCAACAGAAGCTACTTTCTAAGGATGCTGAGCCATCCCAAGGACTTTAAGAACTTTTATGCTTATTTTCTTTTGATTCTTTTATTTTTTCTTTTTTTCCTAATGGTTACTCTAGATTTTTAATTACTTAATAGGATTCACTTCATTTTACGCTGACTTCCATTAATTCTTGTATTTCTCTTAATTGGCTTTCTAGTTCTGTATGTTTGTATGTGTGTATTTTATTTTAGAGGGGGAGGGAGAGAAGCTCAAGCAGGCTGCACATGTGGAGCCTGACACAGCTCAATTCCACGAGCCTGGTGTCATAACTTGAGATGAAATCAAGAGTCAGATGCTCAACGAACTGAGCCACCCAGGCACCCTCTTTGTTTAAAATTGTATTTCTGTTTACCTAGATCGCTTTATTTATCTTCTCAATTTTACTCTTATGTTTTAGTTTTACTTATTCCAGGTATTTCTTAGTTGCAGAGAAATTATTTTTTCTTTCTTTCTATGTCTCTTGTTTTAAATTTCAACCACTTTAAGACACACAGAATAATGCAAACATTTCTATACATATACATTCCAGTTTTGATCACTTGGCATTAGATTTACTTATGCTAAGATACTATTTAGGTCATTGCCTTTAGCCAGCAAAACAAGGAGGAACAATATGCTTAACTTTCCTGACCACATTTTTAAAAATTGAAGCTCCTTCAGAACATCATCTGTCTCTATTCTCTGCTTTAATTTTTACCATAGCACTTAGTTAGCACTGCATTAAAATGTTTTAGTTACTTCCCTCTAGAGTTTCAGTTTTCTGAAGCTAGACATTTGTCTCTTTTTATTCACTTCTGTGTTCTCAGGTTTTGTTTGTATGCAACAGCGGTTCAGTATATATATTTATGGCATAACCTAATTTTTTTTCTTACTAAACAATGACTTTTTCAACCCAGTTCTTCCTTTAGTATGTTGTTTTCCTCATCCTGGAATTTCCATTGATGAAGACTGATTAATGGTAAACATCCATAGTTTGTAAAAACAAAAATAAAATAATCACTTTCAATATGAATAATAGGTTAGCTGTTTTGACACATAATGTCTTTCAGTAATCTAATGCTATTTTCCACATTTTTATAAATGTTATGGTTACAGGTGAGAATTACTGTCTTTTCTTACATTGCTTTAAGATCATCTCCTAACTTTTGTGATCTTCAGTTTCAGAAGTATCTAACTATAAAACTCTAATTACCTGTTTGGGACATAATTGATCTTCCTTAAAATGGTTGTGTCATCCAATCTGAAACATTAGTATTTTTTAGGTTATCAAACTGTGCCTCTCCTCCAGTAAGGACTCCTAGTAAAAGTATTTTGGCCTTACTCAGTGCCTTCTAATCTATCTTTTTTTTTTACTACTTTATCTCTATGTTGCAATCTGTGTAATTTCTTTTTTTTAACTTATTTTTGAGAGAGAGAGAGAGAGAGAGAGAGAGAGAGCGAGCATGTGCACACGAGTTGGGGGAGGAGCAGAGAGAGAGGAGACAGAGAATCCCAAGTAGGCTCCATCCACACTGTCAGAACAAAGCCCGATATGGGGCTGGAACTCACAAACCATGAGATCATGACTTGAGCCCAAGTCAAGAGTTAGATGCTTAACAGACTCAGCCACCCAGGCACCCCCTGCATAATTTCTATTCTGGGTAATTCCTTAAGTTGATTGCTTCTCTCTTTAAGTCCAATTAATATGAAGTTAAAACTATTAAATCTTGTATTTAATTTTAAACTAAATATTTATAGGTATTCACTTTAAATACCTATACCTGGTATTTAAATACCTGGTTCTTTTTCACAGATGTCTCGTCTTTTCTGAGTCTTTTCTTTTTAATTCCTTCTTTTATTTATTTAACCACTTACATATATTTTATAGTTTACTAATTTGTTTAGTGCTGGCTGTTGCTCCAAACACACAACCAATCTCTCTGCCATATATTCCTTCCGAATGTAAACCAGGTCACTCAGTGTTTTTGGCTGAGTGATCTTGCGAGAGCCTACTCGAGTATATAATTTCCTTTAATATCTTGAGTCCCTCTCCTCCAAACCCATACTGTTCTCTCCATTATGCAAGGATAAGAAAAAAGAGAATGAAGGCTTGTATGTTGGAAGCTTTTATCAACTAAGCCTAGAAGTGACATGCATCTGTTTTAGACACATTTCTTAGGCCAGAACTTGGTTATATGGCCATAGCCAACCACAAGGGAAACTTGGAAATATAATCATTCCACCTCTGAATCCAAGAGGAAGAACAGGTAGCCAGCTATGCCTCATAGTCTCATCCAATAATTCTCTTCTGCTTTTCTTGACAGATTAATCACACTGTATGTTTCTGTCTGCTGCTGACATTATAGTAGCATGCTTCCTCTTGTATTTTGTTATTTTAGATTAAAAGCTTATATTTGGTAGGATTTTATCTCAGAAATCCTTCGCTGTCTGAGTTCCCAGACCTTGCAAGTAAAGTAGTATAAATATTAATACAAAATCTATGTGACTGGAAGCATGAGGTCACAAAATGTCAGAGGAAATTTTTTTTCTACACAATCAATAGCCAAACCTTGAACAGTCAATATTATTTTTATTTCCTGTTGAAAGTTTGCATTTTTTTTTGTTTATGTTTACACAGAACTTAGAGACCCTTTGAAAGTCCAGACTTCATCCCAGATTCTATTTCTCAAATTCTCACATTCCTTCTTGACGCTGTACCTACACAACCGTTAGCACTCAAGCCCTTCAATGACCACTAATTAACAAATGCCATCAAGCACAGCTGAAGCATCAGTACTCACTTTCTGCCCTAGTGTTGAACTTACACTTTGTCTTTTAGATCATTGTCAGTAAAGCTTTTGGTACCATTATAAACACTGCCTTAACCTAGCACAGCTGCTGTATCTGTTCTTACTTGCTGCTCTTTGTTTTAGGCCCAGGATGTTATATTTAGAATCCTAAAATTTTCACTATATATTTACAGTGATGTTTGCTATATCCAACATTGTAAGTGTTTTATCACAAGAGAATTTTCAAAGTACCTTGTCTTCTGTTTTTCTGAAACAGCTTTCCCCATTTATCTTCTTTCCCTTACTTTAATGATATTTTAACAATTTTAATAACCATGATTTATTTAACAATGTTTAAAGTTAGTTGATGTAATTGGTATTCTCCGAACATATATAAGATGCTTATTATCTGTTTACCTCCAGTTACTCCACTGCTTCCTGTCTTACACAATTTTCCTGTCCATAATTGTTTTTTTTATCTGTTTAAGTTTTTGTTTAACTTCTAGTTAGTTAACATATAATGTAATGTTGGTTTTGGGAGTAGAATTTAGTGATTCATTACTTAGATATAAGACCCAAGGGTCATCACAATATGTGCCCTCCTTTGTACCCATCATCCATTTAGCCCAACCCCATCCACCTCCCCTCCATCTTTTTTTTAAAGTTTATTTATTTATTTTGAGAGAGAGAGAGAGAGCAGGGGAGGGGAGGGGCAGAGAGAGAGAGGGAGAGAGAGAATCCCAAGCAGGCTCCATGCTGTCCGTGTGGAGTTCATCTCTGGGCTCAATCCCACCAAGCGTGATTCATGACCTGAGCTGAAACCAAGGGTCAGAGACTTAGCCAACTGACCCACCAAAGTGCCCCATATAAATTTTTAAAATATAAAAAAATGATGGAGGTGTACCTCGTTGGCTCAGTTAAGCACCCAACTCTTGGTTTCAGCTCACATCATGATCTCACGGTTCATGGGTTCAAGCCCCGCATCAGTTTCTGTGCTGACAGTGCAGAACCTGCTTGGGATTCTCTCTCTCCCTCTCTCTCTGCCCTTCTACCACTTGCTTTCTTTTTCAAAATAAATAAATAAACTTCAAAAAAACTTTAGGTAGGCCTTAATTAGATTTCCCATATGTCTAACAGATTCTTTGATCACTGTTGCATCTAATATCCTACTCCTTCCTACAGTATAGAAATACTTCTTCATGAATGACATCCTTTGTAAGTTTTTCTTCTTTTTATGAATGTCTGTGAGTAGGGGTAGCTTCTCCATTTTTTTTCTTTATAAAATTGTCTATTTTGCCTACTTTTTTTATATAATAAACTTAAATTCGCTTTATTTTTCTTAGGTAAGTATTTATTTTATGCCTATTCTTACTGGTAGTTTACCTGCGGTTGTAATTCTAGACTAAGAATCATTTTTTTCCCTGAGCACCATAAATATGTAACATTGTTTTCTTAATATTACTGATATCAAGTTTAATATCAAACTTGTTGGGGTTTTTTTGTATTTTATTTTTGTGGGTTTTTTTGTAGTTATCTTTTTCCTCAGGCTGTTTCTAAGAGGTGTTTCTAAGAACAATAGATTTATTGTTATTTTTCTTCTTTAGGACTGACTATACTTCAAAGATGTAGTTATTTAAGATAATTCTGGAATATTTTCACTTCACCTAATGTATTGTCTCTATACTGTTTCCAAAGAAACTCCATTATATTATGTTAGACTGCATAATTTTGTCTCACAAGTCTCTTAAGCCTCAAAAAATTTTTCATCCTTTTTCATTCTGATTTGCCGTCTGCTTAGTCTTTTCTTCCAGTTAACTAATTCTGTCTTCAGTGTATCTAAGCATCTATTTTTACCCATGTAATGTGTTTTAATACTTAATATTTTTATTTCTAAAATTCTATTTTTTAAACCTACATTCATTGCCTCACAATATCTTATTTTTAAGTTTTAAAAATTTTGTCTTAATCATTTAATATTTTATTTTCCTATCACTGCTTTAATAAATTCTTGATATTCTGAACCTACTTTTAATTGATATCCTTTACATTCAATCAAGTTAGATTGTTTCTAATGGGGTTTGTAATTTTATATTTTTAGCTCACAATTTGTCATCCTTTTTTTATGGAAATAAAGCTTGTCAGAGGGCAAAACCAAGAACCCAGAATTCAAACCCAACTGCCACAGGGAAAACAAACAAACAAAATAAAATAAAATAGAAGTC
Organism: Herpailurus yagouaroundi; assembly: GCF_014898765.1. Classification (NCBI taxonomy): domain Eukaryota; kingdom Metazoa; phylum Chordata; class Mammalia; order Carnivora; family Felidae; genus Herpailurus; species Herpailurus yagouaroundi. The sequence goes on from NW_024412413.1 coordinate 35,651,691, forward strand.
CAGAAGGTAGGACTGAGTCTTTTCCAAGGAACTGCTAACATGTACCTGGGTGTACTTTCAAATTGCTGTGGGGCCAATCACTTTTACATAGCATTTCTTTTTTCTTTTCTTTCTTTTTCTTCTTTCCCCCCCTTTGCCCACCTTTTTAACTTGGTGTATCAATAACAATTATCCAATGCTTGTATCATATGTTTAGAGAGGAGTGTAGGCAGAGAGGACAGAAAAGGTATCCCTTTGCTTCACAGTTCTTCATATCAAGAATATTTGTAGATAGATAACTTCATCTGACCTGGATCTGATTTAGATTGAGATCCTGGGACTTGAACTGAACTTAATGCTGTAATAAAATATTATTTGGAGAGTCTTAGGAGAAGATAATGAACTTTTTTTTCTTGATTCATTAATTTAATTTAATATTTATTTATTTATTTATTTATTTATTTATTTTTTAATATATGAAATTTATTGTCAAACTGGTTTCCATACAACACCCAGTGCTCATCCTAAAAGATGCCCTCTTCAGTACCCATCACCTACCTTCCCCTCCCTCCCACCCCCCATCAACCCTCAGTTTGTTCTCAGTTTTTAAGAGTCTCTTATGCTTTGGCTCTCTCCCACTCTAACCTCTTTTTTTTTCCTTCCCCTCCCCCATGGGTTTCTGTTAAGTTTCTCAGGACCCACATAAGAGTGAAAACATATGGTATCTGTCTTTCTCTGTATGGCTTATTTCACTTAGCATCACACTCTCCAGTTCCATCCACGTTGCTACAAAGGGCCATATTTCGTTCTTTCTCATTGCCGTCTAGTACTCCATTGTGTATAGAAACCACAATTTCTTTATCCATTCATCAGTTCATGGACATTTAGGCTCTTTCCACAATTTGGCTATTCTTGAGAGTGCTGCTATAAACATTGGGGTACAAGTGCCCCTGTGCATCAGTACTCCTGTATCCCTTAGGTAAATTCCTAGCAGTGGTACTGCTAGGTCATAGGGTAGGTCTATTTTTAATTTTTTGAGGAACCTCCACACTGTTTTCCAGAGCGGCTGCACCAGTTTGCATTCCCACCAACAGTGCAAGAGGGTTCCCGTTTCTCCACATCCTCGCCGGCATCTATAGTCTCCTGATTTGTTCATTTTGGCCACTCTGACTGGTGTGAGGTGATATCTGAGTGTGGTTTTGATTTGTATTTCCCTGATGAGGAGTGATGTTGAGCATCTTTTCATGTGCCTATAGGCCATCTGGATGTCTTCTTTAGAGAAGTGTCTTTTCATGTTTTCTGCCCATTTCTTCATTGGATTATTTGTTTTTTGGTTGTGGAGTTTGGTGAGCTCTTTATAGATTTTGGATACTAGCCCTTTGACTGATATGTTATTTGCAAATATCTTTTCCCATTCCTTTGGTTGTCTTTTAGTTTTGTTGATTGTTTCCTTTGCTGTGCAGAAGCTTTTTATCTTCATGAGGTCCCAATAGTTCATTTTTGCTTTTAATTCCCTTGCCTTTGGGGATGTGTCAAGTAAGAAATTGCTACAGCTGAGGTCAGAGAGGTCTTTTCCTGCTTTCTCCTCTAGGGTTTTGATGGTTTCCTGTCTCACATTCAGGTCCTTTATCAATTTTGAGTTTATTTTTGTGAATGGTGTAAGAAAGTGGTCTAGTTTCATTCTTCTGCATGTTGCTGTCCAGTTCTCCCAGCACCATTTGTTAAAGAGACTGTCTTTTTTCCATTGGATGTTCTTTCCTGCTTTGTCAAAGATGAGTTGACCATACTTTTGTGGGTCTAGTTCTGGGGTTTCTATTCTATTCCATTGGTCTATGTGTCTTTTTTTGTGCCAATACCATGCTGTCTTGATGATGACAGCTTTGTAGTAGAGGCTAAAGTCTGGGATTGTGATGCCTCCTGCTTTGGTCTTCTTCTTCAAAATTACTTTGGCTATTCGGGGCCTTTTGTGGTTCCATACGAATTTTAGGATTGCTTGTTCTAGTTTCGAGAAGAATGCTGGTGCAATTTTGATTGGGATTGCATTGAATGTGTAGATAGCTTTGGGTAGTATTGACAGTTTAGCAATATTTATTCTCCCAACCCATGAGTACGGAATGTTTTTCCATTTTCTTATATCTTCTTCAATTTCCTTCATAAGTTTTCTATAGTTTTCAGCATACAGATCTTGTACATCTTTGGTTAGATTTATTCCTAGGTATTTTATGCTTCTTGGTGCAATTGTGAATGGGATCAGTTTCTTTATTTGTCTTTCTGTTGCTTCATTATTAGTGTATACGAATGCAACTGATTTCTCTACATTGATTTTGTATCCTGCAACTTTGCTGAATTTATGTATCAGTTCTAGCAGACTTTTGGTGGAGTCTATCGGATTTTCCATGTATAATAGCATGTCATCTGCAAAAAGTGAAAGCTTGACTTCATCTTTGCCAATTTGGATGCCTTTGATTTCCTTATGTTGTCTGATTGCTGATGCTAGCACTTTCAACACTATGTTAAACAACAGTGGTGAGAGTGGGCATCCCTGTCGTGTTCCTGATCTCAGGGAGAAAGCTCTCAGTTTTTCCCCATTGAGGATGATATTAGCTGTGGGGTTTTCATAAATGGCTTTTATGATGTTTAAGTATGTTCCTTCTATCCCAACTTTCTCAAGGGTTTTTATTAAGAAAGGATGCTGAATTTTGTCAAATGCTTTTTCTGCATCGATTGATAGGATCATATGGTTCTTATCTTTTCTTTTATTAATGTGATGTATCACATTGATTGATTTGCGAATGTTGAACCAGCCCTGCATCCCAGGAATGAATCCCACTTGATCATGGTGAATAATTCTTTTTATGTGCTGTTGAATTCGATTTGCTAGTATCTTATTGAGAATTTTTGCATCCATATTCATCAGGGATATTGGCCTGTAGTTCACTTTTATTACTGGGTCTCTGTCTGGTTTAAGAATCAAAGTAATACTGGCTTCATAGAATGAGTCTGGAAGTTTTCCTTCCTTTTCTATTTTTTGGAATAGCTTGAGAAGGATAGGTATTACCTCTGCTTTAAACGTCTGGTAGAACTCCCCAGGGAAGCCATCTGGTCCTGGACTCTTATTTGTTGGGAGATTTTTGATAACTGATACAATTTCTTCACTGGTTATGGGTCTGTTCAAGCTTGATATTTCCTCCTGTTTGAGTTTTGGAAGTGTGTGGGTGTTTAGGAATTTGTCCATTTCTTCCAGGTTGTCCAGTTTGTTGGCATATAATTTTTCATAGTATTCCCTGATAATTGCTTGTAACTCTGAGGGATTGGTTGTAATAATTCCATTTTCATTCATGATTTTATCTATTTGTGTCATCTCCTTTTTCTTTTTGAGAAGCCTGGCTAGAGGTTTATCAATTTTGTTTATTTTTTCAAAAAACCAACTCTTGGTTTCATTGATCTGCTCTACAGTTTTTTTTAGATTCTGTATTGTTTATTTCTGCTCTGATCTTTATTATTTCCCTTCTTCTGCTGGGCTTGGGGTGTCTTTGCTGCTCTGCTTCTGTTTCCTTTAGGTGTGCTGTTAATTTTGTATTGGGGATTTTTCTTGTTTCTTGAGATAGGCCTGGATTGCAATGTATTTTTCTCTCAGGACTGCCTTCACTGCATCCCAAAGCGTTTGGATTGTTGTATTTTCATTTTCGTTTGTTTCCATATATTTTTTTTAATTTCTTCTCTAATTGCCTGGTTGACCCATTCATTCTTTACTGTAATGTTCTTTAACCTACATGCTTTTGGGGGTTTTCCAGACTTTTTCCTGTGGTTGATTTCAACCTTCATAGCATTGTGGTCTGAAAGTATGCATGGTATGATCTCAATTCTTGTATACTTATGAAGGGCTGTTTTGTGACCCAGTATGTGATCTATCTTGGAGAATGTTCCATGTGCACTCGAGAAGAAAGTATATTCTGTTGCTTTGGGATGCATACTTCTAAATATATTTGTCAGGTCGATCTGATCCAATGTATCATTCAGGGCCCTTGTTTCTTTATTGACCGTGTGTCTAGATGATCTATCCATTGTTTTAAGTGGGGTATTAAAGTCCCCGCAATTATCATATTCTTGTCAATAAGGTTGCTTATGTTTGTGAGTAATTGTTTTATATATTTGGGGGCTCCTGTGTTTGGCGCATAGACATTTATAATAGTTAGGTCTTCTTGATGGATAGACCCTGTAATTATTATATAATGCCCTTCTTCATCTCTTGTTACAACCTTTAATTTAAAGTCTAGTTTGTGTGATATAAGTGTGGCTACTCCAGCTTTCTTTTGACTTCCAGTAGCATGATAAATAGTTCTCCATCCCCTCACTTTCAATCTGAAAGTATCTTCAGGTCTAAAATGAGTCTCTTGTAGACAGCAAATAGATGGATCTTGTTTTTTTATCCATTCTGATACCCTATGTCTTTTGGTTGGTGCATTTAGTCCGTTTATATTCAGTGTTATTATAGAAAGATATGGGTTTAGAGTCATTGTGACGTCTGTAGGTTTCACGCTTGTAGTGATGTCTCTGGTACTTTATCTCACAGGATCCCCCTGAGGATCTCTTGTAGGGCTGGTTTAGAGGAATTCCTTCAGTTTTTGTTTGTTTGGGAAGACCTTTATCTCTCCCTCTATTCTAAATGACAGATTTGCTGGATAGAGGATTCTCGGCTGCATATTTTTTCTGTTCATCACATTGAAGATTTCCTGCCATTCCTTTCTGGCCTGCCAAGGTCAGTAGAGAGATCCGTCACGAGTCTTATCGGTCTCCCTTTATATGTTAGAGCACGTTTATCCCTAGCTGCTTTCAGAATTTTCTCTTTATCCTTGTATTTTGCCAGTTTCACTATGATGTGTCGTGTAGAAGATCGATTCAAGTTACGTCTGAAGGGAGTTCTTGTGCCTCTTGGATTTCAGTGCCTTTTTCCTTCCCCAGATCAGGGAAGTTCTCAGCTATAATTTCTTCAAGTACCCCTTCAGCACCTTTCCCTCTCTCTTCCTCCTCTGGAATACCAATCGTGCATAGATTATTTCTCTTCAGTGCATCACTTAGTTCTCTAATTTTCCCCTCATACTCTTGGATTTTTTTATCTCTCTTTTTCTCAGCTTCTTCTTTTTCCATAATTTTATCTTCTAGTTCACCTATTCTCTCCTCTGCCTCTTCAATCCGAGGCGTGGTTGTCTCCATTTTATTTTGCAGCTCGTTAAGAGCATTTTTTAGCTCCTCCTGGCTGTTCCTTAGTCCTTTGATCTCTCTAGCAATAGATTCTCGGCTGTCCTTTATACTGTTTTCAAGCCCAGGGATTAATTTTATGACTATTATTCTATATTCACTTTCTGTTATATTGTTTAAATCGTTTTTTGATCAGTTCGTTAGCTGTCATTATTTCCTGGACGTTTTTTTTGAGGGAATTCTTCCGTTTCGTCATTTTGGATAGTCCCTGGAGTGGTGCGGGACAGCGGGGCACTCCCCTATGCTGTCTTGAATAACTTGGTTGGTGGGCGGGGCCACAGTCAGACCTGATGTCTGCCCCCAGCCCACTGCTGGGGCCACAGTCAGTCTGGTGTGTGCCTTCTCTTCCCCTCTCCTAGGGGCGGGATTCACTGTGGGGTGGCGTGGCCCGTCTGGGCTACTTGCACACTGCCAGGCTTGTGGTGCTAGGGATCTGGCATATTAGCTGGGGTGGATTGGCAAGGTGCACGGGGGCGGGAGGGGCAGGCTCAGCTAGCTTTTCCTTTGGAGATCCATTTCGGGAGGGGCCCTGTCCCACCGGGAGGGAGTCAGACCCGCTGGAGGGATGGATCTGCAGAAGCACAGAGTTGGGTGTTTGTGCGGTGCAAGCAAGTTCCCTGGCAGGAACTCGTTCCCTTTGGGATTTTGGCTGGGGGGTGGGCAAGGGAGATGGCACTGGCGAGCGCCTTTGTTCCCCGCCAAGCTGAGCTCTGTCATCCGGGGTCAACAACTCTCCCTCCCATTGTCCTCCAGCCTTCCCATTCTCCGAGCAGAGCTGTTTGTTTATAACCTTCCAGATGTCAAGTCCCTCTTGCTGTCAGAACACACTCCGTCCGGCCCCTCCGCTTTTGTAAGCCAGACTAGGGGCCTCTGCTTGGCCTGCGGGCCCCCCCTCTGCCCCAGCTCCCTCCCACCAGTCCGTGGAGCGTGCACTGCCTCTCCGCCCTTACTACCCTCTTCCATGGGCCTCTTGTCTATGCTTGGCTCCAGAGAATCCGTTCTGCTAGTCTTCTGGTAGTTTTCTGGGTTATTTAGGCAGGTGTGGGTAGAATCTAAGTGATCCGCAGGATACAGTGAGCCCAGGGTCCTCCTATAGCACCATCTTCCTCCAAGAGGCCCAAGATATGAACATTTTGTAAATGGGAAGAACATACATAATTTGTATCCAAAACACAGATTGTGGTGATTTTAAAACACATCCCACAAATCTTTTAACACTGTTGTCATTGAGGATAGTTTCTATGCCCCCTTCCTTTGAATCACAGGTGATATAAATAACTCACTTTTAACAAATAGACTATAGTGGATGTGATGCTGCAGGGCTTCTGAAGCCACCTCATAAAAAGGCAGTTTTGATTCTGACTTGTTCACCAGGATGCTTCCTTTTGGACCCATAGGGCTATCATATCATGTAGGAGAAGGCCAAGTCATAGGGAGAAGCCACATGTTGGTGCTCCTGTGAACTCTAGGTGAGTTCTGAGACAACAGCCAAAATCAACTCACAAGCATGTGAAGACTCCTCCTGCTGATCCCAGCCGCCAACCATCGAGTCACCCGTACCATCAAGTCTTTATAAGCCTATGCCCCAGGCATCATGCAACAAATAAAATACTGCTACCATGCTCTTCCTGAATTCTAAGCCCAAAGAACCCATCAGTATATGGAAACATTGTTTTCAGCCAGCAGCTTTGTGAGAATTTGTTTTACATCAAGAATAACCCTATAGGCTTTGTAAATTTGTACTTCTATTTTAAGCCAGAAATTTGTGGCGCTTTATCCTGAAACTCTCGTGTAGCCTGGATTTAGAGTTTGTCTTGGCATAGAAATGCGATCAGTTGGGATGTAATTTTATATTTCTTTATCAGCTAGACTCTTCCTAGGTGAAGTTGCAGTACACACTGAAACCACACTTATTGGATGGTACACATGTAGTTACAAATTCTTAGAAGACATCCCAGCCACAGTCCAACGTCGGGAGGGGGGGACATAAATATGCTTGTCATTTCCCTGTGTTTGCTGGTGGATATTTTAGCCAATGTTTACATTGAGGATTATTTTTACAGTAGGGGTTTCATTTTCAAACATTGGCCCTTTAGCCTCCCAATACATAGTTTATATTCCTGTATAGATAGTAAAACTCAAACCTCTAGGTTATAGAAGAGCTCCCCATCCATCTTCACATATCCACTGCTTTAGGGAGGTGACAACACCAACTTCAGCATCAGATCCTTACTGAGCTTGTTTTGAACTCTTTCTTCTTTATGGAAAATAAGGAATTGTACTTTCCTATCTATGAACTCAATTACATATGTACAAAAATGTTTGATATTTGCCTTGTATATCCAGTTGTTTATAATAGAAGAATTTTTCAGATTATCTACTCGTACATAGTGCTATCCTAGCTTTTATTTTTGTTATGAACAAATATAGTATCTTTCAAAAATATAGATATATATGGAAAAAATTACATTGTCATAAATCAAATATTCACATATTATATTTTAAAGTGTTTCTTCTACAGCTTTTTGATTTTTTTCCTACACATATATGTTCAAATAATGATAAATGTTTTATTTTACCCAAATGAAGTCATACCAAACATAATGTTTTGTAACTCATTTTGCTGAAAATATTTCATGGATAAGGACGCTCGTGTGGCTCAGTCGGTTAAGTGCCTAATTCTTGGTTTCAGCCCAGGTCATGATTGTGCAGTTTGTGAGTTCAGGTTGGGTTCTACACAGAAAGCACAGTGCCTGCTTGGGATTCTCTCTCCTCTCTCTCTGTCCCTCCCCAACTCGCTCACCCTCTCTAAATAAGTTAATGGATGGTTATATCTGAAATATTTCCAAATTAAAAACAGATTTGTGATGACTACCTACATATTTTCTTACATGCAGTCTATGTTTTTGCTTAAGGTACAATCTTGATTTATCCCCTAACCGTTACTTTTGTATTTTATTTAGGCACATGTCTTTGTTATATACCTCAATTTATATAAAACTATTTTAACCCAGCACCTAGCTTGTTAAGGCAGTTGTGCTGCCTTAGTCAACTGGAAACAGACTGGCAACATCCTAGATATTCTGGAGCTAGACTGTTCAGTACAGTAGCCACTAGCCACCTTTGGCTATTAGGCACGTGAACTGTAACTAATCTGAATTGAGATATTCTGTAAAAGCTCGATTTTGAAGGGCGCCTGGGTGACTTAGTTGGTTAAGTGTCTAACTCTTGATTTTGGCTCAGGTCATGATCTTGCAGTTCAAGGAACTGAGCCCTGCATAGGACTCTGGTGGCTGATGGCACAGAACCTGCTTGGGATTCTCTCCCTCCCTCTCTCCACTCCTCCCTTGCTCATGCCCTCTGTCTCTCTCTCTCAAAATAAACATTAAAAAAAGCTGGATTTTGAAAATTAAGTACAAGAAAAGGAAAGAAGATATCTCATTAATACATATACACTAAATACATATTGGAATTACAGTACTTCAAGATACAGGGTTAAATGAAATGCATTAAAATTAATCTCACCTCTTTATTTTTACTTTTGTTTTTAATGCTTACTACTCAGCATTATATAATAATTGTTAATATAGGAATGTACTAATTCTTGGGAGAATAAGGGATCACTGAAAGGCTAAATGGTAAATAGAAAGTTCTTTTGATAGTGAAAGTGCAGAACTTTATTTCAAGGGAAGCCAGAGGTGAGAATTACCAACTGAATAGGTTTGATTCTGGTCATGTTTGTCTTTCCACGTCATATTGGGTTTAGTTCAGCAGAATTGGGATGAAGTTTTGACCTAAGTAGTTTAGCAATTAGAAGCTCCTTTATAAAATAAATTCATATCTAGCTAAGAAAATGGTTTGTTTTTATTCTGGCCCCATGGATATATCTGAGAGATAAAATTAATAATAAAATGTCACAGTATACATTGTTGAGCCTTCAAAATACATATTTTTAAAATCGCATTCATAGCACTTTTTCATTTTGAAACTTCTAAAAGTAGCTTTTTTTCAGATTCAAAAAAGGAAAAGAATTTGCCTCAACTTTTAATATTATAATGGATGAGATCAGAGCTGAAAAATTACATAGCGTAACCATAATAATAAACATTTGTTTTAAAATTGCCAAATAAATACTTTTCCTATTATGAGATGATACTATTTCTATTATTTCTTTATCTCTTTCAGGATCATCACCATTATATATCACTATATAATTTCACCATTAAATTATTCCTGTTAATTTTTTCTTTACTGCCCAATATTTTCTCACAGAAAAAAAAAAATACAAGAGCTACTGTCATCTACCTAAGTCTATTCTACTGCCTCAGTGAGAAAAACATATTTAATACCAATAGCAAAGAATCAACAAATACATAAAAGTTATAATGCCTGGCAGCACATTGTTGAGTCATCTGTCATATGCTTTATGGGTGCATTATTCCTCTTATGTTCTCACAGAAACATCTTTTGATTTATGTTTTCTTTTTTTTATTTATTTATTTTTTTTAAATTTTTTTTTCAACGTTTATTTATTTTTGGGACAGAGAGAGGGAGACACAGAATCGGAAACAGGCTCCAGGCTCCGAGCCATCAGCCCAGAGCCTGATGCGGGGCTCGAACCCACGGACCGCGAGATCGTGACCTGGCTGAAGTCAGACGCTTAACCGACTGCGCCACCCAGGCGCCCCTGTTTTCTTTTTTTTTTTTTAAATATTTACTTATTTTTTGAAAGAGACAGAGACGACACAAGTGGGGGAGGGACAGAAAGAGGGGGAGAGAGAGAGAATCCCAAGTAGGCTCCACACTGCCACAGCACAGAGCCCTGTGTGAGGCTCAAACTCACTGTGAGATCCTGACCTGAGCCAAAAACAAGATTAGGTTGCTTAACCGACTGAGCCACCCAGGTGCCCCAAAATTTGTAAGTTTTCTATACATACTTTTGTTTTCCAGTGTAGTACTCTTCAAATTGCAATCCCTATTTTCATAACATTTTTTAGAATACTCAGATACAGCTTTTGAAAGCACATTTTAAAAAATGTACATTGCAAACTATTATAATTTTTTGAAATGGTGTATGTTTTTGAAAGTTTTTAAAATTATTCCTAATTTATAGAAATATATTTTGTAAATATCAAGTAGCCAATTTAACATACATATATAAGTTACCTAGAATAATACTTGACATTCATTCAACAAATATATATTGAATGAATAAACAACTTTTTGATTACTTTGGCAGATCCTGGTGGTTGGCTAATCAATTTGCGTCCCCAAGGATGATCTGCCTCTTCCATCTGCCAACAATGAAAGCTAGAATAGTTATGTATCACTATCTCAGCCTCATTGCCCTGGGTGGGGGTGGGAGGGTCACATGACATAGTTTTCAACAATAAGATGTGTAGAAAGTCTGAAAGGGGTACTCATGAGAAAACTTTTGCTTCCTTATAAAAGGGATGGTTGTATGGTTATAGCTTGAACTACTCTTCCCCGTCTTCCTGTTGTTTAAGGTTATTTTTACTGGAGCCCTGATGGTCATCTCAGGATCTTGGGGAGAGGCCATGAGAAGTGCAGATACAGTAGACGGCAAGATTGTTGAGCTGCTATAGCTATTACCATCACCACCTCTTGTCACTTGATAAAAATGAGAAAAAAGTAACCTAATTTGTTTAAGCCACTGATAACCAGTTTCCTTGATAGTGATCAAGATAATAAATAACATAAAGACCAAGATAATTGTAATATAATAAAATATTTGAAAGCCAGATGGTGGATAACACTCAAACACAGTGACTAAACCAATTCATTATTGTATTATATTGCCTTCTTGTCTCAATCCTCTGATCTCTGCTTCCCTTAAAGAACAATACAGAGCCAATGACTGTGAGACTTCTATGGTCACAAGTGTTTACTTTTATATGTTGAGCAAGATATGTCAGTTTCAATCCCCTTATACAAAAAGATGTACTGCAAAGAGTTAATCTATTAGGATGCTTAGAGAAAAACTTTAACATAATTTGAACATAGATTACATTCTCCTAACTTCAGATCCTTCAAGTAATGTGATTTTTATTTTTAGGAAAGAAATAATGGTGAGAGGAATTTAATCCAATGATCCAATGTTTTTATCACTCATTTATTATCTCTACAATTAGAAAAAAAATTCAATGATAGATAGACCTTATGTAATGATATAGTACTTACTAATGTTCATGATTTCCATAATAATTATACTTTCAATTTTGTCAATGGCTTTATCATTTGTTTCTCTCCATAGTATGATAGCTTAGGTGTTGTTTGACATACATTTTGCAATATTTAAAATATAATTTGTGAACACTGACACTTTCTATGTGCAGCTGCCAGATGAGGGGTTTCCCAAAAAATGAATTTTCCAGACCTCTTGTCTGCCCTTGTATTGTAAAATAGTTCCCTCCAGATATTTTAGCAGTTCAGGAAATAATTTTGCTACCATTAGCTTCACCATGTTGGGTCAGAGGCGCTTCATAAACCCTTGCATGGTCATTTTAATTTTATGGTTTTTATTGAGAGAAAGTCGTAAAGTAGTCTAAACCATAAAAGAATCAAAGACTAACATGCCTGTGCTTTACAAAGGCATATTTTCCATTATTTGAATATTTCAAGGTCTGAACAAATTTATTGAATATGTCATAACCCCTTTTAAATTTCTGGATCATTAAGACAAGGCAAGAATAATGAAAAATGCCCACTGAAACCTCACAGGAAATTGCCTGAGCAAACTGAGTGGAGAAATATTAAATAATATTAGTATTAAATATTAAAATTATTTTATATTAAAATTCTAGTTGTGGAATATGTGCTATATGAACCATCCCAATGAAAACATGATTATTATTATTTTTTAGCCAGGAAGAAGTTTTTGTTTTAAATAATTGAATCTTCTCTTTTGTCATGAAGAGAATTCTATAATAGAATAGTCATAGGTCAAATATTCAAGGTACAAGTTGTTTTCTGCAATGTAAGTAATCATAACTATATCAACAGCTACATTTTCTTCTACTTCCAAAGTAGAAAGATGTGTAACTATTACATATTCTTAATTGACAATAAAACATTTTCATATAATTAGATACACTAAGTGAATCTGCTATTGCACTCTAAGAAAATCATTTCTTGAACGTTTCATTATGAAATATTTCATAACTATAACAATAAATACAATATAGAATATAAAACAGATTATTAATACTTGTGAATCAAATTACTTGGTAATAGACATTACATAGTATTTGAATGTCTTTATATCCATTCCTTTCTTTCTCACCCTCTAAAATTTATTTTTTATCATTCATTTCTTATCTTGATCATTTCAAATAAATAATGCATTATAAATTTGGCCTGTTGTTGATTTCAATCTATTTGAATCATATAATATATACTTTTGTGGTGAATATTTTTCATGTTTGCTACTATTTCTGTGGTTGTTTCTTCTTTCCATTTTTAATAATTTTCTGTGTTTCTCTCCCGGGTTTTTATTTTTCTTGATGACTCTTATGATATTTTGCTAAATTTTGTCCAACTTTTCAAAGATGCAACTTCTAGTTTATTTTCTCTGTTTGTTGATTTCAATTCATTAATTATTGCTCTTCTCTTCATTTTATTTCTTAATTTTTTGCATAATTTATTCTATTTTGTTTGTAATATCTAAATCAGGATCCATGGTTATTATTTTTAGTCTTTGTTTCCTTTTAAATGTATGTATTAAGTGCCATAAGGGTTCCAATGAAGATTTTTTTTTGTTTTAGCCTATAAAATTTGAATTATTTGTCTAACATACATAATTTCAGTGTGTATATATTATAGGTATTCTATTTTTCTTTAGCACTTGAAAGACATTATTCTTCTTTTTTCTGCCACCTACGTTGTTGCTGAGAAGTCAACTATCAGTCTAACTGATGTTCTTTCCTAAGCAATATTTTTTTTCAGTATGCTATTAAGATGTTCTTCTTGACTTTGATGCAATATAGTTTCTATACAATTGGTTTTGCTTAAATGGAAATACCATTACATCTTGTTTGATATAATAATCATTCAGAACATTGTGTGTTACTTTGGCGAGCTGGTTAGCTCAACAGCTCGACACATCTGAAAGCTCACTTGCATATATGGTACCTGCCTGGGAAAACTCAAACAGCTGGGGACTGGAACAGCTAGACTTCCTCAGTTATCTCTCTACATATGCATGTATTCTCTCCAGCAGGGAGAGAAGTCTTTAGGCTACTTATATTGCTTATATTGTACCTTAGAGCTCCAAAGGTACTTGTCCTAAGAGAGACAGTTGGATGGAATCTGTATTACATTTTATGACCTCTCCTCAGAAGTCACGTAGTGTCATTTCTGTAATGCTCTATGACATGAAGTTTAAGAAATATATCCAGTTTAGGAAAAGAGGGCTTTGTTAGAAGAGGCTGTGAAACAGGATATATATTGGTGAGGCCGTATTTAGAAATTGCAATCTGCTATAGGATGCAAACCACCTGTTAACTTTTCAGAAAATTTCTTGGCTATAGTTTACTTTAAAGATTCGCATACATGGCTATGAGGAAGCCTCATGAGGAACACTTATGATTTCAAATTTACTCTCATTCCCAATTTAAGACCAAGACCCATAAGTTCCCTTTGTGGATTTGGATTTCATGATGTTGTGGTGGTAAAGTTTATCATTCATTGAGCAACAGTCCTTTAGGTGAGGTCTCCTATTTCAACTACCTGCCCCACCCTAAACAAATTCTAACTCACAGCCTTCTTTTTCGTCTTTTCATTCCATTCAAAATCCAAACTTGGTAGGTTTCACCTTGGGAGAGGAGTGGAATAGAGATAAGGGAACAATGAGGGGTTTTATAAATGTTTTATCCGCTAACATGAGTACTGATTAAACAGCTAAGTTCACTTTACAAAGATTGATGTGAACATTTCTAATTTGTGCACTTATATTATGTCTTCTGCTCTCTTTCAATAGAATTTAAAACAAACCAAAAAATGAATGAAAAGCTGTGGATAACAAGAGATTTGTAAATAATTTCATAGAGCTGTTTCCTATTTCAGCATTTTAATCCTTTGTGGTTATTTTCATTTTCTAAGTTCTAAAATTTCTATTGCTAAAAATGAATGAATGGAAATATAGAATTTCTCATAATATATTCTTTTGAAATGTCGCTATTTAACTTACCCAAGTCTACCACCATTTAAACTAGTTTTGGTTTAAACTATCAACATTCACAAAGAATGTTGTTTCCATGATGGAAGCAAGATTGTCATCACATTACAGTCAAAGAATGGATGTCTCATTTAAAAAAGAAAAGGAGAAAATTAGGCTTCCCAAAAATATGTGATAAAAAAGAAAGTATGGCATTTTTATTCATATAATTTACAAATTAATTTCAAATAAATCATTTGTTTTAGATTCTCACCCAAAAATATGTGATATTTGTCTTATTACCACAGTTGCGCTATTGGTAAAATGGGTTATACTAGCTCTAGGTGAACACCCTACATTGTCTCTGGCTTGGTGTCTGGGATTTTATTATTTATATTAATATTTAATTTCTGCTATTGTTAATTTCATACCAAACACATATATAAGACTTCCATGTAAGGCCCAGAACCTATTGACACTCCAACAGCAAACTTGCTTGGATTTCAGAGCTTATGAAATCCAGTGAATAAGTGAGCAATTAATTATTACCAATTCGTGACAAATTGGAACAGTAAAAACAATTCTAAGCATGAAGTGGTGTATGAAACCATTATAGTAAAGCAAAACTCAAATCTGATACTATCTGTTGGGGAAGTTGAGACATTGAGAGAGAGGGAAAGAGTGTTTTATGTATAAGAGAGACAGTTAATTGAAATTGAAGACATTAAAGCATAAGGCACATAAACTTTCCACAAACAATGAGTTTTCAGCAATGATAAGATTGTATAAAAAGTTTCTTGGCATGATGCAAGGACACTTACGATTTTAGAAGTCACAGCAGGAAAAACTATTAGCAGTATAAATGAACACATAGAGTCCAGTTAAGCATTTCAAGACATATGCACAAGGCAGCTTTTTAGTTAGAAGATAAAGTAAGATTCAGGACTTTAAAAATTGGCTTTTAAACTTACAGGTAAAAGGCAAATACAAAATAAAATAGAGCTTAAGGATTCTTTTTTCTTGTTTCATACCTGAATTTAATGACTGTGAAAATATATACATTAACTCTTTATGATGAAATTACATTATTTGGGAAAAGTTATAGTACCTTGATATATATAAGTATATTGTTTACATACATAATTGTTTATCATTGTTTAAAAACAGAATTTTGCTTCTCTTGTTTATAATTTATTTACTCATTGTCAGCGTAAGAAAATCCCCTGGGACATGTGAATGAATTTCATAGAGTACTCCAGGCTTTAAAGTTACCCCTGTTTTTTTTTTCTTCTCCTGTATTTTTCTTTCTGAATCAGTTGGTGTTTTTGAGATTCCTATCTAGTAGGAACTCATTAATTTGTTATTTCCCTTATTTGTTGCCATATGCAGAGGTCTCCTGGGGTCATATAAATTATTTCAAAAACACATGTAGAAATTTTTCTATTGTTAATGGGTGCCCAGTGCTTCCAGATCCTACCTAAGTCTATGTAATTTACATCTATTATTTATGTAGTACAATCATGTGTTTCTCCTCTTAGAAGAAAATTGCAATGTCCTCAAATGTGGCCTCATTCGAATAGCTCTGGATATTCAAGTATCCCGTGAATGAAACTTAGGAAAATATAAATTGACTGCTTCCCATTGAATATTATAGACTCAGCATTTTAAGTTCAAATTTAAGTTCAACTGCTAAGTGTAATAGTTGGGAAAGATTCTGAAATCATTCAGCAATGAAAAAATATTCAGATCAATTATGAAACTGGTAATTTTTTTTCTATGAATCTTCCTTTTTCATATGTCCCTATTACTTAAAATGTTCTACAGTTTATGGGACACCTGGGTGGCTCACTGGGTTGAGCGTCTGACTTCAGCTCAGGTCATAATCTCATACTCCGTGAGTTGGAGCCCCACATCAGGCTCTGTGCTGACAGCTCAGAGCCTGAAGCCTGCTTCAGATTCTGTGTCTCCCTCTCTCTCTCTGCCCCTCCCCTGCTCATGCTCTGTCTCTCTCTGTCTCAAAATAAAATTAAAAAAAAAAAAAAAACATTTAAAAAATGTGCTACAGTTTACTCAGATTTTATGAATAGTGAAATGTTTCTGTTCAAATTCACCTATGTCCTTTTACAATACAAAAAAAATAACAACAAACACACCATGAGAAATAATAAAAGTAAAACGCTGACATATACTAATGTTATATTGAAGGCTGGAAACCAGCGTATGAGTCTGTATACATTATGTCACATTCTACTTGAGAAAGCATTAGGTAAAGGAGAAAGTGGAGTAGCAGAGGGGTTTATACCTGGGAATTCAGAGTTAACCTGCTGTTGTTTTTTTTTTTTAATTTTTTAATGTTTATTTCTGAGACAGAGAGAGACAGAGCATGAATGGGGGAGGGGCTGAGAGAGAGGGACAATAGAATCCGAAGCAGGCTCCAGGCTCCGAGCTGGCAGCACAGAGCCTGATGCGGGGCTCAAACTCACAAACCGTGAGATCATGACCCGAGCCGAAGTCGGCCGCTCAACCGACAGAGCCACCCAGGTGCTCCATTAACCTGCTGTTTTGAAAACATCCAAAGTTCATGAGAATTGGCATCCTTGTGTACTGGCTTTAATTCCATTATATCCAAAGTGCCACAGCCATGAAACATAAAGTAAGAATTAGCTATAGGGTGCCTCAATGGCTCAGTCGGTTAAGCGTCTGACTTCTGCTCAGGTCATGATCTCACGGTCTGTGGGCTTGAGCTCTGAGTTGAGCTCTGTGCTGACAGCTCAAAGACTGACGCCTGCTTTGGATTTTTTATTGCTCTCTCTTTGTCCCTCCCCTGCTTATGCTCTGTCTCTCTCTGTCTCTCAACAATACATAAATAAATGTAAAACAAATTTTTTTAAAGAATTAGCTATATACTTTACCAAAACATGAATTTATTTATTGATATCCCTAGATTGTCTACAATGAGGTTTACCTTATATAGAAGCCCTTATTTGCTTAGTGAATGTCTACTTCAGAAAGCAAGTTCATCTACTTATCACTCAGCTGACTGTGTTTTTCCTTGATAGTTCCACAGATACTTGGAAACATGTTTATTTGTTTATGTTTATTTATTTTGAGAGAGAGAGCATGAACAGGAGAGAGGCAGAGAGGGAGAGAGACAGAGAGAGAGAAAGAGAAAATCCCAAGTAGGCTTGGTGCTGACGTGGGTCTCGCTCTCATGAACTGTGAGATCATAACCCAAGCCAAAATCAAGAGTCAGATGATCTATGAACTGAGCCACCCAGGTGCCCCACATTTTTAAATATTACATATAAATACATTTGTATATATTCATATTATAAAATCAGTTACTACCTTTAGTCCTCAAATGTACTCTTTAGTGAATCTTTTTTTGTTAGCCATTTGTTAGTGGAAACTTTCTGCATTTTTTAATTTCATCTTTATCTTTTGTTTGGAAAATTTGAAAAAAACAAAAGAGAAAAATATTTGTGATACCCACACACTGGAAATATGATTAATATTTTAATGTATTTACTTCAGGTATTTTCCTTGATACAAATATTACGGGATTAAAGTGATAGGAAAAATCACTTTTTTATTCTGCTTTTGGTGGTACTGGAGTAGCGGGGAAAGAGGTTGGTGGATCATATATACGGGGTTTAGGGTTGAGACATGGCTACAATTTGGGAGCTGCGAAGTCTTATGTAAGTTACTTAACCTTGCAAAGTCTCTGTCTTCTTGCTTGTAATTTTTTGAGGATAAAATGTAATATGTATATTACATATACAATATCATATATGTTAATACTATATATGTACAGTTGTTAGCACAATACTCTATGAAAATATGATAGCTTTTACTACTGGAATTTTCTCTAATATTATATCTTAATAATTCTATGTCATTAAGTATACTTTGAAAACATTCATAAAACCTACAGAATAATTTATCAACTGGTTGAAGATACTTTATTAAACTCTGATATTCTCTTTTATAGAATTTGAATTATATTTATTTTATCATTATTTTAAACAATTTTAGCATTGATAGACTTGCATTCATCTTTATTACCTCAGGATAAATTGCTAAGAGTTGTATCTGCTCAATTGTTTTGTTCCACTTTTTTATTGGTCAGTTTGGTTTCAGAGTTACATTCCCTTAAGTACTATAGCTTTTAGAATGTCTTAAAAATATATATTCGGGGCACCTGGGTGGCTGAGTTGTTTAAGCGTCCGACTTCGGGTCAGGTCATGATCTCGCCGTTTGTGGATTCTGCCCGCGATGGGCTCTGTGCGGACAGCTCAGAGCCTGGAGCCTGCTTCAGTTTCTGTCCCCTTCTCTCTCTACCTCTCCCTTGCTTGTGCTCTCTCTTTGTCTCTCAAAAATAAATAAATGTAAAAAAAAATTTTTTTTAGTATATATTCATCAGGCCATATTCCCTATCCTTATTCTTATTTTACAGATGTTTCCAGGAAATCTCCCATGAGATTATGGGATGTTCATCTTCTAGTATGTTCTAAAAATTATTGTGTGTTCTGTATGTAATCATTCTGATTTCTAATTGTCTTTAGTTATATTTTTTTAGTTTGCTCTTTTTCATTACTTTTACAACTCAAATTGTTGAAAGCATATTATGTATTTGATAAGCAGGAAGCAATATGCTATACATCTTATATGCTATTTTCATAGTTTTTATACATTTTGCTAGACTGCACTTATGTCTAGGAAGTTTGTTGATGCTTTTGAGTTGATTATAGACCAATTAAACTTTTTAAATTTCGAATAGTGAATAATGGGAACTAAAATTTCACAGCATATGTTCTATAAAAACAATAAAATTAAAAATTAATGAGGGGCACCTGGGTGGCTCAATCAGTTAGTTAAGCGTCCAACTTCAGCTCAGGTCATGATCTTATGGTTTGTGAGTGTAAGCCCCAGGTTGGCCTCTGTGCTGACAGCTCAGAGCCTGGAGCCTGCTTCAGTTTCTGTGTCTCCCTCTCTCCACCCCTCCCCTGCTTGTACTCTGTCTCTCTCTCTCTCTCTCTCTCTCTCTCTCTCTCTCTCTCTGTCAAAAATAAATAAACTTTAATTTTTTTTAAAAAACTGATGACAGTAGGAGTACCTGGGTGGCTCAGTTGGTTGAGCGCCCCACTTTGACTCAGGTCATGATCTTGCGTCCGTAGGTTTGAGCCCCGCATCGGGCTTTGTGCTGGCAGTTTAGAGCCTGGAGACTGCTTTAATTCTGTGTCTCCCTCTCTCTCTGCCCTGCCCCGGCTCACACTCTGTCTCTCTCCCTGTCTCTCAAAAAAATAAAATAAAATGTAAAAAAATTAAAAAGTTGATGACAACATTATATTTAGAAAATAAATATTCAGGTGTTGTAAAAATACATTTATATATAGCCCATGAGTTGAAAATATCACAAGGGAAATTAGAAGATATTCCAAGATGTAAAAATGGAAATATTGATATCTATGTACTACTAATAAAGCTATAGAGGAAAAGTTATAGATTTAAATGCTTATATTGTTGAAAAAAACAAGGATTTAAGTCAGTGATCTAAACTTCTACCTTAGAAGCTACTAATAGGAGTAATTTAAACCCAAAGTATATATGGCTCAATAATATAAAAAGAAACCAACCAACAAAGATGGGCAAGATACTTGAGTTTTAAAATCCATTCAGTTCAAAATACCTTTTAATGTTCTTTTGATTTTTTTTGACCCCTGAACTATTTAAAAGTGTATTATTAAGCTGCAGGAGTGGTGCATAGGGTAAATTTATCTTTCAGTTTTTACTAGGATAGCACTATGCTTATCCCTGGGGGGATTTGGGAGTCTGGTACTGGCTTGTGGCTTAAGATAAGGCTGAGATGGGCTCCAAATAATCCGTAATATGCTGTTTAAACTTTGAAATGCCCCTGGTGACACCCTTGGCAAGTTTGTTTACTTTATTTAAAGATGTGTCGATTGATGTCTTACAAGTTATTTTATTGGTTTGCTGATTGGCTTGGCTACTTGACCAGTAAGTAGATTTGCCAGATAAAATACAGGATATCCATAAGTTATTTGGCACCACCTTATATTTTTAAAAAGTCATTGTTTTTCTGGAAGTGGAATTTTACATGGATCTTATATTTTGTTTGCTAATCTGGGCAACCCTATCAGTAGGGCATCAAAGACTCTACTTGAAATATTTGCCTAAATTCTCTTGAAACAAAAATTCCTCACACATATCTTAAATGTTGGTAATCTAGATTCAAAGTGCTCGCTTTGAGACCAGTGACACCAGGGAAGTAATAATGAAAGTTCCTTGAATCTCAGGACTTGCCTGTATTTTCTTGAATTATATGTACTTTACATTTATTAAAGCTTTATATAAATATGCCCTGTTGAGTCTTGAGAATTCTTTCAGCTATTCCAACCTGTGAACTTCTTTTAAATATTTGAATATTATGTTATATAAATATATAATATTTATATATGTTACAAGTTTTATATACTCTGTTTTATTATTTATATAATTATATAGCCTAATTTTACATATAATTGTATATTATGTATTAGTCTATATTTTAGTTATATATAAATAATTTCTAATATACATACATATATATATATAGAGAGAGAGAGAGAGAGAATATTAGCGGAGTCAATTTGGAGGAGCTCTCACTGGCCAAAGATGCATAAATGAATACATGAAGAAATTGGAAAGCACTTTCTTAGAACAGAATGTTTCCTAATAAATATAGAAGGGCAGTGTGGTTAGTCATTGTTAGATGCTAACAGTAATTGATAAAACTTTGGTGAGAAGCAAAGATATTTATATAGTCATAAAATGTATCCAAAGAAATTAGTTATTAATTCCTAAGGAACACATAGTATCTCCTCAGAGAAGAAATTTGGTAGACTTTACCTTAAACAGATGATCAAAACCAACCGTTCTCTGTAATGAGACAGTTATTGATCATGTGCCTCCTAATTTGACCTAAGATAGCTACATTACTTAAGCTGTACTCCTGACAAAGAACCCGAATTAAGGACAGTCTACAAAATAGTGGGCCTATACTCTTTAAAAACATTAAAGGTAAGGAAGACAAAAAAAAAAAAAGAGATGAAGTTTTCCAAATTAAAGGAGACTAAAATATCATAAAACTAAGTAAAATGCATGAAACTGGATTTGATCTAAAACCTGGTGAAAAAAATGTTGTAGAACATTTGACAAAATTTGAATATGGATTGCAGGTTTTAAATATTGTACCATAGTTAAATTTCCAAATAAGATGGTTAAACATGTTAAAATACTTCTGCAAGAGAAAGGCTTTGTTTTGGAAGTACCTTCTGAAGTATTTAGGGGTAAAAGCATATGACAGTTTCAGTTTACTTTCAAGTATTTAAAAAATATTTTATCTATTTCTATATATAAATGATAGATACAGATACCTATATCTGTATTGTTTTCTCTTTATATATCTACCCATATATATATTGGATATCTATCTCTCTATCATCTTTCTATCTATCTATCTATCTATCTATCTATCTATCTATGTATCATTGTCTAGAGTGAGAGAGAGAGAGGAAGAGCCAAATGTAAATAACTGGTAAATCTGAATAAAGGGTATATGAGTTTGTTTATCATTCCTGTACCTTTTATTTAAGTCCGAAATTAAAGTAAAAATCAACATTAGCAATTATCTATAATTTGGTATTTTAACAAAAAAAAAACCACTATAAATCAGGAAGGATTTAAGTTATATCAATTCTGTTTCTTATTCCTTTATTGAAATTAGAAATGATACTACAGTTTCAAGTAGAAGCTTCATGTTAATATGAGTTTAGTTACACAGAAGTTGGTCACCTCAGACATAACTTTGATTTAATATTGTTTTAAATTTATTATCTACTACAAATTTTACAAAAGTTAGTGTAATTTTTTTAAAAGAACCCATTTCCTAAAACATGAGCTATTATGCCACTTATGAAAGGAAACAAAAGAAAGAAATTAGTAAATGCTAATTTAGACAAGTGAGGAATGTCAATTTACTTTAAAACAATAGTAATTCCTCAGCTTCTAAATTGTTAACACTCATGGACTTTGCTTCCTGGGGTTTCATATTCAATGATCTCCCAATAAACTTCTCAAAAGAGACACGAATCTGAGGAAATTGTTTTCATAATTAATCATAAATTATACTTGCTACTCTAAAGGCAATGATCTGTAAAAATTTAATTAAGAAATGAATAGTGTCAAGTCTCAATTCTGATTCAATGGCTCTTTGATTCGTTCTATTGTATTTATTTAAATAAATATCTTGGCAATAAAATGGAAAAATATCATAGTGGCTGCCTCAGAGATTTAATTCTTATTCAGCTCAGAACTACTTATTTAGAATTTGGTAATGTTATGTAATTATCAAGATCCCACATAACTAAATCCAAGCCTTACCAACTTCTCAGTATGGAAAAGTGATTATCATATCATGCAAGAAAACAGATCATTCCCACTTGACTGGTTTTTTAAAGTCCAGGACTATGTCTCATATTTAGTTTTTTTCTGATAAACTTAGCACAGAGTCCCACTCATAGTAGTACATTTTTAATGAATTAATAGATACATTTTAATGAATTAATTAACTATGAGTACAAGGTTGAAACAATGATCTTCATCCCAAGATACTTATTTGAGCATATACCATGTAATGCATGTAAGCACCAGTGTTGAGAATGTAATGCTGAATAACATCTTTGATTAACTTAGGGATGTTGGGCAACATAAAAACTTACCTCTCCCCTAGATCCTATATTTAATCAATATTCATATAGTACTGGTTGTTTGATTTCTTCCTCATGTTTTTTTTTTTTAAATATATTTACTTATTTTGAGAGACAGAGTGAGAATGGAGGAAAAGCAGAGAGAGAGAGGGAAAGAGAACCCCAAGGAGGCACCATGCTGTCAGCGCAGCTGGATGTGGGGCTCAATCTCATGAACAGAGATCATAACCTGAGCTGAAACTAAGAGTTAGATGTTTAACTGACTGAGCCACCCAGGCACCTCCTCATATCTTTTGACATTGTGTGTGCAAGTTTTCATAATGGGGAAGTTCAGGATGTAAAGAAGCACACTGCCACTGGCCTATGCTGGAAAGTTTGAAGGAGTACAACATTAAGAAAGTGACATATATGCTGAGATATAAAGACTGACTCTAGTGTTAAATATAACACATAGGGTCAGCAGGGTAGTACAGGTTTACCTCAGAGATATTGTGGGTTCAGCTCCAGACCACTGCAATAAAGCAAGTAGTGCAATAAAGTGAATGAAATTAATTTTTTTGGAGGGTCTTGCCTCCATGTTCATGACTGCTGACTGACCAGGGTGGTGGTTACTGAAGGTTGGGGTGCCTCTTAAAATAAGAGAACCATGAAGTTTGGCACATCAGTTGATTCTTTCTCTCGGGGATGATTTATCTGTAACGCAAGATGCTGTTTGACAGCATTTTAGCCACAGTAAAACTTCTTTCAAATAGGAGTTAATCCTCTCAACCCTGCTGCTGATTTATTATATAATTTATGGCCTGGGGCACCTGGGTGGCTCAGTCTATTGGGCCTCTGACTTCAGCTCAGATCATAATCTCACTGTATGTGGGTTCCAGCCCTGCGTCAGGCTCTGTGCTGACAGCTCAGAGCCTGGAGCCTGCTTCAGATTCTGTGTTGCCCTCTCTCTCTCTCTCTCTCTCTCTCTCTCTCTCTCTCTCTCTGTGCCCTCCCCCCCCACTCACTCTCTGTCTCTCAAAAATGAATAAATGTTAAAAAAATTAAAAATAATAGTAATAATTTATGCAAGGGCACCAGGCTGGCTCAGTCAGTAAGGCATGCAACTCTTGATCTTGGGGTCATGAGTTCTAGCTCCACATTGAGTGTAGAGCTTACTTAAAAAATAAATAAATTAAATAAATGGTTTATGTAGTATTCTAAATCCTTTGTTGTCATTTCAACAATCTTCACAGCATCTTCATCAAGAGTTGATTCCATCTCAAACCACTTTCTTTGCTCACCCATAAGAAGCAACTCCTCATCCATTAAAGTTTTATCATGATATTGCAGCAATTCAGTTACATCTTCAGGCTCCACTTCTAATTCTAGTTCTCCTGCTATGTCTACCACATCTGCAGTTACTCCTCCATGTGGAATCAACTTCTTCCAAACTCTTGTTAATGTTGATATTTTGCCCTCTGCCCATGAATGAGTGTTCTTAATGGCATCTACGATGGTGAGTCCTCTCCAGGTTTTCAGTTTACTTGGCCTATATCCACATCAGAGGAATCACTATCTGTGGCAACTACAACCTTGTTTCTTAAATAAGAAGATTTGAAAGTCAGAATTACTTCTTAAGTCATGGGCTACAGAATGGATGTTGTGTTACCAGGCATTAAAAAAACATTAATCTTGGGGCGCCTGGGTGGCGCAGTCGGTTAAGCGTCCGACTTCAGCCAGGTCACGATCTCGCGGTCTGTGAGTTCGAGCCCCGCGTCAGGCTCTGGGCTGATGGCTCAGAGCCTGGAGCCTGTTTCCCATTCTGTGTCTCCCTCTCTCTCTGCCCCTCCCCCGTTCATGCTCTGTCTCTCTCTGTCCCAAAAATAACTAAACGTTGAAAAAAAAATTAAAAAAAAAAAACATTAATCTTGTTGTGCATTTGCATCAGAGCTCTTGGGTGACCAGGTGCATTGTTAATAAGCAGTAATATTTTGAAGATTTTTTTTTCTGAGTAGTTGGTCTCAACAGTGGACTGAAAATATTCATAAAACCATGTTCTAAACAGAATGGTAAATTTGCAGAATGGTAAATTAGCATTGGACTCCACTGAAAGTCACCAGCTGCCTTAGCCCAAAACAAGAAATTCACCCTATCCTTGAAGCTTTAAACACAGGCATTGACTTCTCCTTTCAAGCTATGAAAGTTCTAGTGCCATCTTCTTCCAACAGAAATTTTCATCTCCAAGGAAAATTTGTTGTTTACTGCAGTGACTTTCATTAATTTTCATAGATAGATATTCTGGATAACTTGCTACAGCTTCTACATCAGCACAAACTGCTTCATTTTATACTTTCATGTTATGGAGATGGCTTCTTTCCTTAAACCTCATGAACCAACCTCTGCTAACTTTAAATTTTTCTTCTACAGCTTACTCACTCCTCTTAGCTTTCACAGAACTGAATATAGTTGGGACCTTGCCCTGGATTAGGCTTTGACCTGAGGAATGTTGTGGCTGGTGTGATCTCTCCAGACCACTCCACATTTCTTCATATCATGCTGTTTCACTCTTTTATCATTCATATGTTCATGAAAGTAGCACTTTTAATTTACTTCAAGAACCTTTTCTTTGCATTCACAACTCAGCTAACCAGCACCAGAAGACTTGTTTTCACCCTCTCTCAGTTTTCAGCATGCATTGTCACTAAGCTTAATCATTACATTGAATATCTACTAGATTCAAAGCAACATTATAGGGTCTGGACTATACAAATAAGTTAGTTATAACAATATAAGTAATTTAGTGAAAAATGTGCATATAAAGTGTAAAAATCAATTTTGCCATGTAAAACTGAAATTGGATAACATGCCATTTTTGGAATTCAGATGAAATTAGCTTGAATTTTTAATAAAATTTATAGTTTCAAACTTAGTCACATTCATTGTCCGATTGATTAAACTTTCTTTTTTTTTTAATGCCGTAAATTTAGTTGGTCAAATGTATTCCTATTCATATTTAGGATTTTTCTGTTTAGAAAATCATAATAAGATTTTTGCTCAAGCTTAAATGATTGATTTCATTAACTCACTTTCAGTATGCTGCTGTCAGACTGATTTTAAATGCAAATATAAACATTTAATTTTAAATTCTGAGGATTGATGACTTACCATAATATCTAAAGAATTATATATATGAAAATTTTAAAAATTACTCAAAAGCCTTAGTGTGTGTATATATATATATATATATATATACACACTATATATATGTATATACATATATACACACTATATATATGTATGTACATATATACATATGCATATATATACATATATACATATATGTGTGTGTGTATATATATATACACATATATATGTGTGTGTGTGTATATATATACATATATATACATGTATACATATATACATATGTATATATATACGCACACATATATATATGTGTGTATATATATATATATATATACACACACACACACACACATATATATACATATATATATATACACTCTGTCTTAGTTTGGGTTCCTCTAGAACCAGACTCTAAGATGAAGGTTAAATGCAAGCAATTTGGGAGGTCGAAGAAATGTCTGTTGAGAATTTGGAGGTTAAGTCAGGGAAGGGAAGGCAGCACACAACAAAAACGGGTGCATTAACCAGTCATCATTTCATAAAGTGCTTAAAGTTAAAAAAAAAAATAGGGGCACCTGGGTGGCTCAGTCAGTTGAGGTTGAGCATCTGACTTCTGTTCAGGTCAGTATCTCGCAGTTTGTGAGTTTGAGCCCCGTGTCGGGCTCTGTGCTGACAGCTCAGAGCCTGGAGCCTGTTTCCGATTCTGTGTCTCCCTCTCTCTGCCCCTTCCCCCTCATGCTCTGTCTCTCTCTGTATCTCAAAAATGAATAAACATTAACAAAACTTTTTTTTAAAAAAAATTAGAAAAAATTTAGGAGTATATGTGTGTGTGTGTGTGTGTGTGTGTGTGTGTGTGTGTGTGTGTAGTACCTGGGAAGATAATGTTAAGACTGAAATCCTAGAAGCTATGAAAGAAAAAACGTCCTTGGGCACCTGGGTGGCTCAGTTGGTTAAATGTCCAACTCTTGATTTTGGATCAGGTCATGATTTCAGGGTTAATGAGATCCACCCCCCATTCAAGCTCTGTGCTGATAGCGTGGAACCTGCTTCAGATGCTCTCTCTTCCTCTCTCTCTGCCCCTCCTCTGCTTGTTTTCTGTCTCTCTCTCTCAAAAATAAACATTAAAAAAATAAGAACAAAGTAATAAAAAATAAAAATATTTAAAAAGACACCTTTATTTCAATATATAAACAAATTTTTAAAGTTACATATTAAAAAATACTAAATCAAAAGAAAATAAATAAATAAGATAGTTTGCAGTACAGATGCCAGATAATACATTAATACCTGTTTTTCAAAGGCATCTGTACGTTTAAAACCATAAAATAAATATTCTGAGAGAAAATTGTACAAAATAACATTTAATTTTTTTTTATTTTTTTTTCAACGTTTATTTATTTTTTTGGGGGACGCCTGATGCGGGGCTCGAACTCACGGACCGCGAGATCGTGACCTGGCTGAAGTCGGATGCTTAACCGACTGCGCTACCCAGGCGCCCCCAAATTAACATTTTAAAGAAGAGTTAGTTTCGGTAAACTATAAGTATACCAGATGATGTTCAATCTTACTATAAGTTGAGGACAAAACTGATTTAAGACAAAATTAAAATAATAATGAAATGTCATTTACTACCAATACAAATGTCAATAGAGTGTAACACTTATTACAGCACTTACTATTAGAAACTGAATTCATGTATATTACTTGTAGAAATTTTCATCCTTACCTTAAGTAAAACAATTTAGTGATATAAATTGTAGTCAGTTATAAGTAAAATGAATATCTTCTTTATGCCAGTACTCCCATTAATGAACATCTAACTCATAAAAATAAAAGGATCAAATGACAGAAATGTGAAATGTAGGTTGTTGTAGAATTACATGTTGAAAAAAAAATAGTTAGAAGCTTAATGAAGGTCTATCAATAGGGGAAGTGTTGGAAAAATAATGTTTTGAGTAACATGGAATATTTACCTATGTGATTACTTATCTACGCCATTGACTTGAATAGATTTTCATGAGGTATTTTTAAAACGTAAGGCAAAATGTGACTTGAACAATATATAATATATTACCATTGTGAAACAATCACTCTAAATCCTGTGTGTGTGTGTGCGTTTGCGTGTGTGTGTGTGTGTGTGTGTGTTTGCGTGTGTGTGTGTGTGTGTGTGTGTGTGTGTGTGTGTGTATGTGTGTATGTGAAGGAGACAGTCTTTGGGGTGTCTGGGTGGCTTGGTCAGTTGAGCATACGACTCTTGATTTCAGCTCAGGTCATGGTACCAGGGTCACAGGATTGAGCCCCGTGTTAGGTTCTGCACTGAGTGTGGAGCCTGCTTGGGATTCTCTGTCTCTCTTCCTCTACCCCTCTCCCCAGATAGTGCTCTCTCTCCTTCAAATTAAAAAAAAGAGGGAGAGAGAGAGAGAAACAGTTTTTTGTATATGGGTAAATAGGAAAAGGTGCTAGAGGAAACCCACTTAGTTGTTAACTTTAGTTTCCTTTGGTTGGGATGGATTAGGCTAAGAAATCAAACAGAAATGGCTCTTTGAAAAGTTATCCGTTATAAAAATAGTACAAATAATCTCCTACAAAGACATGTGTGTACATGTGAGCATAGAAAATGGAAACAATACAATTAACTAAACAATAAGCTTTATTTGTATTCAAGTATTTGTTTTTCCTTTTTTTCATTAATGTCCTGTCTCTTTTCCAGGACTCAATCACGATCATACATTAATTGCATGCAGTTCACATGTCTCCTCAATCTCCTATAATTTGTAACATCTCTTAGTCTTTCCTTATCTTTCACATTCACAACTTTGAGAAGCACTGGTCAGGTTTGTTTTTTGTTTTTTTTGTTTGTTTGTTTGTTTGTTTGTTTTCAGAAAATCCCTCAGTTTGTATGGTCTGATGTTTTCTCATAACTGGATTGATGTGGCACATTTTTGGCAAGAACACCAAAACAGTGATATGCCCTTCTCCATACATCATATTGGGGGATGTGTGATATCAATGAAACTTATAGACAGTTGGATTTTAATACATATTTTTATTTTCTTAATATGTTTCCTGTATATTGCTGTAATAAACTTGTGCAAGTTATATACTCAGTAAAAGCAAGGAGCAATAAATGGAAATTTGGAGATGGTGCAGTAATTAAGTTGTTTATTAACCTAATTTACAGCCCTTAATACTAAATAGGTTTCTAGTTTTGCGAATATTTTACCTTTTAATTTTATTTTTTTTAATACCCATCTGAATAGTTCTTATTCAGAACAGAATAGTGTTTATTACAAATAAATTGAGGCATGACAAAACAAAAGGACTCTCATCATATTTAAGCTTTCCAAATCAGTGTAATAAAATTTCTTTCCATATCCATACCAAAACAACAACAGCAACAACAACAAGTAGTGATGTGAAAAAACAAAAAACAAAAAAAACAGAGTAATGTAATTATTTTTTTGTGTTCATAAGAACAAGGCCATCAATCTGATACTCTGGTTAATGGGGTCTGTTAGAAGGCACCATTTTCATTTGTGTTTTATAATATAATGATGAAGGAGTTTTGGAAACTACCCCCTCAAAATATCCTAAACATTCTTTTTAAAAGAAATTGAGTGGTGTTTAGTGACCAACCTGGCACTCTTTCTTGATTTCAGACGAAACAAAGTAGGCTGTTTTCCAATTCATTAAAAATTTCTGATGCTAGCCAACTTTTCCCAGTATTAAATGTGTTATAGTCCTCAATTGTACGTCAAACCTACATTATATAAATATTACAGTAATCAACTGTGAAGGTCCCACATGCATTGTAGAAGAGAAAGGGAAGCCTTTTATCAAAAGCCAGTTCCTGCTTCCTGAACAATGATACAGTTTCTTCAGTTTCTCTCTAGAGAATTGAATTTAGTTAGTATTCATGGAATGGGAAAATGAAATTTTATTATACACATGCATGCATGTGCACACACAAACACACACACATACAGTATGCACTCAAACTTTTAGTGACCATAATAAGTCTTTTTTTTCTTTTGTAGATTTCATTGCTTTATTGAGGCATATGTGCTTCTATTGTGTTTTAAGACAATTTTTAATGATATTCTAGGAAGGAGTGCTATTGCTTTGTTTTTCCTTTGAAAAAGGATTTTACCTTCTGCTGCTCATCTAAAGTATAGCATAAAGTTAGTATAATGACCAGATGTTATGCTAATTTAACTAGGCCATCTTTAGTTCACTATTCAAATCACTACACATTTTTTTCCCAAACAACAAGAAAATTTACAGTGTTCATGTTGTCTTATTAACTTTAGTTGTTTAAATGGAAGCTTAGGGCAGTATCTTGAAAAAAATAAATCTGCTATTACCATGCTAACAAGAAAACTCACACCATCCCTTAAACATTATAATCTTTTATAGAAGTCAGAAATGTACTTTACTACCTTAAATATATTTGTTTGGTTTCAGGCCTTGGTACAAAACATACTTGTTTTCTAAGCGTTCACTTGGCAAATATTTAATGCTTTTTGACAGTGTGTTAGGGATATAAGTATATCAAAAACATAGTCCCTGCCCTGGAAAATCTCACTTTGTTTGTTTGTCTGTACAACAACACAGGGATAGAAAGTTTTTTCCCTTTGGCTATCTTTTGCATCAGAACAACCTTTTTGTATTTCTCTGTGTGTATATACGTTTGAGGGGCTGGGAAGAGCATTTTGATTTTCTTTTCAGGTTTGCTCTGTGGATATTTGGTCCAAGCCTAAAGTGATGAAATTTTCCTATTAGTCTTCCCACCTTAGAGAGGCCCTGAGGCTTAACTCCTTTCCCTGTTATACCCTCAAAGCCAAAAGTTCACATTTGGCTCGATATGTAAATTCCTATGTTTTTAGTCAGGTTTCCCAGGAAATGGACTCAGAGATGGATTTTTTCTTTGTAGATTTCTAGGGGAGTACTCTTGGGAATGCTATAGGCAAAGAAATCAGGACAGCAAGACATTACCTGATGCCTGTAGAACTCTGAAGCTGCAATGGCAAAATGTTGACAAGACAACCAGGGTCTGTGATCTGCCCCTTTGATCAATCGCTAAATAAAAATTGTACCCAAGGAAGGTAGAATAGTGAGCAAGGCAGCTGCTGGCAATAAGGTAGCCTAGACCATGTAGATGTATTTTTTATATGTATATGATTCATGTATGATTATGTATATGCAGATGTATATGTATGTTGGATATTTGTGTTTTTTTCATACCATAAGTAACCCAGGTTTTTTTGTGATAAATTCTTCATTAAAACAGTCACACATACAAAAATGCCAATAGAAATAAACATAAGAAAGCATATGTAGGGCCTTTTTGAAGAACTCTTCCAAATAAAACAGGACTTAAATAAATATAAAGAAGATAGTTTACCATAAATCTATAAACTCATACACAATGCTTATTAAAATTATAAAATAGCTTTCAAGACTTTTAGAAGAATGGCTAAGAAATTAATCTAAAAAAATCAGGGAGTCTAAATATAGAGTTTTTATAAAATTTAAAGAATAATTTTAGTACTGTGCTATAGGGAGAAATATTCACCCAAAGAAAATAAATGAATTCTTTTTAAAAATCAATAAATAATTGTCTGAGGAAATAATTTATACATCAATATTAATTACATAATCTCATTAAATTATATAATCTCAATAAGTGCAATTTCTATTAGAAGAGGAATATACAAAGAAATCAATAAAAAAGTTTACATTAATCAAAAGGCGTTAATGTATTATGAAAATGTCAACACAAATTACTGGTAAAGAAAAATTTTGGTGAAGAAGTGTTATTTAATTAAAAAGAAATTTTCTTTTTTTTTAATTTTTTTTTAACATTTATTTATTTTTGAGACATGTGCCTTCCTTGGGAGAGAATAAGTCACCTTGCTTAATAGTGAAGATAAGTGAAGACAATTGCAGTGTATCTAGTTCTGTAAAAGGAACTACAGCACTGTTACTACAAGAAGAGAATATGAAAGCATCATTAGCCAAAATAACAAATGTTCTCCATTTTCTTATGAAATGAATATTCTCCCCCCTAGTGAGAATACTCAAAGCCATGCTTGTAAATAGGTCATAGAAATTAAATTGTAACAATTATTCTGAGAAAGTATTTTAGCAGTTTCTAAGAGACATAAAAATATCCACATCTAGTAACTTAATAGGGCATCTGTCATAAAAAACTAATCTGCGATAAGGATAGACTCTGCTCAACTTTTATTTCAGGTCTTAATTTCAATTTGTCACAATTTTAATATCAGATCCACCACTTGCAAAATCTTCATCTACACAATGGGTATAAATGCAGTCATGCCATGGGATGACTGAGGAGAATGAGCTCTTAGTAAGTAGGAGCCATTTATATGGAACCTTTTCACTACATCCTTATTTATATCAATGAAAATTATAAAACAAATTTGGTTAAACAAACTATAATGTATCCATCAGATAGGATAAAATACAACCCCACACTTAAAAAACAAACAAAAAGAATATTTTAAGTAGATAGCAATTTCATGGGAACATGTATATATGTTTTTTTACACAAATAAAACACAAACAAAAACAAAAAAAAAACCATAAAATTATATATGCAGCATATTCTCAATTATGTAAAATATGGTACATTTCACCTTATTAAGTGGAAAAAAATACTGGCTTCTTTCATTTGACAAAAGTTATTGTGAAAAAAGGAAAAATAGACTTAAAGATGTCACCACTATACAACTAGAAATGAGTAATAGAATAAACAAATGAAGGAGTATACCAGTTTGCCTTTATTACAATATAAAATTGTTATATCTATTTACAATATTATTTTATTAAATAGAAAGCTATGAAAATCATCTTGTTAAAAATAGTATATAATCCCTCCTAAAAATGTTACATTTAAAAACTACAAGAAATGACTTTGGATTTACCAATCTTGAAAATTTTGTTCTACTTAAATTATGAATGACTGATATAATTAATCAGTATTATCTATAAGTTATTATATTATTATAGACTTTTTTAAATTAAAAGCTTCTTATTTTGGGGGCGCCTGGGTGGCTCAGTCGGTTAAGTGTCCAACTTCAGCTCAGGTCATGATATCCTGGTCCGTGAGTTCAAGCCCTGCTTTGGGCTCTCTGCACAGCTCAGAGCCTGGAGCCTGCTTCAGTTTCTGTGTCTCCCTCTCTCTTTGCCCCTCCCCTACTCACATTCTGTCTCTGTCTCTCAAAAATGAATAAATGTTAAAAAAAATTTTTGAAACTTATTTTGTAAAAAGCTTTTCAAATCTATCACTGTTTTAAATTTCACTCTCAAGACTTATTACATATTCTGAACAAAATATTTACCCCATAACTAAACCTGTTAATGAAATTTTATCATGGTGGTAAAATAAAATCACAAATCTTAAGTCATAGGTATGAATGAAGATGATGTTCGATGTACTATATATAGAAATAAGGTTTTAAAAGTATTTAACCATATACTTGACAAATGGAAGAAAAATATTATAAATGAATAATTACAACAAGTAAATCATCAAAACGTTTTGAAGATACCAATCAATATTTTTCTCAGCTCATTTCAATAATGAGTAGATTTGGATGGAGATACATTTTAAAGGACTTCACATCAGTATGAGAAAAGGAAAGTATTTTAATGATAAGCTATACAGATGAAGTACAAGGGATTTTTTTCATATTGTGCAACAATTACTGCTAATCTATCCCACATTTTATCAAATATTTATCCAAACTTAGATTACAGTGGGTAGCAGTTGAAAACAGAGCATCTTGACAGTCATTTTTTCAGTGAAACCCATGAAAATTTAAACACACATAATTCAAGTTGTAATAATCCTTGGAATTTCCTTATGTACAGTAATTGTTCATGAATGGTTCCAAGGCTTAGTAGATAAGAACTTGAGAATTTTAATCCCAATTCTACTTATCCAATATATCAATTTTTGGCTGTTATAGAATCCCTTGAGATTGAGAATCTAATGAAAGACCTATTCTTAGAAAATGAACAAGCATGTAAAATATTTAAAACATATATCATATTACTCAAATTTCCAAGAGGTCTTGAACCCATTTGGAACTAGTTATTATTCTAATAAAATTAAATGTATGTATGAAAATAAAATATACACTGGAATTGTCTAAATGCTTTTTAAAAAACACATTTAATAAAAGTGCTTAAGTTAATACTTAGAATGTCAACATCTTTAATTTATTGTGTACAATATGTCAGTTCAAGGAGGTTTATCATTGCATTATTTATTACATATTTTAAAGTTAGTTTTCTAGCAGGGAGAGACATCAAGTTAAACCTGAAGGATTATATAAGCTCTTACTTCTCATCCTTCTCATAGCTTCATTAAAGCAGTGATGAAGGAATTCTTACAAGAAATAATCCACATTAACAAACAAATGGTCGAAAAGGTAATAGCAGAGAAAGGATGTCAACAAAATTTATCAAGATAAGTGGATATGAAGTACTGACTGTTTACTTAGCATAAGAATCTGGAACCTAAGTGCCTATGTTAGGGCGAACTTAGCAAGAAGGTACATTTATGACCCCAAACTCCAGCAAGAATGAATAATTGACTCAACAAGTACCTTTGGAGGATGGAGAGGAAATGGAACTAAAATCCAAAAAAAGATTGAAAGTTTGTGTAAGAGCAGTTTAGGATCTCAGATCTCTTCCATTAGTCCTTGCAACAAGGAAAACTGTCCTTCTTGTCTACCTACATTCCACAGACAAAAGGAAGATTCTTCTTTGGAGAGGCATATCAGATGGATATAGGCTCATTCTACAAAAGAACATTACCAGAATAGCAATTCACCTCTTTAATTCACTGCATGGCAATTCCACAACACTCAATTCATAGAAAATCAATTAATTGTGCCAGCTGGCTAATATGCTAAGTACCCAATTTGTGGAATGATTAACTAGCTAATTAATTTGTTTCTTTTAACTATTTCCTTTAAACACATTTCATATATATACACAATTATATATTTATAATGTAAATTATTTGTATTGATACATATATTTGAGAATGCATGCATGAACATATTGTTCATAATCTATTTCTAAGAATATTGTATGTACAAAAATATAGATTCAAAAAAAATTTTTTAATATGTTCCAGGAGTATGTATGTTTAGACTTCTATTTCCAACAATGCTGTGAGGCAGATGTTCGGAGAAAATGTTAAACACAGCTATAAACACTGGATGAAGTATGTTTTTAAATATAGCTATATTTTAAAATATAATTTTCAAATGTAAGGTTTTTTTGTTTTACAACAGCCTTTAGTTTTAAAATAGTTTTTTTTTTATTTTTTTAATGTTTATTTATTTTTAAGAGAGAGAGACAGAGCGTGAGCAGGGGAGGGGCAGAGAGAGAGAGACGGAGCCACAGAATCTGAAGTAGGCTACAGGTTCTGAACTGTCAGCACAGAGCCAGACACGGGGCTTGAACTCACAAACCATGATATCACGACCTGAGCTGAAGTTGGACTCTTAACCAACTGAGCCACCCAGGCACCCCAGTTTTAAACTATAGTTTTAAACATAGTTTCTCATCTCTAGTTTTGTGAAGGTAATGAGGAATATTTACTGAGGTCAAAAGTGACAAGAAAGTACAAATCCATAGGAGTAAAACTTTGGAGACATAATTAGTCTGAGTTTATCTCCCCATCTGTGGAATACTAAAATATGCCTTAGATTAATCAAATGAACCTAGTATAGGGCCGCATCCTGGCAAAGGAGGTGTGAAGAGGGTGAGGGGGCCAGCAGAACAATATAATCATTCACAAAAGTCAAGATCTTGGGTGCCTGGGTGGCTCAGTGTGTTAAGCATCTGGCTGTTGATTTGGACTCAGGTCATGATGTCACGGTTCATGGATTGAACCTCGTGTCCAGCTCTATGCTTACAGTGTGAAGCCTGCTTGGAATTCTCTCTCTCTCTCTCTCTCTCTCTCTCTCTCTCTCTCTATATATATATATATATATATATATATGTATCTATCTATCTCTGTCTCTCTCTCTCTCTCTGTCTCTCTTTCTCTCTCAAAATAAATAAATAAACATTAAAAAAAAAGTCAAGATCTGTGGAGAGGAATAACTTTGGTGTGTACATCAAAAGGACCCCACCCAAGAGAGGGGAGCCATACCTAACTAAACCTTGGCTCTGGGCAATTTCTAAAAGTACGAGATACAAAAGAGAATGGTTGTCAAATAAAATGCTTAGTCTTTGGGTAACTGAATAAGCACATCTAACTGTGTTTAAAAAGTCAATAATTAGAATTGAAGTAACGCTGGATGACCATGCTGTGCTCACAAAATTCATGGTAAAAGGATAATCAAATGGATAATTATGAAATAAATGGAAAGGGTTCATAATGACATTTATAAAATGTCTTAAAAGGCAAAAAATCTATATTTTCTTTCATAGACTAGTATGTTCAGCTTTTCTTGTACTATTGATAAATGATTAACGTTTCTAAGGTTTTAGAAGTAATTTCTGAAAATTATTTTAAGAGCAAACCCAAACCTCTAAGTGAAACTAATGGATGGCAAAATGAATTCACTAAAATGTCCCAAAAACAAAAACAAAAAAGGTTCAGCTCAATCTCTGTGAACCGAAGCCTGTAAGTTTTGCTTATGTCAGTTCAGACAGGGTTCAGGTAAAATGTGAGCTCATGGTCTCTAGCCAAACCAAATGAGAGGCCAAAATCCTGGTATTGTCAGAATACTCTTAATAATTTCAACATTTATTGTTCCATACTCTTCTGTCTACAAATATGGGTGAATAATAAGCATTTTTTTTACCAGAAGTATATTGCCTTTGTAACTATACCTATGCTTGCTGTTAATAAACTATACTATAATTAATAGTTGTAAACTTTTTGGATGAAGTGATTTATAGAATCAAAATTGATATCTCCATTTTCACAGTATTCTGGAGGAACCAACCTCAGTAATGACTGCTAGGTTCAAATATTAAGGAAAAGCATATAAATTCTAAAATAAATCTTAGTTGAGTTTAGCTGCTTTGTTTTTGCTAGTCTATAAGGAAACCAACTGGAAACAGATGTATTCTCACATTACAATAGTTAGAAGAGGGTTTATGTATAAGGGATTAATTACACTAGTCTAATGTATGGAGGAAGTAAAACGGATAGTGCAGAAACACAGCTAGAGCAATGGGCTGTCATCACTGCTAGGCCCAAGGGACAAGGGGAGAGCTGTTACTGGAAACTGGAAGGAAGGAAATGCATGTACAGTCAACCTCACTGAGAATAACAGTGATCTTCCCTTTCAGGAAAGTGAGTCCTGGTGATTTCAAGGAACCAGAAAATAAATATATGACTTCTCTTTCCTCCTTCCCAAGTGTCCTGATTAGCGTCCCATTGGCACAACTTAAACTGAAGGCAGAGTCCAGGTTGCAGTGATGTAATTTATGAATATCAACATCCTGGTTAGAGATCAAGATAGGCAAAGGTGAGAGATCTGGAGGGACAATTGAAGAAATACAGCATACTGTAATATTTCAAGCTCAGGAAGATACATCATAGGAGAAAAACAAAAATAAAGTATTGATCACATTACTACAATTCCGATTGGAAAAATAACAATAACAAAAAAATCCCAGATTTTTCAAAAGGTAATGTGAAATGCCAATGAAAAACTAGAGTACAATAAATAAGTTAGTTATACCACTTCCTTTTGTGTATACATATATACTTGAGTATTTTATTTTTCTTTTGAAGTAAAGTTAATTAAATAATATT
Organism: Herpailurus yagouaroundi; assembly: GCF_014898765.1. Classification (NCBI taxonomy): domain Eukaryota; kingdom Metazoa; phylum Chordata; class Mammalia; order Carnivora; family Felidae; genus Herpailurus; species Herpailurus yagouaroundi. Next base: position 35,689,816 of record NW_024412413.1, read on the forward strand.
TTAAAAGCTTTAAATATTTAATATCTGTATTAAAATGTATTACAACTCTAATACTATAAGCATTCTTCTGTGATAATAAAAATTCCGTTGTAATGAATATTTCCATAACAAAATGAAATATGCCATTTTTCCAGAAAAATTAAATTCACATAATAGTCCTCAAAGGTATTTTTTAATCTCATAATATTCTAAGTAATAAAAAGTTCAGATAATAAACAGTTAATATTAAAACCTGGATATAAATTTTAAAGTTTCATTCCACTTTATCTTCATGATTCCAAAGACATTTACAAGACTGTAAAACTTTATTTCCTCCTTACAGAGCAAATCAGGACAACTTTTAAAATGACGTATATTTTCTTATAATTTTACTTAAATATTTCATTCCTTTTGGTAAATGAGAAGCAGATTCAAAATGAGGGAATTTGATTTCTTGGTGAAATACAGATATTTGGTGCCATTTTTTATTTGTTTTTATTATTTTGGTACAGCTAAGAATACTACCTCTGTAACCACAGAAACCTGGGTTAAATTCTGACCTGGGCAATTTTTTGCTACAAATAGGCAAGGTACTTAGTGTCCATAAGTACAACTTCTTCATCACTAAAGTGGAGATAATAGGAATATAATTAGCAATAGCAATCATAGCAATCATCATAATAAATCATAATAACTACCTATCTAATGTTTTTAAAGATGTGAAATAAGACAAGGCATCTCATTAGTAGACATTGCTCTTCTATCCCACAACACCAACAGTTAAAGCAGATCTCAACAGCTACTACCTCCTAGTAGGAAGATTTAAGCAGGCTTCTGCTAGGAAGAAAACTTCGCTAAAGTCTCTGAGATACTTAGCAAGTTCTTTGATTGGAATATGGTGCCAGAGCTATATGCTAAGAGGGAATTACTTGTTTGTACAATACTTTAAAAAAGTAAGACAGATTTTAATAGAGCACAACAAGAGCCCACTGTCTCTCACCTCATCTAATGAATTATTTTTTCATTAAACATAAGGTTCGTCTGCATTAGGGTCTTTCAGAGAGACAATATATAATAGGAAATTATATATATATGTATATATAATTATATATTATATATAAAGTCATATATATTTAACTACATTCACATATATTCACATATACATTCACATATACATTCACATATATATTATGTTATGTATATAATTTTATATAATTTCATAATATTATAATATATTATAGTATATATATAATAACCAAATAACAGAATATATATATAACTTTTTAAGGTAAACTTAGGACATACATTTAATTAATAAACATTGTCTTATAAAATTTCAATTGTTTATGTTTGCTGAAGCTAAAGTTATTATAGTACAGGTTTTATTATATTGCAACGTGAATCATTTGCAAAACCTACTTATTTACTAAAACAAGGAAATTTTATCTTACTTGAATTTGTAAGTATCTGTCTTGAGAGTTACTTAAAAAATATGTAATTTAACTGATGAAATATCTTATTTTTAGTCTAGAAACTATATATTAGCTTATATTAAGTAAGAAAATATTTTTGTTGCCTAAAATTGAGGCTTTGTTACAGATTAGTTGGAAATTTTACTGTAAGATAGGCTTTATTGTATAACTCAAAACAAAGATACAAATATAATAAACTATATATTATATAGAATCAATCCATTTGTTTCAGTCTACAAAACTCTATCTAATATTCTGCAAATAGTCTTTATCCATACATTTGTGTATCTGATATTTGGTTTGGAAAATGTTGCCATCATATAGTGCCAAAATATTTGGGGTAGTGGGACATATTTAGAAATATTAGTGTATCATCATGTGTCAACTAGCTTTTTCCTTACGTTCCACTCTCTCTCTTTTTACCCTTATTCCTTCTTGGGTAGATTATCCTTTGTTAATTTCAAAATGGATGTGTATTTTCCAAGTGTACATATTCTGACTATATTCCCTTCAATTAAAAGCACTTAGTCTATAAAATCTATTACAGTTAAATCTAGGCATTGAATCTAATTCTTACTAAAGTTAAAAACCATAAGGCAGAAAAAGAGATTCGATGAATAACAGGTGATGTATGCATCAGCTTTCAGCATTCTTTATATTGCACAGTATAAGATTTGTGAATATTCTAAATTAAGTGCCGCAATCTTTCTTTAATATTATTTCCTCTAGGTATTTAATAGAACCTGAAAATAATAACAAAGTGCTAATGTTTACCACTAAGAAACTTGGAAAGTAGTGAAATTCTAGATAATTTTAGATCTTTTTCTCCAGTGAGTATCACAAAAATGCTAGCTATTTGCCACAATCTGTTTACTTCTCCGTTTCTTCATGGGCACTTAATTAGTTAGCCTGTATGATCTAACAATCCACCCCAGAATTAATGATTCAAATAAACAATCATTTTTTTTCTTTGGGTTCTTAATTCTGTGAGTCAGTAATATGGACTGGGATCAGCTGAGACGTTTTTATGGTCTGGGTTGGTCTTATTAAGGCACCTGCAGTCAGCTGATAGACCTACTGGTGCTGGATGGTCTTAGGATGGCCTCATTCACATGTCTGAGGTTTTAAAGGCTGTTTGCCAGTTTCTTCTCTATGTGGTCATTCTATCCAGTTTACACTGATTTCCAATCTTGGCAGTATTGCAAGAGAGAGAAGAAGCTGCAAGACTCTTAAGTCCTAGGCTCAAATGTGCACAAGTCACATCATATTCTTCTAGTTAACACAGGTCATTTGGGCAAGACCAGATTCAAGGAGTGGGAAAAAAGACCTCACCCCATCATGGGAGAGACTGTAGAAATATGTAAACAGGTTTTTCTAGCTCTGTGAGAAATACTTCTGGTATTTTGATAAGGATTGTATTAAATGTTTACATTGCTTTGAGTAGTATAGACATTTAACAATATTTGTCCTTCCAATCCATAAGCATGGGATGTCTTTTCATTTCTTTGTGTCATCTTCAGTTTCTTTCATCAGTGTTTTATAGTTTTCACAGTAAAGGTCTTTCACCTCTGTGGCTACTTTTATTCCTAGGTACTTATTATTTTGGGTGCAACTGTAAATGGGATTTTTGTCTTTTCTTTCTACTGCTTCATTATTAGTGTATAGGAATGCAACAGATTTCTGTATATTTATGTTGTGTCCTGCAACTTTACTGAATTCATTTATCAATTCTAGTAGTTTTTGGTGGAATCTTTAGGGTTTTCTACATACAGTATCATGTAATCTGCAAATAGTGAAAGCTTTATTTCTTTTTACCAATTTTGGATGACTTTGTTGTTGCTATCTGAAAATATACAGTACTTTTATTTTTATTTTATTTTTTTATTTCTTTAAGGTTTATTTATTTATTTTGAAAGAGAGAAACAGCACATGAGCTGCACAGGGACAGAGAGAGAGAGAGAGAGAGAGAGAGAGAGAGAGAGAGAGAGAGAGAGACTCCCACGCACGCTCTACACTCTCTCTCTCTCTCTCTCTCTCTCTCTCTTTCTTTCTCTCTGCCCCTCCCCTGCTCTCTTCCTCTCTCTCAAAATAAATAAATAGCTTTAAAAATGAAAAAAAAAACAATAAAACAGTATATCACGTTGTTGATCATCATGTGCCAAGGCTTCTTGGAGCTTGATGTGTTCTTTCAATGGAAAGATACAAGTCGTAGTAAATGCTGTGTTCTGGCTCTATCATTTCAATTACCTTTATCATCCTCATGGGCACCAGCTCCCAGTGTGCTCTTACTCAAAACAATGAGCACCTGAGTCTCTCTGTTAGCAGCTGTCCTCAGGTTACTGGATTCATTTGGCCTGCTCTTGACACGCTGGAGTTCCTGAGGATTTATATCCCCACCTGGACTGGGAGTAGCTGTTAAGCAATGACTGATGCACTCAGGATATAAATGCTATGGTTCCCTTGCCTCTGGGTGGAACAACTCTCAGATAGGAGCTGTACTGTCTCCAGAGCTGCCCAGTGGGATTGTATTCATGTTTCTCTCTTCTGGTATTTTACTAGGTATCATACCACTGTTTGGCTTCCTTCCATTTCTGTTTCTGTTTCTCCACTCCCATATTGGTTTTATCTTGGAAAAACTCATTATCCTTTTCATACATTCTTCATCTCAAAATCTGCTTCTGCTGTATTGCTTTATTTTAGAAAAGTTTCCTCCTTTTATATCAGAATAATTTTTAGTGTATTTGCTACTTCTAGTTTTAAAGAATTTGCAGTTATGCTTATGAATTTCCTTTTTTCTCCTTACCTATCATCATTTCTTTAATCAGATTCTTTGCTACTGTCTTTTTGTTTGTTTCATATCATTTCTTTAAGCTGATAATATACATATTTGACTTTAGCTTTCATTGCCTAGTTTATTTTATTGTATAAAATTTGTATTTATATTTTATTTTTATTTCTAGTATAGTTTTCGTGTCTAAAAACATCTTTATTATTATGTTCCGTTTATTTCCAAATTTCTGCCAGTTTACTTTTCATACACCTTTTCAGTCTTACTTCTTCTGTGCTCTCTCACTCTCTCAAAAATAAATAAAACATTAAAAATAAAAAAAGAAGGGTGAGGGACGGTGGATGAAAGGAGATAAGGTGAGTAATTCTTTCCAAATGGAGATGTTCCTACAGTGGATCTCTCAATTTACACATTGTTCACATTCAGTCCCTTTTGTTATCATGTCTTACTTTGTCAAGCAGTGGTCTAATAAACCAGGAAAATGTGAAATATTCACTTAGTCTTCTTACATTGTCTCTTATTTTTGCAATGTACTTCCTCCATTCTAAGCATTCTTTCTTTTAGGAATTATTTTAACTTTAATTTTTTAATTTTTTTAATGTTTATTTTTGAAGGAGAGACAGACACAGCATGAGTCGGGGAGGGGCAGAGAGAGAGGGAGACACAGAATCCAAAGCAGTCTCCAGGCTTGAGCTGTCAGCACAGAGCCCGACGTGGGGCTGGAACCCACGACCCGGGAGATCATGATCTGATCAGACACTTAACAGATTGAGCCACCCAGGCACACCAAGGCATTATTTTAATTAAAAAATTTGGTGTGTTTTTTGAGAATTCAGACATCCCTATGATCATACTTTCCAATTATAAAAAAACAGAATAAAAAAGTTCCACATGGTGTTCTGAAATCCATGGAAATGGTAAGGATACCAACTGAGTTTGTTTAAGGACCAATCTTAATTCGCTTCAAACGCCAGGTCGGGCTCTGCGCTGACAGCGTGGAGCCGGCTTCAAATTCTGTGCCTTCTTCTGGGTCTGCCCCTCCCCCCTTCACACTCTGTCTCTCTCTCTCTCTCTCTCTCAAAAATATATATAAGAAAAAAGAGCAAATTGTAATTCTAAACTTACTTTGGGGCAGAAATAAATAAAACTTTATTTCTGAGAGAAAGACAGAGTGTGACCCGGGGAGGGGAAGAGAGAGGGAGACATAGAATCAGAAGCAAGCTCTAGGCTCTGAGCTATCTGAACAAAGCCCGACACGGGGCTCAAACTAATGAACCATGAAATCATGACCTGAGCCGAAGTCAGACGCTTAACCAACTGAGCCACCCAGGTGCCCCTAGTATGAATGTTTTTGTACAAATGAATAGACATGGGACGTTGGTTAAGCATCCAACTCTTGATCTCAGCTCAGGTCTTGACCTCAGGGTTGTGAGTTAAAGCCCCACATTGGCTGCGTGCTGAGTGTGGAATCTTCTTAATGAAACACACACACACACACACACACACACACACACACACACACACCAGAAGAACATATACACAAATATACACTGCATTAGACCTTTCTCATTTGATTCTAAATGTCAGAAGACTGATTTGAACTTTCTTAAATAAAATAAGGGAATTTATTGAAAGCATATTTGATTTTCTCATATAATAAAAAACCAAAGACAAGTCATGAGTCTAGGCGTTATGGACTTGTAGAACCAGATATTCATCATTCTCTCCCTCTCTGTCTTCTTTCTCTATTTCTCTACGCCTTTTTTCTAATTTTTATCTGCATATCAGTTTCACTCTTTCACATCATAGAGATGTCTGAATTCTCTTTAGATTACCTGCTACTATTAGTTCATGTCACGGCTTCCAACAATTCTTTCTCCCATGGAAGATACACCTGAGAGAGGCCAGTCTTCTTTTTCTAAATCCTGCACTTTTCTAAAAAGTACTGGTGAAGAATTCTGAAAATCTCAACTAAATGAAGTTTTTACCCACTGATCATTAGTTGCATACAAGGAGGTATTATCAAGCCATACAGTCATGGGCGTTGAGACCCCTTTATTTAGTTTCAGGGTGATTCCAGAAGAACATGCATCATGACTCTAGCAGCTACTTCAAAGAATTTTATATCTTTATACATTAATTTATACATTATATAATTTATATAACTTCTACATTATATCTATATGTAAATCTATATCTGTGTTTGTATATGTATAAATATATGAAATAAAATGGAAAGAAAGAAGGGGAATGGTGGGAAAAAAGCATGAAAGATGGGGAAATTTGCTTTTACTTAATATCCTTATGACTATTTGGATATTAAGGATATTTTTTGATGTGGCCACATAGCTCCTGATAAATTATTTGGTGGCTGCCAAAAAAAAAAAAAAGTTAATGTGTGCTTAGAGTGTTTCTGGTTGCTTTAATAGACATAAGTCTCCAACATAATGGGGAAAAAATCATTTTAATTTAATTAGGCCACATTTGAAATGTGTGTGGTGTGTGTAGTCAAATTCTAGCAGATCTGTTCAAGAGCAATCAGCAAGGGGAAGGCAAACTATAATGGGAAAAAAGAGTTTACTATCAAGGGAAGTCAAAGCAATAGCCAATTAGCAAGTTTATGGTAGATGATATTCATGTATCAGAAGGACAGCTGTTAAATCAATCTTTGTTAATCTCAGAGCTGAACTGAAAAGCTTCAATATCACTTATGTTTTTATCTGTTCACATTTGATGTAAGATAGTATTTTATCAAATTTCCTTTCCAAATTTCCTTTTAAAGTTTGAAAATGACAACATTAGGTGACTGAGTTCTTACTCCTCTAAGATTCGGTACTGTTCCCACATGACTTACAGCAACCATGCCTAGAACTGAAAGGGCGGGCCTACACCAGCCGACTCCATCTTGTTCTGTGTCCTTTACCTTGACCACGCCACCTCCCCTTGAGTAACCTCCCGCTCACCCTTTCAAACTTCCTGATCAAAACACGCCCTGTGACCTGCGTAACAGGACTCTGACCCTTCCCCAGCCAATCGGCCGAGGCCATGACCCTTCCCCAGCCAATTGGCTGAGGCCACAGCCATTTCCTCACCAACTGCCCCTAGACCCCAAAAAAAACCTTTGTGCTTTTGAAACTCGCTCTCTCTCCCCAGTATCTCACTGCTGCGTTGGTGCAGGTAGGGGATTGAGCTGGAGCTAGCTCGAATAAAGGCTCTTTTCTTTTGCATCAGACTCGGCTCCCTGGTGGTCTTTGGGGATCACGAATACTGGGCATAACATTTGGGGGCTCGCCCGGGATCCCCAAGACCCCCAAGGGACCCTCGACCCGGAGAGCCTGACTGGCCATGGTTAGTGTCTGTTCGTTCCCACATGACTTACAGCAACCATGCCTGTAACCAATACATCTCAGTGCTGATTAAAACTGACATGAATAAAGTGACAATTTCATTTCCCTTTCTCATAGTTTTATATATTGTATTTGATTCAGTTCCTTTTTAAAGTTGTTACCTTTACTTTAAAATATGCCATGATGTTGTGAAGTTATGTTATGTAAAGTGTATTTGTGAGGTATGCACAAAGAAACATTTGATTATATAATTTACTTCCTTTTATTATAGTGGTCTCTTGAACTTAATAGCAAGTTAACAGCACCTGATAAGTATAGCTTTCAACAAATAAAATAATATAATATGAAAATTACTGATTTTTTTCATTTTCCATTTAGAAAAAACAAACTACAAATAGGATATAAAATACATGAAATACAGCAATTTTCTTAAAGCAAACTACATCTATAAATGGGAAATTATAGAGATATATTCAAACTTTGTAGCACACTATTGGTGGGGTTTTGGGGTAATGGTGACGTGGTCTGGAGCTGATGGCCAAGAAAGAATTCTTGAAGAAGTCTTTGGTGCAAAAAGGTGATTTTATTAAAGCACAGGGACAGGACCCAGGGGCAGGAAGAGCTGCCCTGGGGTCATAATGAGTAACTGATTATATATCCTCAGGTTGGGAAGGGGTTAGGGATAGAGTAAGTCTCTAAGGAACTTTGGAAGCAAGGTTTCCAGGACCTTGAGAGTTTAGGTGTTGTTAGGAAAACACCATTTACTACTCTTTAGTAAAACCTGTCATGAGACTTTTTCAGATGTATATCAGGGGGCCATAAGCTTGGAGTATGATTGCCAGCATATCTTGGAGCAGCTGAAATAAAGGAAGTTTACAAAGAAATTTTTATATGTTAATGTAGACTTACAGGATCCTCAAGGTTGGAATTAAGCTAAGATTCCCTTTTGCCCCTAGCAAAGTGTCATCCTCGAGGCAGCTGAGCTCCTAGAGGGAGGTCATTCTGCTGGTTTCTAGGACTTGTAGGCAGTAAGGGAATTTAATTTTTTATTTGTCTTAGTTTCCTACATTGCCATGGCAAGTACTTAAATCTCTTTCCTTAACTCCTACTCTTGGGTTAGCCAAGGAGTGTCTCTCTTAGCCAGGAGTGTCCAAGGAATATCACATATATCCCACCTTGTGGGGGAGGGGAGGGGAGGTTGCTGTTAGCCTGTACTTTGCCCTCAACTTTCCCCACTGTCCCTTATCATTATGGCATATTAAGCACAAAGGTAAAATAAAATTTTGTCTATTTCTGAATAGTACATATTATTTTATTGGGGACTATTTTGCAATTTACACGGAGATAGTATTGTTTTATCCTGAAGAAAAATAAGAAAGCATAATTAGAACTATTGGTTGAGTGACAAACATAAAACAAACAAAAAAAAAACGAATAGAATAAGACTATAAACTAGACTGAATTAAATCTTAAGAAGATAATTTGTAGGCTTAAATAAAAGAACAAAAGAATAGTTAAAAAAATTATGCGGTTTTGGAGTGATGGTAGAGTTCTGAGCCAACAGCCAAGAAAGAATTCTTGAAGACGTCTTTGGTGCAAAAAGGTGATTTTATTAAAGTGCAGGGACAGGACCCCTGGGCAGAAAGCACTACACTGGGGTTGTGAAGTGTGACTGCTTATATACTGTGGAGTTGGGGGAGGCAAAGTCAAGAGGAAGTTTCTTAAAGGGATTTCCACCTGCTAAGGAAGAATCACAAATTACTGAGGTTTAGCTATTGTCAAGCTAAGGTTGTTTTCCCCTCTAGCAAAGCATTATCCTTAAGACAGTAGGAAGTTCCTGGAGATTAGGCTATTAATAAGATAGCCCTTTTCTTACAAAATTATTAAGTTATTTGTAAACTGATGGAAACTCTATCAGTTTAACCATTTGTTTTCCATCCTTTCCTTTTTCTTGGGCAGACATGAGAGCCTGCGGAATGTCACACATGTCCCACCTGGGACAGGGACAAGGGGTGGGGTGTGGTGGGGATGAAGGATATGCTAGCTTGTGTTTTGCCCTCAGCTTGGTTTATGGTCCCTCATCAAAAAACACTAAAAAAAAAAAAAAAAAAAAAAAGAGGAAGAAAAGAACATGTCTTCAAGAAATTATTTATTTTTTCTTTTTGGATAATTCAATGTGAAAAGATGTGAAAATCAAAACAAATTCAATATGGTCACCATATAGTTCATTCATCAACAAATATTTTTAGCATATACTACCTATTGCTGGGATAAGAGTCCTAGAGTTGGAGGTATTATAAGGTTGCATAAAAAGTCGAGGTTAGATAGTACCCTGTATGAGAATACAATGTGAATGCACAAATAGGATGAGTTGAATTGACATATGCAAATTTAATATAAGAAAGTGAGTATGATTATATAGTACTCTGCGGCTGTATCCAACTGGCCCAGAACAAGGAGGTACAAAACAGATATTTAAATTGAACTGGCTTTGCAAGTAAGAGGTAAAGGAGTTGAAGGTGACTGCAGGAATTTGATGCATAAAATAAATGCATATGATTTATTCTGGAAAGGAGGGAAATGTTCTTGAAAAAAGTAAAAGCATGCTAGGATTAATGGATTTTAAGTCTTGATGGAATTGAAGGATTGTTCACATTGTAGAGAGAGTGAGCTGGAAAGATGGACAGTGTGGGTTGGAGATTTTGATGCTTAAACCAAAAAAAAAAAAAAAAAAAAAAAAAAGAAAAAGAAAGAAAGAAAGAAAAAAATCTCCAACCAAGATTAAATTCTTTTTATATAATGTGAGTTTTTTTTTAAAGACACCAGTGTAGATAACAGCACGGCTCACCATATTTATAGAAACGCATGTCAAAGCATATGTTCTAGCCATGGAGGGCCAAGAGCATGAAGAATAACATGCTTATGTCATTGTCAAAGGTGCTGAGAAGCTTTACATGCTCATCCAGGAGAATCTTCAGCAGCAGAGATGTTGTTGATAATGACAAATATCTTAAATATATTCTGTTTGTTATGGAACTCTTAACAGCCACGATAGTGATAATCTTTTGTGTAGAATAAAATACAATGCAGTTCAAAGTTATATTTTCCATTCAGAAAGCCTTTTACTTTTGGTGAAGGGTTTACATTTTATAGTAAATACATATTCTTAAATTTAAAATTCAGGCAGGGTGAACAAAAATTAAAAAGATTCCTCTGACTCCATTATACATCCTGATGTAAATCTTCTTAAGAGTGTCCTGTGTATACTGATGGAATATTCAGAAAATCATTTAAGTTAGCAAAAATTAAATTCCTAAACAAATTTTTAAAACAAAGAACAATTACAGTTAAAACAATAAAAATGAGCCGATCTGTTTTAGAAATGTTATACTATGACACTCACTGATTATAAAAAAATAAGGTGTGATAGTAAATAAATGCATCTTGAAAAATGTTTTGTGGTACAGAGATTAATCCTTCTAATTAATTTCACTACCATACTGTTTCTGTGCCTGAAGAAAGGTGGAGTGGGGGCAGTTTTGATTTCTGAGAGCATTTCCTTCATTATTAAATATTTTCAAACACTAATAATCTTATTTTGAGAAATTCTATCTAAAGACAATAGCTTTTGTTTCTTCTACAAATGGAGTTTTATTGAACGACAAAGTGAGATGCTTTGTCTGACAAGATGTTTCCCTAAACACCTTGAATATACCATCAAACTTTCAAGTACACCAAATTTTAACCTATAAATTATTTGAGAAGCTTTTTTATATGCACACTCTAATCTAGGAAAATGCATACATCAAGGGGAGACCATATCCTCCAACAAATACATCCTTGTGTTTCATATAAATTATAATTTTCTTTCCTATGCAAGCAACTTTGAATTTCTATTTTCAGCCTGCTTGCTAAGTAAGTTTCCTGCTATATATAAATTTGAGGTATCATTACATTAAAGGAGTTACCAGGAAGAACTATTGAGAGAAAGAAAAAACAGACAACTCACCTTCAGCATACACAAGCTATGTAATTAAATAAACATCCACATGGACAGAGATACAAACTATTCCATTGAAAAGAAAATAATGATTCCTCAATGATAAAACAAACAAACCTAAAGAAATACTCAGAGAGAAGGGACCTTTTACAACTTCTATCCCACTGCCACACCAGTTCCATTACTGCTTCAGTAACTTCCTACTACCATGTTATGGAGGGAAGATTCAAGGCAAAGGGCCCTACAACTTTTATCTCTACACTTTTTCTGCTAGAACACATATGACCACATTTGCTTCATGTTGACATAATTGGATGGAGACCTGAATAATTTTCTTTTATTTGAGTCTCTTAGAGATTCTGGGGTGTAAAGATACATACCCATCTAGATGAGAGGTAATAGTAGTTAAAAACTTGGTCTCAGCAATTGTGTCTAAGAAAACTTTCCTCTTCTACATATTACATTTCTGGCCTTGGGTAACCCATTAATTCCCTTGGTCCCTTGTATTCCTCTGAAAAATGGGCATAACATTTGTCTATGTCATTAGGATTATTTCAAATATTTCTTAAAAATAACTCACAGAACTTTGCACAATGCTGAATAATGAGCACCCACCGGAAGTCATCTTTTATTATTATTCAGGATTTTATATTCTTATAGATCCTCTTCACAGGTACATTCTTCCTAATCTTTAGCCAAAATCTATGGTTCCCTTTATCAGTGAAATAGCAATCACATTTGATATTGACCCAAAGAATTTCCCAAGTTCCAAAGGCTCTGTGATAAGAACTTGTCTCAAAGTGATCCATGAAAAGTGTTATGTTTTAAAAATTGTGGTTATTTTCTTACCATAGGATTTACTTTGACTTCCACCCCATTGTGCACAATTTATTATTTATTCTTCTCATTTATACTTCTCATTTCTAATGCACTAATTATATTTTTTCTACTTCTTGATTATTACTTGTCAAACTTTCTAGAATAAGAATTCCACGAGGTCAGAAGTCTGCCTTTTTGTTCTTTTATTCACTGATTTACGTTTTGTATTCACTGGTGTATCTCAACAGGTACTTAATAAATATTTTGTTAGAAATAACTAATGAGTCCAAGGGAAGTTTGATTACTGAAGACCAGGATGGAATAGGAGTGCAATTCAAACATTATAGTTACTGAATTATTCACTCTTTACTTCAGTCTTAATTTTCCCCTGAATATAATTTACACATAATTTTGAATTTATTTTTTTATTTAAATTCAAGTTAACACACAGTGTAATCTTGGCTTCAGGAGTAGAACCCAGTGATTCATCTCCTACGTATGACACCCAGTGTTCATCCCAACGAGTGCCCTCCTTAATGCCCATAACCCATTTAACCCATCCCCCTACCTACCTTGCCTGCAGTAACCCTCAGTTTGTTCTCTGTATTTAAGAGTCTCTTATGGTTTGCCTCCCTCTCTGTTTTTATCTTATAATTTGTCTTTGTAGTTCATTCTATTCCTCAAATAAGCTATTTTCTATGAATATAATAAGATATAGAAGTGAGTAAATAATAGATAAGACCAAGACAGGACCTTCTCCTGGTATTATACCAAGAATGCTCTACGAGATCTTATCAGCCACAGACTGTGTCAATAAAGTAATGGCAAGTTATAATCAAAAGTCCATGACAGAGACGATTAAAATGCAATTATTTAGGAATTCACTCCTATAATCTGCGAAAACACTTGTATCTGCCAGTCTTCACAATCAGACTACGTACCTCTCATAGTACAAAGTATACATCACACTTTTAAATTTTATGGTGCCTTTTTGGTAGTCAAGGAATTGATACAACATGTTTTAAAGAATTAATTTTCATTATTAATCAGAAGTTCTAGCTAGCTCTTTTAGTTACTTACTGTGTGACTTCTTTGAAATTAGGATGACAAAAATGCTAAGCCTTGTTTTAGTGAAATGCAGGAGAGAATTGAGGTAATTAAGAACTAGAACAGTGAAATCAAACAAAACTAAAACTGCATCTCAGTTATGTAACTCACTGCGGGAGTCATGTTTAGACAGTTTTACTCATCCATTGATGGGCTTAATTTCTTCCAAAATAGATGAAGAGGGTGCCTACTTCATGGGATTCCTACAAAGACTAAATGAAATAGTGGATATAGAGCATATGACCCAGTGTCAAGGTCTTAATGTGCAAACACACACACGCACACACACTCCCTCTCCCTCTCCCTCTCCCTCTCCCTCTCCCTCTCCCTCTCCCTCTCCCTCTCCCTCTCCCTTTCCCTCTCTCTCTCTCTCTTTCTCTTTATCTTTCTCTCTCTCTCTTTAGGAATTTTTAAGTTACAAATTTAATGTGTTTGTAAGGCTAAGTTAAATAAGATAGCATGTGTCAGTTTCCAGTGTACAGGAAGTCTTTAGCAAATGACAATATGAAATTCATATGAAATAGTCTACATTAAATAATACATACAACAATAAAGAGTAGATGGGAAGGGGAAAGAAGGAGAAGAGGAGGAAAGGGGTTAGCGGACAGGGAAGAAAGCAAAGAGATGGAGGAAAAGAAGAGAGAAAAAGGGTTCATTAGAACACATCAAAGATATGAAAAATGTCAATTTAACATCAAACCTTATCTTAATTTTATTTTGCTAACTTTTATATTTTTCCCTCTTTATCACCTTTTGAATATTTGCAGGCCAGTGTATTCAATTAATGGTATTCCTCTGCCATTGTGTCCTCTGAGGAACCCACACTTTGATAAAAATAGGGTAAGAAATCATAAAATCAAAGTCAAAACATAAATCCTAATGAAACGCAGAAGTAAAACTTGTTATATTTTGGTACCTCACTTATCAAAACAGGACTAGAAACCCTTGGATCATGCAGCTGTAGCACAGATATTTAAATATGCAAAGTCAAATGCACAAGGAATGGTGGCAACATGCATAATGTCCTACAAGTCATCTAACTTTTAGGCCTGTATATATGTATGTGTATAGATATAGATATAGATATAGATATAGATATAGATATAGACATAGACATAGACATAGACATAGACATAGACATAGACATAGATATAGATATAGATATAGAGACAGATTATAGATATAGATATAGATATATGCAGATATATAGATATATATAGATATAGATGCAGATTATAGATATAGATAGATATAGACATAGAGATAGATATAGATAGATGATATAGATATAGATGATACAGATATAGATCCAGATTATAGATAGATAATAGATACAGATATAGAGATAGATAGATACAGATATAGATATAGGTAGATGATATAGATATAGATAGATAATATAGATATAGATATATAGATATGGGTATGACTATGTCCAGAGTTTAGAGTTGTCCTTACTGCTTGCTGACAGGAATATGGAAAAATATATCTACTCCATTTTCCTCGAAGTGGAAATATGTACTTGTTTTATTAGAGAGAAGGATTGCCGATTTTCTCATATTGCCGTAACTGGAAGTCCCTCTTTTTACTTTTTTCTCTTAAACTTTTTTTTATTCTACTTTTGTATTTTCTGTCACTAGTTGAATAATCATTTTGAGTGATATAAAATAATTTAGGTTAAAAAAATAAAATGTGACTATATTCAAAGCATTCTAATTATCTATTGGCGTGTAACAAAGCATCCCAAAATTTTGTGTCATAAAATGATAATTTTATTATCATCGTGGGTTATCTGTGTCAGAAATTTGGACAGGATACAGCAGAGATGGCTTTTCTCTGATTCTAATGTCTGTGGTCTCAGCTGGTAAGTCTCCGATAGCAGAGGGGGAATTTTAATGGCTGTTGTCCAGAATCATCTGTAGATTTCTTCACTCACATGTCTGATCCCTGGACTGGGGATACTTGAAGGCTTTACTTAGCTGAAACTATTAACTGGAAAGACTACATGTGGTCCTTTCTTGTGGCTTATGCTTTTTCACAATATGGAAGCCCTCAGAGATTTTACTTGTTCTAATTAATTTTTCTATTGAGATATAATAGATATAATATTGTATTAGTTTTAGTTATACAATATGATTTGCTATATGTATATATTGTGAAATGATTGCCACCATAGGTTTAGTTAACATCCATCACCACACATAACTAAATTTTTTTCTTGTAATGAGAACTTTAAAGATCTACTCTCTTAGCAACCTTCAAGTGTACAATAGAGTATTTTTAATTGTAGTCACCATGTTGTATATTAAATCCTCATGATTTATTTTATAACTGTGGGTTAAGAAGGTCATTAAGTTTCAATGAGATAATAAGGGTGGGCTCTAATCTGATAAGATTACTTTTCTTTTAAGAAGAGCAAAGGGCACCAAAGATCTCACATGCACATGCTGAAGAAAGTCCATGAGGACACAATGAAAAGGTGACCTTCCACAAGCCAGGAAGAAAGGTGTCACCAGAAACCAACACTGCCAGAACTTTGATCTTGGACTTCCAGTCTCCAGAACTATGAGAAAATAAATTTATATTTTTTAGGCCACCCAATCTGTGGTATTGTTTGAGCAGCCCCAAATACAGTAGAAAGGTATTGGGACATTTTAAGCAGAGAAGTGACAGATTTACATTTTAAAGTGATCGCTGTGTCATATGGCAAATTGGAGAATGGAAGCAGAGAAAAATGTAAGGGTGTTGAAAATGATAAGAATATAAATTGGGTCAGTCATTTTGGAAGGCAGCTTGGCAGTGTATATAAAATGTTTATAAGTGCATAACATTTGATGAATAAATTCCATTTTAATCTCATTACAGATGGAGTAACACAATTACCACAGATATTTATGCCAAGATGTTCATTGCAACATTATTTATAATACTGCAAAATTGGGTCTAAGTACAATTATGTAAAACCAACCATGGTATAACTATAGGATACAACAAAACACAGAAATTGAAAACTAATTATATGTATATATATATATATATATATATATATATATATATGATTTTTATATTATTCAGTATACATATGTGCATGTATATATACATATATATGAATATATGTTTTTTTCCAAGCAAGTGTGTATATATTTGTACACACCCAAATGTAAACACACACACACACACACACACACACACACACACTGAATTTTCTTGTGGATAGAAATCTTCTCAAAGTATACATAAAATAGGGTTAGCAGTTGTTACCTATGGGAGGTGGAAATGGTGAGGTGGGTAAGTAGAGTGAGTCCAGAAAGTGATTATTGCTTTTCCCTTAATACACTTCTGTCCTGTTTAATTTCTTATGAGCATGTATTTCCATTAAATAAATTATCTATTTTAAACCAATAAAATATTACAATTATATATCAACCTTTTCTGCAAAGTTAGTGTCCTTAAAAATCTGGTTTTATGTGCATTGACTACATAATGAGTTGATTGCAATTTTGCTTTGTACAAAAATAATAACATTATATTTTAGAGACATTTGTTAGCTAGAGAACTGTTACATAGAAATGCTTGAATACATATTGAATATGCTTTTAAATTGACAATGCAATTGGCAAAGCAGATGGAATGCATCACATTATTTTCAGTAGATTAAAAAAAGACTAGATAGTTACTTTTCATCATAGGACTTTAAGTAGGATGCCTGTGTGCCTAACTGCATCATTAATATTACCTGTGATCTTCATTAGGGACTTTTTGTACTGCTTTATCATCTTTTTAAATTTTTTTTTCAACGTTTATTTATTTTTGGGACAGAGAGAGACAGAGCATGAACGGGGGAGGGGCAGAGAGAGAGGGAAACACAGAATTGGAAACAGGCTCCAGGCTCTGAGCCATCAGCCCAGAGCCCGACGCGGGGCTTGAACTCACGGACCGCGAGATCGTGACCTGGCTGAAGTCGGACGCTTAACCGACTGCGCCACCCAGGCGCCCCTGCTTTATCATCTTAAATAGAACGTATTTCTTCATTTCTCAAGACAATTAAGTAATTAAAAAAGACAACTGTGTTTAAGACAATAAAATTTCTATCACATATTTGGAGCAATATATCCAGTGTTATTGAAATAGATCTGTTTCATCCTTAAACTACTCTTAAACTATTACCATGTTGTGCCACTTTATCAATTTAATAATCGGAATTGATTAATTGCTCATAAGTCTTCATTTGTTGTCATCTATAATATGGCATCAGTATTCTCATCTTTAAGTCATGTGGTGTGAGTTGCCATTAATTTAAAATAAAATATTTTCAAATCATTATATTGTTCTCCTGATTCACATCTACTCTCATATGCTTTATGATGGCATGTTTTTGTACACTTTTTTTGTTCATTCTTTTGTTTAATCTCCTCTTTTGTATTGCCACAATTTATATATCCTAACTTATGTGAGTATAGTAAATCTCCAACCAACTTCAGTAAGTTTCTATGAGCCATCTGTGCAGTAAAGTACATTTGCCATATGGTATTATGCTGTGTTCATATTTTATCTGATTTTTTTTTCTGGCTACCGAACATTTGTTAACATTTGATTGTAAATTATATAGACCAGACATTGTTTTGTTTTGTTTTATATCTTTATCATCCTGGTAGGAGATAGTGTAATTGGATGTTTAAGAGCTCCTTAGGGATGGGAACACATACCCCCTTATTCTGCCTTTCTTCCTAAGATACTGTATTACCTCAAAATCATAGTATTCTTCATATTTATTTTGACATAGATTGGCAAGTTGTTAAACCATCTTCTTTTTTTGGCACTCATGCATTGAAGTATATTGAGAAACATAATTATTGTCGGGGCACCTAGCTGGCTCAGTAGGTTAAATAGCGACTCTTGATTTCAGCTTGTGTCATGATCTCACAGTTGGTGAGTTTGAGCCCCACATTGGCCTTTGTGCTCACAGCGTGGAGCCTGCTTCAGATCCTCTATCTCCCTGTCTCTGCCTCTCCCTCACTTGTGTGCATGTGCTCCCTCCCTCTCTCCCTCTGTCTCTCTCTCTCTCTCTGTCTCTCTCAAATAATAAATGTTAAAAAATTTTTAAAAAAGAAACATAATTATTGTCTATATCCAATCAAACTCCATCTATATACACATTGACAGTAGACTTTAATATACATAAAATGCACCCATCCAATTTGTCCACTTGTCCACTCTCTGCCCATGTGGTTAGCCATTTAATATAAGGATTGGTAAACTAAGTTTTCTAAAATCAAGACTGAAAGAAGACCTCTGTTGTTTATTACACTGTTCCAAGGAACCTTGGGAGAATCCCTTAAGGAAACATAAAACTAGAGGATATAATGCACCCACTTAATTAAAATGATGATTATAGGCATCTTTCCTGCCCACAGTGGTATGAAACTAGAAAAATCAATTATAGGAAAAAAAATCTAGAAAGAATACAAATATATGGACACTAAACAACATTCTACTAAACAAAGAATCAGTCAATCAAGAAATCAAAGAGGAAATTCAGAAGTACATGGAGACAAATGAAATGAAAATACAATGGTCCAAAATCATTGAGATGCAGCAAAAGAAGTTCTAAGAAGGAAGTTTATAGCAATACGAGCCTACATGAAGAAAAAGAAAACAATCTTAAATAAACAACCTAACTGTACACATTTAAGGAACTAGAAAAAGAGGAGCAAACAAAGCCCAAAAGTAGTAGAAGGGAAGTAATAAAGATTAAAACAGAAATAAATAATGTAGAGACTAAAAAATAAAAAAAAAAAAATCAAAAAGATTAATGAAACCAGGAGCTGATTCCTTGAAAAGATAATCAAAATTGATAAGCCTTTAGCTGGAAACATCAACATAAAAAGAGATAAGATTCAAAATCAGAAAGGAAGGAGGAAAAATAATACCCAACACCAAGGAAATACAAAGAATCATAAGAGAGTATTATGAAAAATTATATGCCAACCAATTAGACAATCTAGAAAAAATGGATAATTCCTAGAAACATATAACCTATCCAAACTAAAGCAGGAGGAAATAGAAAATTAAATTGGAGCAGATCACTTACCAGCAGTGAAATTGAATCAATAATCGAAAAACTGCCAGCAAACAAAAGCCCAGGACCAGAGGGCTTCATAAGCGAATTCTGCCAAACATTTAAAGAAGAGTTAATACCTATTCTTCTCAAACTATTACAAAAAGTAGAAAAGGAAGGAACACCTCCAAATTCATTCGAAGAAGCCAGCATTACCTTGATATCAAAAACAGAAAGGTTCCACTAAAAAGAGAACTATAGACCAGTATCTCTGATAAACAGATACAAAAATCCTCAACAGAATATTAGTAAACTGAATTCAACATTACATTAAAAGAAATGATTTACCATAATCAAGTATGATTTATTCTAGGGGTGCAAGAGTGGTTGAAAATTCACAAATTAATCAACATGATATGTCATATCAGCAAAAGAAAGGATAAAACCACATGATCATCTCAATAGATGGCAGAAAAAGCATTTAACAAAGTACAAATCCATTCATGATAAAAACTCTCAACAAGGTGGGTTTAAAGGGAATATACCTCAACATAATAAAGGCCATATATGAAAAACCCTCAACTAACATGCAATTTAGTGGCAAAAAACTGAGAGCTCTTCCTCTAAGATCAGGAACAAGATAAGGATGCCCATTCTCATAACTTATATTCAACATAGCACTCAAAGTCCTAGCTACTGCAGTCAGAAAAAAAAGAAAGAAATAGAAAAGGCATCCAAATCAGTAGTGAAGTAAAACTTTCACTTTGCAGATGACACGATACTATATGTGGAAAACCCTTAAGGCTCTACCAAATAGCTATTAGAACTGATAATTCAGTAAGGTTACAGGATGCAAAATTAATATACAGAAATCTGTTGTATGTTTGTATGCTAGTAATGAAATAGAAGAAAGAGAATTTAAGAAAACAACCCCATTTACAACTGCAACAAAAAGAATAAAATACCTAGGAATACACTTAACCAAGGAGTTGAAAGACTTATACTGAAAACTATAAAACATTCATGAAAGAAATTGAAGGAGATACAAAAAATGAAAAGATATTCCATACTCATGAGTTGGAAGAATTAATATTGTTAAAATATACATTCTACCCGAAGTGATCTACAGAATCAGTTCAATCCCTATCAAAGCACCAACAGTATTTTTCACAGAACCAGGGCAAATAATCCTAAAATTTGTGTGGAACCACAAAACCCTCAATAGCTGAAGCAACCTGGGGAAAAAAGACCAAAGCTGGAGGTTTTGTTTTCAAGATAACAGATTTCAAGATAACACTAGTAAACTGTAGTAATCAATATAGCATGGTACTGGCAGAAAAATATACATATAGATCAATAAAACAGAATAGACAGCCCATAAATAAACTCATGCTCATATGGTCAACTATGACTAAGGAGGCAAGAATATGCAATGAGAAAAAGACAGTCTCTTCAACAAATGGCATTGAGAAGTCTGGACATACATGTAAAAGAATGAAAATGGACCACAAAATGCACAAAAAATAAACTCAAAATGGATTAAAGATCTAAATGGATTAAAGATCTAAATGAAACCATAAAAGTCAGCCATACCAATATTTTCTAGATATGTCTTCTGAGGTAAGGAAAACAAAACCAAAAATAAGGTATCAGGACTACACTAAAATAAAGGCCTTTGCATAGTGAAGGAAATAATCAACAAATGACAAGGCAACCTACTGAATGGGAGAAGATACTTGCAAGTGATATATCCTACTAGTAATTAATATCCAACTAATACAACTAATAAACCAAACTAATACAACTCAACACCATAAAACAAAATATCCAGTTAAAAAATGGACAGAGTACCTGAATATACATTTTTCCAAATAAGATATACAGATGGCCAACAAACACATGAAAAGAGACGCAGTTTCACTAGTCATCAAGAAATGCACATTAATACCTCAATGAGATATAACTTTACATCTGTCAGAATGGCTAGAATCAAAAAGACAAGAAATAACAAGTGTTGACAAGTGTGGTAGGAATATAAATTGTACTTCTGAGGAAATATAAATTGGTGCAGTCATGTGCAAAATAGTATGGAGGTTCCTCAAAAATTAAAAATAGAAATGCCATATGATCCCATAATTCCACTACTATTTACCCCCCCCCATGGAAAAAACATACAATATATATAATGGAACATTACTCTGCCATAGAAAAGAATGTGATCTTGCCAGTTGTAATGACATTGATGGAGCTAGAGAGTATTATACTAAGTGAAATTAGTCAGAGAAAGGCAAATACCATATGCTTTCACTTTTATGTGAAATCTAAAAGAAAACAAATAAAAAATAAACAGGTCATAAATACAGAATATAAACTGGTGATTGCCAGAGAGGAGGTTGGTGGGCATGGGTGGATGATATAGATAAAGTGGATTAACAGGTACACACTTCCACTTATAAAATAAACTCACAGAGATGAAAGTACAGCATAGGGAATATAGTCAGAATTATTATAATAACATCTGAAGACAGATGGTGATTACACTTATCATGGTGAGTGATGAATAATGTACAGAATTATTTAATTATTATGTTGTACACTAGAAAATAATATAACATTCTATGTTAATTATACTTCAAACTGTGTGTATATATATGTATATGTAATGTTATGAGATATTAAAAAATCATTATAGGTATTATCTATGCCAAATATATGCTAATTTTAGGTTGTGATCATTTTCTCTTACTAATTGATATTCCAAATGTTTAAGCTCCCATTCGTTATAATGATTTATCAGGTATTATAATAACAATCTTTGCATACCAAGTCTGTATTAAATGAAATAAATCAGGGTGAAGCTGGGACGCCCTTAAGGTTTGTCTTGGGCACTCACATATCTTCCTTTGATTAACCATTTGGCATTATTGGATATAGATTCTGATATGTTTATCTACCTCAATTTCCTTGGTATTTCTGTCCTTTATGCCTCTATCTATAACTTTGTCCTGTGACTATTTTATTCCTAGGTCACAGAACTCTTTCCATAGCAAATAATTAGATACGATCATTCACATCTTAGAAACCTAGGCAACATACACCTTCCAAGGTGAGGTCTTCTGAGTGAGGTCTTTCTAGGTAACACTGGAAAGCACAGAGAAAAAAAAATCATCCATTTTGTTTTATTTCCTACCATAAACTAAGCATTTATTTTACTTTTTCTAAATAAAATTAACAATTTATGGTGAAAATATGAAAATTTGTACAGTTATTTAATTTAAAACTTTTAGAAAATGAGATACAATTTTTAAAAAGTATATAAAACATTCTTAAACTTATCGAGGAAGCCCCTGATGATCTTCTTTTTTGTCTTTTCTTATATACTGCTGCCTAAAAATAAAATTTTCCTAATCAAAATTACATCAGAATAGTATACGTTTACCATGTACTTCCATGACTTTAGGTAAAACAATTTAAAAAACTTACATTGAATGATGAAAATTGTTCTAATGATTTATTTCAATATGTTTATTGTAAAAACTTGAAAAAAAACAGAAAATACAATAAAGTAGGGAAATTGAGCTAAATCCTGTTAAAGTCAATCACTGTTGTTTTCTCATTTTCCCTTGATTTTCTATCTTTTCAATATACTGGAGTACCAATTTATATACAATAATGTATTTTTCCACTTATTAAAAAGTCAGCTTTATCCCATTTCTTAAACTTAACTATGAATTCTGGTAGCTATATAGTAACTGTTTAAGAAATATATGTAATTTACTTAAGTAACTCATGGATAAGCTCATTTTTTTCACTATTTTCCCATTACATTTAAAAATATAATGAAAAATAGTTTCCATGTATTTTTGCTTATAGTTCATATTCTTGTATTAGAAATTATAAATGGAAGTAGAATTACTGGGACAATATGATATAAATGGTTATGATTTCTTGATATATGTTCCATAATGCTTCAAAGAAGACTTTTATAAAATCCATATAAAATCCAAATTATTGATAATTTTCTTTGTGATTTTCCCTAGACATTAATTTAGAGAATATTTCCCAATCACATAGATTTTCCTTCACCTCAGATGTAGTCTAATATTTTGTGGACATCTATTTGTGTTTGTGAATGGGAACAATTCAAAATAATGCTTCTTTGATGTAAAAAAAATATCAATTACTCAGGGAATATTTATATAAGCTAACCTTTTCCTTTTGACTAAGTATTTTATTTTTTTAATATTAAAGTTCTTTTTTGAAAACAGCTTTATTGTAATATAACTCACATAACATACAATGGTTTTGAGTATATTTATACTGTTGTACAACCAACACCACAATCAATAAAACATTTTCACTACCCAACAAGAAACCACATACTGTTCAGCAGTCGCTTTTTATTTCCCTCTCAACTAGCTCTTGGTAACCACTAACCTATTCCTGTCACTGTAGATTGACCTATTCTGTATATTTCATATAAAAGGATTCAGACATTACGTTGTCTTTTTGACTGGCTTCTTTAACTTAGCAGAATATTTTGAAGGGCCGTCTATGTTGTAGCATGTATCAGTATGTCATTAGTTTTTATTGTCTTACTTCATTGTATGAATATACCACATTTTATCTATTCATCAGTTGATGACCATTCAGCTGTTTTTACTTTTTGGTTACTAGTGTAATGCTTCTATGGACATTCCTGTACAACTTTTTGGGAGGAAATATGCTTTTATTTTTCTTGAGACATACCTATGAGTAGAACTTTGAAGGGTCATATGGTAGGTAACTCTATTTTTAACATTTTACAGAGGCATTAGACAGTTTTTCAAAGTGGTTGCACCATTCTACCTTTCCACAAATACCGTATGAAGTTTCTAATTTCTCTGCGTTTATGCCAATACCTGTTGTTGTTGTTATTATTATTATTATTATTATTATCACCATCATCCTAGTGGTTGTGAAGTTGTTTGGGTTTGATTTGCATTTTCTTACTGGTAAATAAATTTATTTTAAAAGTTTATGTTCTATTTCTAGGATATTGATTCTGCTACATTTAAATGAATATATTTTTGATTATTGTTCCATAATATGTTTTAACATTATTTCCAGTTTTCAGTACAGCCTTTATTTTTCAAAGCTTTTTTGTGTATATGTTCTTGTTTCTTAATTATTCCAGATTAAGATTAGAACTATTTTTTGTGGTTCAAAAACACAAGTGCCAATTCTACTTTGGAGTATTTATCCAAAAGAAATGAAAGCAAAACTCAAACAGATAATTGTACATTCATGTTTGTAGCAACATTATTCACAATAGCCACTAGATGGAAACAACCCAAGTGTCCATCAACAGATGAATATATTAAAAAATGGAATATATTTTAAAAAATGAAATAGTGTTCAGCTGTAAAAAGGAAGGAAATTCTGACACATGGAAGGACTTTGAAGCATTATGATAAGTTGAATAAGCTAATCACAAAAGGACACATGTTGAATGATTTCACTTATATGAAGTTCCCAGAGTAGTCAAAATCAGAGACAGAAAATACAATGGTAGTCTCTAGGGACTCGGAGGAAGGGAGAATGGGCAGATACTATTTAATGAGAGTTTCAGTTGGAGAATTTGTAAAGGTTCTGGAGGTGAATGGTGGTGATAGTAACAGAACAATGTGAATGGACTTAATACGATAAAAATTTAAAAATGGTTAAAGCAATACATTTTTTGCTATGTATATTTTACCACAATAATTTGTAAAAAAAAAAAAAAACTAATAAAAGCGCAGTTGGAATTTCAGTAGAATTTCAGTAGAATGAAATTTCAGTAGAATTTCATGAAAAAAATTAATTTGAGAAAAAGTGTTGCTATTTTGTAAAATTTCGTTTTCATACTATGGAAAATTTTATCTCACTTGACATTAAATTTTACTTTAGTTTTGTTAGTGAATTTTTAAGTAGTTTTCCCAATATGTCTCTTATTAAGCTTATTCTGATCTCCTTTACATTTATATTGCTAATCTAAATAATAGTTTAAAATATGGCTTCTCATGGTCTCTTGGCAGTGTAAGATGCTTCTTGTCTGAGTAGTCATTAATCCCTATAATTTAAATTTATATACCTTGAGTTTTCCTGAGGCTTGTTTATTCAAAACATTTCTTAATGGTATATAGTCATCCATTGTTAGTTAAAACAAGAAATCTTGGAAATAATGTGCCTATATTTAAATGTTAATTAAAACATAGCCATGGCATTTACTCACCACTACTTTGAAGTAAAGCAAAGGCTATCTTTCTGAACATGGATCTGCCTATTTGAGTTTTGCATAGTTTCTTACCTAAATTGTAATCCATCACATATTTTTTGATTGTGGTTGTTGAAAACCATCCAGCCATGGTGACAAGAATCATTCTAAATTTAGGCTCATTAACCTCAAGTCAGTCCTTCATGCTGCACATGAGTCCTATAACATTGCCTGGTATTCACTCTGTCACTCTCCCAAATAACTGCATCTCTCTGTCTTCCAACATCCAATATTTCTTTCCCATCCATGCTCCCAAGTGGTGACTGTACTTTCTCTTTCATGGAAACATAAACAAAAGAGAAATCTTTTGTGTTTCTACTACCACATCTACCAATCTTTTTCCTTAAAGCTCATACCTTCATCTTCCCTTCTGTTCCTATAGAATGGGTGATCTCTCTTTTCCCCAGAGATGGAGCTTTTCACATGTGCACCAGAACTCTCTTGCTTAATTGAGAACATCTTTTCAGCAATTTTCCCTAATCTCACTCTAAGCATCTACTTCCTTTCCATTGGATTATTGCTATAAGCATATGAACTATTTGTTATTTCTCTTATTTCACAAATAGCTGTCTTTGACCTCACATTCTTCTGCAATTAGCAGCACTTTTTTTTAATTGGTTCCTGTTTAGAGAACACAAGCAGACAAAACAAAACAAAACTTTGAATGAGTTTTATAATCCAGTTTTCAATCCAGAGCCACCTATTACCCTGCTTTATATGTGTGGTAAATTCCTTTTAATTACCATAGTCCACATCAATTTTTTAAAATTTAAAAGACTATTGAAGGGAAAAGGCTCATTTTTCTACAAAAAGGCATCTTTTTTGTCTTTTTAAAATTTATTAATGGGAAGATATGATCATGTACCTGATACCTAAAAACAAGTCTTTTTCATTTTTTCATTATTTTGTCCATAGCAGGTAACTTCTACTTAAAATTTAAAAAATATTTTGTTTAATGTAGGCCTTAAATTCTTCTTGAGGGTCAGCGTCTTAACTTTTTCATTCTCACATTTTGTAGCTTTCCCTGGCAAAATAGGACTTTTTTTTAAGGTTGGGGGGCAATTTCAGGGGGTAGGAGATAATGATAGTAAGTGTTGAAAACTTTTCGAGGCATATGTTAACAGATCAAAAAAAAATCTCAGTTCAGCTATCTGGATATTTACTCTATATGGTGGGATTTTCAATTGATGTGATAAAATAAAGATCTCTCTCTCTCTCTCTCTCTCTCTCCCTCTTCCTCTCCCCCCCCCCCCCCCCCCCCGTTTTCTGTCTCTCTCTCCCTCTGTCTTTTTCATCTTGTAATAAATAGTCCAGGATAATTCTCTTGCTAATCCCATGGTTTTGACCTACTAACTAGGCAGTATACTGGAAAAAAGGAATAATAATATGTAGACCTGTGAGAACTGAAGCCCAAAAGACACATCTGGTCATCAGAAGGGAATGTAATGTGCCAACAGCAAATAGTAACACTTACATGATACCATCTGCTATAGTGGAAATAATGGAGCACAGAAAAGAGCTAATTTGAAATAAGTGACATATAAGTGGGTTGCTCACCCAAATAGAGTAGGGTAGGGATGTCATTCTCCCGTTTGATTCAGTTTAATATGTGGGCAGTACATTGATGATCTGAATGATGTCTGCCACTCTTCAAGTTCCAGAGCATTTCAAGTGATAAGCATCTCAAGATAAATCAAATCTTTGGAAGAAGCAACTATGCTAATTAGTATGAGCCAAGAAACTCAGGGTTTTACAATAATAAATTTATCTAGACTTCGAATATATCGATCATTTGATTAAGTAATGTTTAATAAATATGGAGTAAACAATTAATAATCTTTTCTAAGATGTTCACCATCATCAAAAGTGCTATCCATTTTCTCTGGATGTCAATTGTTGGCAGAATTTTTCTGACTTACACAAAATTTGTGACAGTAGGGAATTTTTTTTTCCTGAAAATTGTCTGAATGTTTGCTTATGCCCATTTTGACTCAGTCTGGTGGTTTCAATTTTTTTTTAAAGTGAGATAAAACATGCGGAAGTTGAGGTTGGTTAACAGACACTCCTAAGTGACTTAACAGGAAAACGGATCATTGAGTACCTTGGAAGGAGAATAAAGTTTGAAGCATTGCCTTCTTGAACATTCTATTGACAGTTCCTCCAGTGAAAAATTTTATTTTGAGCTTAAGATCAGTGAAAACTATCTGGTTCTGCAACAGTATTAGTGAGGCTTCAATATTTTTGAGCTATAAGAGTCAATAAAGGTGTCAGAGGATTGCACAGATTTTTGAGTCCAGCAACAGAAATTATAGGAGACCCTTTGGCATTGTAACAGTAGTGACTGACATTGATTTAGCACTGGCTGCAGCTTCTTACATGTACATAATTGTATATGTTAACAACTCATAACACTTTTCTAGAGCTCTAATAGTAGGGCTCTCACAATAACAATATGGGAACTAAATAGATTATTTTTCTCTCCTATTTGCAGTAACTACTCCTTCCTGTCTTCTTGCTTTGTATGATAAAATTGCCTTGATATCATTCCATTATTTGATATGATATGATAATGAGTCAATTAGAGTCAAGTTAAGTGCATGTATTATGCCATGATTCATGCAAGTTAGCAAAAAACAAGCACCCTAACTGTTTCATCCCTAAGACAGTTTAGCGTCAATTTATTTTTAGGGAAGATACTGATATGTAAGGAACACTTGGACATTGTCTAAAATTATACATGATAATTTCTTCTTCTTCTTCTTCTTCTTCTTCTTCTTCTTCTTCTTCTTCTT